>NC_090646.1:181971434-182295600 GCF_040937935.1 Hyperolius riggenbachi
CAGGGTTTGTGAGAGAGTTCCCAATATATAGTGGTTTTTAGTACCAACTAAAGTGGCCTAAGGAGCCAAACCAGTCATAGGATTCTGAATGCCAGATGCCCACTCCTGCACATGAAGAGACATGGCTAGCTGGTATGGTCTGATCCACACAAAAGAATGAATGTAAAACTGCTAACCCCCCCTCTCCTCCCCCCCCAAAAAATAGAGGGATTTGGAGGGACCAACAGTAATCATGGTGAAAGTGTCTAGTACGGAATGCCTTTACATGCAAACCATTCTGGAAGCAAACATCCTCCATTAGTGCAAACGAATGCAAATGTCATGCATGTTTTTTTATCATTACCAGATTTCCACCTATTGTGTGAAGTTAAGGAATTAGCTTTATTTTTAAGGTGTTAGTATGGTCAGTGCAGCCCTTGCATAATGTGCTGCCTGGAAGTGAGCTCTTACCTATTCAATGTTTTTCTGTATGCTCATAGAAGGGGGTTTTATGGGAAATCTCCTTAGTGGTGAGAGCAGTTTTGATCTCACAGTGTGAAGCTGGTGGAGGTGTAGGATACCTGAACACGCCAAGTCAAGGAAGTACTATCTGAACTTGCATATCATTTGAACTAGGAGAACCAACTTATTCTCATTAAAGAAGAGCACCTTATGGATATGAAAATAGACTTGCTCATTTTGCGACATTTGGAATTTTCTTTTGTCCACTTTGCATAACTTGAGATCTATTGCGGAATCAGTGGTGTGTTTTTCCTTGGTGAATGTAACTAGCTGGAGACGTTCTGAGCGCTGTATGAGCTGGTGTTTATTGTAAAAGTGCTGAGTACTGACATTAGAGATGGAGAAGAAAGGCACAATTGTGTTTTAGTTTTGTTGTAAAAAAAAAATAATAATAATAATTGTTATTTTAAAAGCAGCAATTTAATAACTGCCATTTTATCATTTTTTTTAAAATGACAAAAGTGCTGTTATTTTCCCTTTAGCTGGAATACAACAAACTGCCTGCAGTCACAATGACAACTGTCTGAGTGTCAGGAGCCAACTGTCACAGTGGTGAACGCAACAAATAAAGAAAGGGCATTGAAAAGGACAAGTGGGTCTCTATACAAGATGTCACAACATGCAGAGATTTGTCTCGTATGTCACATGAGCACCTCCGAGAAAATCCTGGCTTCCATGTTTACAACACTTTTACTGTCTGACCAGTTTATAACATTAGGACACTCATTTTCTGAATTCTAGAAGTATGTTATTGGCCATTTGTATGATGCAACATTCTGTATTCCTCAATCCAACAGAAGTATCCTTACAACAATTCTGCTGCCTGAAGAAACCTAACAATGGCTGCAATTAAGTTAATTAGAAAGTAATTAACAAACCTATAAAATGCACAAACCAAGTATAAACATGACTACTTTCCAGAGAATACAAAGAAATCTGGGTTTTCAAATCCTGAGAAATAGTCCCAATTCCCTTTTCTAGACCTCTACAGGGACCTCCTACACCTGGGTAAAGTGTAGCAGAGAACTTCCATATATATGAAATATGTATTACAAAGTTTCAATTCAAATTAAGGCTACTTTCCCACCAAGACGTTGCGTTTTAGGGGACGTTAAGGTCGCATAACGTGCCCCTAACGCAACGCATGGTGGTGTTGAAGTTGGACGTCAGATTGAGCTGCGTTATGCAGCTCTCAAAGCAGCCACTTCAGGTTAGTGATAGGAAGTCCGGATCTTTTTAAGGATTCGGATCATTTGAATCGGATCATTGAAAAGGTCCGGATCTTTGAACCGAATCATTTGAATTATTTTACTAGGGAAGCAGATTGGGTGAAATGACTAGCAGGACAGGACTTTTCCTGCACTGTACATTCTGTATGTTCCGGTTTCTTCCAGACAGACATCCACTGTGACCCGAATCTTTCATTGTGATGATCCGGATGATTCGACTCACAAAAAAGATCCGGATCAAATGAACGAATCGTTCATGATTATTATTATTATTTAGTATTTATATAGCGCCAACATATTACGCAGCGCTGTACAGTAATTGTAGTAAATATATATATATCTTGTCACTATCTGTCCCTCAAAGGAGCTCACAATCTAATCCCTACCATTGCCTTATGTCTATATTATGTAGTGTAAGTACTGTAGTCTAGGGAAAATTTTAGGGGGAGCCAATTAACTTATCCATATGTTTTTGGAATGTGGGAGGAAACCCACGCAGACACGGAGAGAGCATACAAACTCTTTGCAGATAGTGCCCTGAGAGAGCTAACCACTACGCCACCGTGCTGCCCCGGACAACACTACAGTTCCACCACGAGTCTCCACAGTGCAGTGAATATTAATTAGCCATGTGGCTGGCCGCGGAGGAGGAGGGGAGACCTCCTCCTCCAGCATTACTGAGCATGTGCAAACAGTTTAACGTGGCTTAGCCCAGTGTAACGTACAGCATGCAGCACTTTGTTTAAACGTGCTGCGTTACAATGTAACGCAACGTGTGCACTGTGAACAAGCACATTGATTTTACAGTGCTGTGAGTTGGGCTGCGTTACTGGCTGCTGTAACGTGGAACTTTAACGTCCCACTGTGAAACCAGCCTAAAAGTGAGATATATCCCATTCAAAAGTGTACATAAGAAGCTATAGTTCAGATTTCATCATAGCATTTATACATTACAAAATATTTGGCAAATCATTGACATAGGTGCATCATTAACAGCTGCCTAACGCTCATTTTGTGGCCTTCCAGGTACTTCCTCAGAAGCCCAACAAGGACAGTTCTACAGTTCCATCATGAGATAATAAGAGAAAAGGGGCAGTAGGTACTACCCTCTGGTGCGATCAGACCCCTATAGATGCGCTCAGCTGCTCCCAGAAAAACCGCTGTGGAAAAACATAAGAAGAGAAGGGGCGCTATGAGCCTTCTATACAAGACAATATCCTCATCTGCTGGGCAGGTCTCACCTGTTTGTAGTGTGGCTGGTACAGCGTACACAGCCTCGGTGTGCCTGCGTCCCGCTTGGCCGAGCTGGGGACCGAGCTCTCAGCGTGGGGGCGGATGTGACGTCACGTCCCAGGCTCCTCTGTGGTAGGTAGTGATAGCAACCAGGACGCTCACTCTCTAGAGCGGTGGGGAGAAGTCCTGTCCTATCCAGGAAGCGCAGCCGTGAGTGGAACACACGGCTGTGTATATGATAAAGGAGTAGGGCTAAAATTGTACTGGCAAAGTACAAATTTATTAAAATCAAACAACGCGTTTCGCAGAGGTACGCCCTCCGCTTTTTCAAGTTAATTATATAAACTTTAAAAAACTCCTTCCTTAAATACTCAGTATACACTTTCTAACAGCCAATAGGCTTAACATGGGCAGGGATGTCATTACCATAGTCCACCTAAAAGGTGGTTGATATATATCTCCTATTAAAGGAGCAATACCAATATAATTCGCTATATATATTTAGTAGTTTGCTGTGCACACTTAGAATAATTAGTTACAATTAATATTGAATTTAATAATTAGGCTGCAAAGACACCCTACTGTATGTTAGACCCATAGGCCTCACAAACGGCAATATCCCCCCCATAAACCACCCACAAACCCTACATATACAGTTTTCCCAGATGGCAATAAAATCCACATGAATGGCAAAAAGGAAATAATAAAATACACTAAGGGGAAAGAGGTTATGGCAGAACAAATATATATATATATATATGCTCGAGGATACGCGCGCATCGGCACACGAGCGCGTGCGGGCGAGCACCAGGGTCCATGCCCAGGTACCGCACGCACCCACTCGCGTAGCCCCACCCACGCCATCCCCACAAACGAGCCCCCTGTCAGAACTATCGTACAACCGGCTGGAGGTGGCTCATTTCCTCCAGACACTTGTTGAGGCCCTCTGGCTCCAGGGTCCCTAGCTTTAAAATCCAAAATGACTCACGTCTACATAGGACACGATACCTTTCATATTTATTATGGTGTACTATCTGTTCCATGAGAGTGGCCCTCAAAAGTTTGAAGTCCCTATCATGAACAAGATTGAAGTGTTTAGATACCCCATGGTTTAATTCACCATTTTTAATATTAGACCTGTGTTTGTTCAATCGCGTCTGGAACTTTTGGGTGGTACGCCCCACATAAGAGAGGCCACAAGGGCAGCTTAATAAATAAATTACATAGGTGCTATGACATGTTAAATAGCTTCCTATACTATATTCGATGGAGGAGCTAGTTTTAAATGTGCGCGCCCCGTCATTCAATGTCTTACAAGTTAAGCATCGTGTAGATTTGCATGAGAAGCACCCCAGTCTGCCGCCGCCTCTATTCTGCACTTTCATCTTATCTACCATCCCCCCCGTCGGTAGCCTACTGGGTGCAATATGTCCCCTTATGGTTTTCCCTCTCCTAAAGACCACTCTTGGTCTCCGGGGGAGGGTCTGCTCCAAAATGGGATCACTCAGCAATATTGGCCAGTACCTACTAAAGATCTCTTTGCATTCATTGGCCTGTCCTGAATAGTTTACCACTATGGGCAAGCTCCTAGAGATCGGTTCCGTAGATCCAATCGAGGTTTTCACTGTCGGATTTGGAGGCAAGAGGCACTCCTGTTGTGTCAAAACAGCTGCTCTATTAAACGCTGATTCCACCAAAGCCACTGGATAGTGTTTTTCCAAAAATCTGGATTTTAGAATGCCCGCTTGTTGTTGGAAATCATCTAATCTCGTACAGTTACGACGTAGTCTTTTGAATTGGCCAAATGGTACGTTTTTAAGCCACGGTTTGTGGTGGGAACTATAATAGTCCAAATAGCCATTTTTGTCAGTGGGCTTAAAATAATTAGTCGTATGGATCTCTCCACTCACTGGATCCACCTCTATGTTAAGATCCAGGAAGTGTACTTTAAGGGGATCTGTTTCCATGGTAAATGACAGGCCCAGTGTATTTGCATTCAAATGGTTTAGATACCCCTGTAAGTTCTCTAGGGAGCCCTCCCATATACATAGGATGTCGTCTATGAAACGGCGATGCAGGACGAGGCCCGCCCGGTATGGGTTGGTGTCGGACCATATATATTGTTCCTCTAACCAGCCCATATATAGATTTGCAACATGGAACAGATAGTACACCATAATAAATATGAAAGGTATCGTGTCCTATGTAGACGTGAGTCATTTTGGATTTTAAAGCTAGGGACCCTGGAGCCAGGGGGCCTCAACAAGTGTCTGGAGGAAATGAGCCACCTCCAGCCGGTTGTACGATAGTTCTGACAGGGGGCTCGTTTGTGGGGATGGCGTGGGTGGGGCTACGCGAGTGGGTGCGTGCGGTACCTGGGCATGGACCCTGGTGCTCGCCCGCACGCGCTCGTGTGCCGATGCGCGCGTATCCTCGAGCATATATATATATATATTTGTTCTGCCATAACCTCTTTCCCCTTAGTGTATTTTATTATTTCCTTTTTGCCATTCATGTGGATTTTATTGCCATCTGGGAAAACTGTATATGTAGGGTTTGTGGGTGGTTTATGGGGGGGATATTGCCGTTTGTGAGGCCTATGGGTCTAACATACAGTAGGGTGTCTTTGCAGCCTAATTATTAAATTCAATATTAATTGTAACTAATTATTCTAAGTGTGCACAGCAAACTACTAAATATATATCAAACAATTTGGTAAACCAAAGGGAGCTCATAGCAAGAGAATATAAATGTATTAATACACAAAGCAATGAATAGCAATGAATGCAGAACTGTCAACAATATAAAAACACCCTCCCTAAAACCAAACCAGATCAATGGGGTAAATAGCATGTGTCCCTAATAGGAGTGCACTTCCTATATACTGGAGATTCAAGCATGCATAATATCTTCAGGCCCAATTGAACTGTAAAGTGATGGTGTGCAGCTGATCAGCCTCATAAGTGTGGAAGATCTTCAGATTCCCCCCGTGTGCAGATAAGCACGCCTCTGTGTTAAACACTTACGCAGCCATTACTGACACAGGCAGTGTCAAACCTCCCCAGCGTCAAAGGAAATTCAAGCCAGCTATATGCAGTAGTGTTGGTCCACTCACGTGTGCAGCCTCGGGGCCCCGGCTGCCATTCAATTCCTCACTTCCCAGACGGGACTCGTGGTGTGGCAGCTCTCCTCCGTAGGTTGCGGGGTGCGGCGAGTGTAGCCGTATGCGACCCGACCCTGGACCTTGGATGCTGCCGCTGTTTGGAGGAAGGTTGCGGAGGCACGGGGGGAAGCCACGCCTACCGGCCGAGGAGCGTCACCACCACGTAGCACGTGACGCGTTTCATCCAATCAGGATTTCATCAGGCGTGTGACGTCAGGGTAAGACGCTTTGCTTTTATGCCCATCTTGGGCTTCCCAAATTTGCATAAAATTTAAAAACGACAGTTCAGCGTATGCCATGTATGAACCATGCAAGAGGCAGATCAGGTGTAGCAACACAATGCTCCTATTCATAGGAACACCTTAATGTTCAGATCTTTATTTAAACCAGTTGGCATCAGACTCCCACATCTATAGATTAACTCCGACTCCTTCTTTCTGAGTTCACAATCAAAGTCGCCCCGTCTGGGGCTAATGTTCAGTTTATATATTCCCATGGCCATCAGACCTTTTGGGTTTGCATCGTGATCAGATTTGAAATGTAGCACCATTGGGTTCAATTTCTTTTTATCAACATTAGGGTTCCTTATATTTGCCACATGTTCTCTTAAGCGTACATTGAGGGCTCTGTATGTTTTGCCAATGTATATACGATCGCATGGACAGCGGATCTGATAGACAACCCTTTCAGTATTGCAATCAATTCTATCGTTGACATGAAACGATTCAGATCGGTCCCAATTGTAGTACATAGTGTCTTTTTTAATGAACCTACACATATCACAACCTGCACAAGTATACATTCCCTTTTTCTTTTTTTGTGTTTCTTTTTTGCGCCTGTCCCAACCAAATTCACTGCTGACCAGAATGTCACCCAAATTTGTACTCCTTCTGGCGGCTATATGGGGGTACCCTCCCACAGCCTTTGCTATTATCGGGTCCCTCCCCAACAAATGCCAATGTCTATTAAGGATATCCCTAACTTCTTTAAAATGAGCCCCATAGGTCATCACTATTCTAGACACTCCTGCGTCAGTTTTTGATTTGGTTGAGGCAGGCTCCATCCCCTCTGGGTTAAATTTTGGACCAAGGAGGGTCCTTCTTTCCCTTTTTAGTGCATTGTGGTATGCCGTTTTCACAATTTTGTTCGGGTACCCCCTTGCCTTTAATCTAGTCATCAAATCCCCTGCTTCTTTTTTAAAAACATTGATATCAGCACAATTTCGCCGCAGCCTTAGGAACTGGCCCGTGGGAACAGCCCATTTTTGTGCAGGTAGATGTGCGCTATATGCAGACAAGAGGGTATTGCCCGAGGTTTCCTTCCTATAGGTTCTGGTTGTTAGGGAGGTGCCCATTTTTCCTATCAGTAAGTCCAAAAACGAAATTTCCTGCAGACTATAAGTGAATGTCAAAAAAATATTCCTATTATTCATATTCAGCTCAAGAACAAATGACTTCAAATCTGCCTCTGTACCTTTCCATAGGACAAAAATATCGTCCACATAACGTATCCAGAGCGCGACGTGCTCCCCATACCCACGAGTGGCCCGCACCACCTCCTGCTCCCAGAATCCAAGGTGGAGACATGCGTAGGCAGGGGAGCACGCCGCCCCCATGGTCACGCCCCTTTTCTGTCTATAAATGTTTCCATTGAATTCAAAAAAATTGTTATTCAAAATTATCTTCATGAGGTCAAGGATAAACTCACCCTGTCCATCATAGTCAGTGTAATACACCCCCAAATAATGTTCGAGAGCTTCTAGGCCTTTATCATTGGGTATGGAGGTAAAAAGCGCTTCCACGTCCAACCCGACGAGTAGCCAGTCCTTTTCGACATGTAGCCCCTCGATGCCTGCCAGCACATCCCCGGTGTCCATAACAAAAGAGGGTAAATTGCTTACAATGTGTTTAAGCTTCAAATCTACATATTTTGAGATCCTTTCTAGAGGGCTATTATTCCCTGAGACGATAGGACGTCCCGGGGGAGCCTGCAAATTTTTATGAGTCTTCGGCAAAATGTAAAAGGTTGGAATAGTATACTCTGTCACCATTAGGTATTTTAATTCCCTTTCAGCCAATATTCCATCTAAAAAGGCCCACTGTAATTTTAAATTAATTCTCTCTATCAAATCCTTAAATGGGTTGACTCTCACCCTCTCATAAGTGGATTGATCACTGAGAAGTCTCCTGACCTCAGCTTCATATTTGATTCGAGTCATTATGACTACATTTCCCCCCTTATCACTTTTCTTTATTATGATATTAGGATTTTCTTGTAATTGAGTTAAGGCCAGCCTCTCATCTTTAGATAAATTATCCCTACCTTTTTTTCGCCAATCAATATTCTTTAGGTCTTCAGCGACTAGATCCATAAACATGGATACATACCTATTTGAACCCAAAGGGGGCATAAATGAAGATTTAGGGCGTAATTACCCTTGATGTAATTAATTTAACTGATGAAAGTTTTTCGGATACACAATTAACTTTGTTGAAATATGGATTAAGTTTTTGCCCAATTAGTGGCGGTAATGAATTTGAAATTTTTAAAGATATCCAGCTATTTTTGAGACGTGTGCTTTTGAGACGGATGTACTCCCCTGATGCCCCCGGCGCGTCCGTGGTGTCCATGACTCCCCAATCCCCTATCGATGTAGACGATATAGATCTTGAACAGCTCTTTATTGAGGCAGATGATGGCCCTCAGGACCGTTGCTCTAGATTTACAAAATTACGCCCTAAATCTTCATTTATGCCCCCTTTGGGTTCAAATAGGTATGTATCCATGTTTATGGATCTAGTCGCTGAAGACCTAAAGAATATTGATTGGCGAAAAAAAGGTAGGGATAATTTATCTAAAGATGAGAGGCTGGCCTTAACTCAATTACAAGAAAATCCTAATATCATAATAAAGAAAAGTGATAAGGGGGGAAATGTAGTCATAATGACTCGAATCAAATATGAAGCTGAGGTCAGGAGACTTCTCAGTGATCAATCCACTTATGAGAGGGTGAGAGTCAACCCATTTAAGGATTTGATAGAGAGAATTAATTTAAAATTACAGTGGGCCTTTTTAGATGGAATATTGGCTGAAAGGGAATTAAAATACCTAATGGTGACAGAGTATACTATTCCAACCTTTTACATTTTGCCGAAGACTCATAAAAATTTGCAGGCTCCCCCGGGACGTCCTATCGTCTCAGGGAATAATAGCCCTCTAGAAAGGATCTCAAAATATGTAGATTTGAAGCTTAAACACATTGTAAGCAATTTACCCTCTTTTGTTATGGACACCGGGGATGTGCTGGCAGGCATCGAGGGGGTACATGTCGAAAAGGACTGGTTACTCGTCGGGTTGGACGTGGAAGCGCTTTTTACCTCCATACCCAATGATAAAGGCCTAGAAGCTCTCGAACATTATTTGGGGGTGTATTACACTGACTATGATGGACAGGGTGAGTTTATCCTTGACCTCATGAAGATAATTTTGAATAACAATTTTTTTGAATTCAATGGAAACATTTATAGACAGAAAAGGGGCGTGACCATGGGGGCGGCGTGCTCCCCTGCCTACGCATGTCTCCACCTTGGATTCTGGGAGCAGGAGGTGGTGCGGGCCACTCGTGGGTATGGGGAGCACGTCGCGCTCTGGATACGTTATGTGGACGATATTTTTGTCCTATGGAAAGGTACAGAGGCAGATTTGAAGTCATTTGTTCTTGAGCTGAATATGAATAATAGGAATATTTTTTTGACATTCACTTATAGTCTGCAGGAAATTTCGTTTTTGGACTTACTGATAGGAAAAATGGGCACCTCCCTAACAACCAGAACCTATAGGAAGGAAACCTCGGGCAATACCCTCTTGTCTGCATATAGCGCACATCTACCTGCACAAAAATGGGCTGTTCCCACGGGCCAGTTCCTAAGGCTGCGGCGAAATTGTGCTGATATCAATGTTTTTAAAAAAGAAGCAGGGGATTTGATGACTAGATTAAAGGCAAGGGGGTACCCGAACAAAATTGTGAAAACGGCATACCACAATGCACTAAAAAGGGAAAGAAGGACCCTCCTTGGTCCAAAATTTAACCCAGAGGGGATGGAGCCTGCCTCAACCAAATCAAAAACTGACGCAGGAGTGTCTAGAATAGTGATGACCTATGGGGCTCATTTTAAAGAAGTTAGGGATATCCTTAATAGACATTGGCATTTGTTGGGGAGGGACCCGATAATAGCAAAGGCTGTGGGAGGGTACCCCCATATAGCCGCCAGAAGGAGTACAAATTTGGGTGACATTCTGGTCAGCAGTGAATTTGGTTGGGACAGGCGCAAAAAAGAAACACAAAAAAAGAAAAAGGGAATGTATACTTGTGCAGGTTGTGATATGTGTAGGTTCATTAAAAAAGACACTATGTACTACAATTGGGACCGATCTGAATCGTTTCATGTCAACGATAGAATTGATTGCAATACTGAAAGGGTTGTCTATCAGATCCGCTGTCCATGCGATCGTATATACATTGGCAAAACATACAGAGCCCTCAATGTACGCTTAAGAGAACATGTGGCAAATATAAGGAACCCTAATGTTGATAAAAAGAAATTGAACCCAATGGTGCTACATTTCAAATCTGATCACGATGCAAACCCAAAAGGTCTGATGGCCATGGGAATATATAAACTGAACATTAGCCCCAGACGGGGCAACTTTGATAGTGAACTCAGAAAGAAGGAGTCGGAGTTAATCTATAGATGTGGGAGTCTGATGCCAACTGGTTTAAATAAAGATCTGAACATTAAGGTGTTCCTATGAATAGGAGCATTGTGTTGCTACACCTGATCTGCCTCTTGCATGGTTCATACATGGCATACGCTGAACTGTCGTTTTTAAATTTTATGCAAATTTGGGAAGCCCAAGATGGGCATAAAAGCAAAGCGTCTTACCCTGACGTCACACGTCTGATGAAATCCTGATTGGATGAAACGCGTCACGTGCTACGTGGTGGTGACGCTCCTCGGCCGGTAGGCGTGGCTTCCCCCCGTGCCTCCGCAACCTTCCTCCAAACAGCGGCAGCATCCAAGGTCCAGGGTCGGGTCGCATACGGCTACACTCGCCGCACCCCGCAACCTACGGAGGAGAGAGCTGCCACACCACGAGTCCCGTCTGGGAAGTGAGGAATTGAATGGCAGCCGGGGCCCCGAGGCTGCACACGTGAGTGGACCAACACTACTGCATATAGCTGGCTTGAATTTCCTTTGACGCTGGGGAGGTTTGACACTGCCTGTGTCAGTAATGGCTGCGTAAGTGTTTAACACAGAGGCGTGCTTATCTGCACACGGGGGGAATCTGAAGATCTTCCACACTTATGAGGCTGATCAGCTGCACACCATCACTTTACAGTTCAATTGGGCCTGAAGATATTATGCATGCTTGAATCTCCAGTATATAGGAAGTGCACTCCTATTAGGGACACATGCTATTTACCCCATTGATCTGGTTTGGTTTTAGGGAGGGTGTTTTTATATTGTTGACAGTTCTGCATTCATTGCTATTCATTGCTTTGTGTATTAATAAATTTATATTCTCTTGCTATGAGCTCCGTTTGGTTTACCAAATTGTTTGATATATCTATAGAAAGGTGAGACGAGCACTACATACATATTGTAGATACACAGGTTGATATCCCGTAGTGTGGGGTGTTCAGCTTACTAAATATATATAGCGAATTATATTGGTATTGCTCCTTTAATAGGAGATATATATCAACCACCTTTTAGGTGGACTATGGTAATGACATCCCTGCCCATGTTAAGCCTATTAGCTGTTAGAAAGTGTATACTGAGTATTTAAGGAAGGAGTTTTTTAAAGTTTATATAATTAACTTGAAAAAGCGGAGGGCGTACCTCTGCGAAACGCGTTGTTTGATTTTAATAAATTTGTACTTTGCCAGTACAATTTTAGCCCTACTCCTTTATCATATACACAGCCGTGTGTTCCACTCACGGCTGCGCTTCCTGGATAGGACAGGACTTCTCCCCACCGCTCTAGAGAGTGAGCGTCCTGGTTGCTATCACTACCTACCACAGAGGAGCCTGGGACGTGACGTCACATCCGCCCCCACGCTGAGAGCTCGGTCCCCAGCTCGGCCAAGCGGGACGCAGGCACACCGAGGCTGTGTACGCTGTACCAGCCACACTACAAACAGGTGAGACCTGCCCAGCAGATGAGGATATTGTCTTGTATAGAAGGCTCATAGCGCCCCTTCTCTTCTTATGTTTTTCCACAGCGGTTTTTCTGGGAGCAGCTGAGCGCATCTATAGGGGTCTGATCGCACCAGAGGGTAGTACCTACTGCCCCTTTTCTCTTGTTGAACTTTGTTTGCCTTTGGCTTCAGTGTATGGTGGAGCGGAGACCCCTAAGGACTGGTGAATTATTATCATTTTGTCATTTGAGTTTATGAATGTTTTTACCAAGAACATTTTTTACTAAGTGCATGCATGTTGTATATATATGTATATCAGCTGGTCAGTATAGCTGACTAGCTTTTTTTGTGTTCCCTTTCTCTCTATGTATTCGTGTCACCAGCAAGACCACTGCTATGGATTATTATTTGCATAGAAAACAGTATAGACTATCGCTGGGACAAAACCCTGTAGTAGATACATCCATAATACGAGATGAAACTAAGGAAAAAAACATACTACAACTCATACGATGTTTGGAGGAACTCCTAGAGAGGGAAATTAAACATTCAATAGACATTGTGTTTATGGAAATGTACAAAAAGGCAAGAATAGTACATAGAGGTCTGAGAGTCCCCATCCAATCAGCCTTTCCATCCGATACATGCTATACAGAAGTATGGGACACCTTTTGGGACAGTAAATCCATTGAGGCTATGGACCTCATCATCAATAAAAGGGAATCATTAGTCTGCCTCTTACAGGTGGACATAGAGAACTGTTTGAACTCATTAAAAATCTATAGAGAGGATCCCTTTTTTAAAACTTGGGACCATAAGGTAACTGAGAGATTGCGTCATTTTGAGAAAGACCAATATGATAGGAAGATGGCCAAATTTATTAGGGATAAGGCAGACTATGATAGAGGCCAGAATAGGGCATGGAAATGCCATAGGGAAGTTCCGAGTTCGAACCCTGCTGTGCCAAGACCTACACACACCCAACTCGATCATCCTAATTGTCCACCGTCCAACATACCTCCTCTAATGTCCCTTTCTACAAGCCTAACACCTGGGTATACTAGGAAACCTTCCTTTGACACTGGAGGATACCCGGGAACCCGGAATATACCCCATGGGAGAACACTACATTATAATAAATTTAAGACAAATACCAGAAGAAACTGGATACCCAATAAACCCATTCCCTCAAGAGGTAGATATCCTAACTTTAGAGAAAGAGAGAGGCTATTTGGGGGAAACACTCCAAAAACTTATGGTATTGCCATTAATAATGTTAGAACATTTTATAATTCTAAAAAAACTTGGTCTAGAACACCGGGGGGCCCTGCACGGATTATCCCGATCCATAAGCCCGACACACCTATAGTTCTAAATAAGGAACCGACCCAGTCAGGTACACCCAATATTAGTGTGATGCCACCTAGTGGTGGCATACTGGAGACTGCAGTGTCAGTTGATGATAGCCTAGAAATGTCCCTTGAGAACTCATATACAGAGCTGCCCAAGGCTGCTCCTTGTAGTCCATTGGTCAATGCACTACAGTTGGTAACTGAGGTCCATCTATCTTCCCCCCTTCCCCCTATCAACTTAGCAACATGTCATCGGAGAATAACTACTGAAGCTTTGATACACACAATTCCTCTGGTGGAAACTTCCACTGAGGAAGTGCCCCCAAGCGAGATAATGCCACCTACTATACAGGTCCCTATTGAGTACAATGACCAGACTGAGAAACCAAAGACGTCAGAGACATCCAAAAATCGAGCAATGAGAACTAATATGTCTGGTCTGGACTCACCTTGTAAGGTTTTTTTAGGGGGGGACCAGATCCCCATTCCCCAGCGGATAATGAGGAGTCGGATCCCCCTATCGACCCTTCCGCGCATCACGGAGTATTTCAAAAGAGAAAGCCTGAAAAGGTCCCTCTCAGAATCAAATCTAATAGAAGAAATAAACGAGGGAAACGGGGAGCCGGTACAAAAACGACCACACTGACAAATGATAGGACCAATAACACAAAGTCGGTCCCCATTTTTAACCTATCATCTTATACCCTCACCAATTATGAAATATCAGTATTGAATAAAGGCTTATCCTTTTGTCCGAGTGAAAAAATCAACACATATCAAATACTCACTGACGTGCATGCATATGTTCGTAAACTATCATTGCAGAGATACTTTGCATTAAAAAATGACAAGAGGATCCCTAATCGAACTAGGGATACCGAAATAGAATTTGTGGGCGCTATGACTCTGGCTGACCCACTCTGTGAGGTGCCAGACGACCCTCTAGAACCAGCCCTACTTAAACCTATACATACGGACCTTAAAAAAAAGTCGAAATTTAATCCTACCCAATATAAGGGCCCTCAAGTAGAGACCTTTTGCAAACTAGTTACTAGTGATTTACTTAAATTACATAATAAACCCATCTATAGACAGAATTTAAGCAAGGATGAAAAGAGAGCTTTAAAACTTTTGAAAGCAAATGAGACTATTGTCATTAGGGAAACAGACAAGGGGGGGGGAGTTGTAGTACAGGATCGTGATGTCTATATAAAGGAAGCCCTCAGATTACTAGAGGATCCCTTGTATTATAGAAAACTGACCTATGACCCTACAGGTGACTTCTTGAAGAAATATAGGGACCTAATTGGTCAGGCCTATTCTGAGGGTGTACTTAAGACTGATGAATACAACTATTTGAATATTGAGGCCCCTAAAGTCCCCTTTTTCTATCATCTCCCAAAAGTGCACAAGTGTACCCAGAACCCCCCCGGGAGACCCATAATTGCGGGGATAGAGTCAATTACTAGTTCACTATCACATTATATTGATCTCCATTTGCAAAAATTTGTATGCCAATTACCTGCATATTTAAAAGATACAACCCACACCTTGCAGGTGTTGGGTGATGTTAGGTGGTCTACTACTTTGTATAGATGGGCAACCCTAGATGTGAGTGCCCTCTATACAAATATACCCCACGATCTGGGTCTCAGAGCTGTTGGCCATTACTTGGAGGGGGATCCTCTGATGCCCCAAACACAGAAACAGTTTATTTTGGATGCTATAGACTTTATACTAAAGACCAATTATTTTACTTTTTTGGACTCTTTTTATTTGCAGCTGCGTGGAACGGCGATGGGGACGAGGTTCGCTCCGGCCTTTGCAAATCTATATATGGGCTGGTTAGAGGAACAATATATATGGTCCGACACCAACCCATACCGGGCGGGCCTCGTCCTGCATCGCCGTTTCATAGACGACATCCTATGTATATGGGAGGGCTCCCTAGAGAACTTACAGGGGTATCTAAACCATTTGAATGCAAATACACTGGGCCTGTCATTTACCATGGAAACAGATCCCCTTAAAGTACACTTCCTGGATCTTAACATAGAGGTGGATCCAGTGAGTGGAGAGATCCATACGACTAATTATTTTAAGCCCACTGACAAAAATGGCTATTTGGACTATTATAGTTCCCACCACAAACCGTGGCTTAAAAACGTACCATTTGGCCAATTCAAAAGACTACGTCGTAACTGTACGAGATTAGATGATTTCCAACAACAAGCGGGCATTCTAAAATCCAGATTTTTGGAAAAACACTATCCAGTGGCTTTGGTGGAATCAGCGTTTAATAGAGCAGCTGTTTTGACACAACAGGAGTGCCTCTTGCCTCCAAATCCGACAGTGAAAACCTCGATTGGATCTACGGAACCGATCTCTAGGAGCTTGCCCATAGTGGTAAACTATTCAGGACAGGCCAATGAATGCAAAGAGATCTTTAGTAGGTACTGGCCAATATTGCTGAGTGATCCCATTTTGGAGCAGACCCTCCCCCGGAGACCAAGAGTGGTCTTTAGGAGAGGGAAAACCATAAGGGGACATATTGCACCCAGTAGGCTACCGACGGGGGGGATGGTAGATAAGATGAAAGTGCAGAATAGAGGCGGCGGCAGACTGGGGTGCTTCTCATGCAAATCTACACGATGCTTAACTTGTAAGACATTGAATGACGGGGCGCGCACATTTAAAACTAGCTCCTCCATCGAATATAGTATAGGAAGCTATTTAACATGTCATAGCACCTATGTAATTTATTTATTAAGCTGCCCTTGTGGCCTCTCTTATGTGGGGCGTACCACCCAAAAGTTCCAGACGCGATTGAACAAACACAGGTCTAATATTAAAAATGGTGAATTAAACCATGGGGTATCTAAACACTTCAATCTTGTTCATGATAGGGACTTCAAACTTTTGAGGGCCACTCTCATGGAACAGATAGTACACCATAATAAATATGAAAGGTATCGTGTCCTATGTAGACGTGAGTCATTTTGGATTTTAAAGCTAGGGACCCTGGAGCCAGAGGGCCTCAACAAGTGTCTGGAGGAAATGAGCCACCTCCAGCCGGTTGTACGATAGTTCTGACAGGGGGCTCGTTTGTGGGGATGGCGTGGGTGGGGCTACGCGAGTGGGTGCGTGCGGTACCTGGGCATGGACCCTGGTGCTCGCCCGCACGCGCTCGTGTGCCGATGCGCGCGTATCCTCGAGCATATATATATATATATATATATATATATATATATATATATATATATATATATATATATATATATATATATATATATATATATATATATATATATATATATATATATATATATATATATATATATATATTTGTTCTGCCATAACCTCTTTCCCCTTAGTGTATTTTATTATTTCCTTTTTGCCATTCATGTGGATTTTATTGCCATCTGGGAAAACTGTATATGTAGGGTTTGTGGGTGGTTTATGGGGGGGATATTGCCGTTTGTGAGGCCTATGGGTCTAACATACAGTAGGGTGTCTTTGCAGCCTAATTATTAAATTCAATATTAATTGTAACTAATTATTCTAAGTGTGCACAGCAAACTACTAAATATATATAGCGAATTATATTGGTATTGCTCCTTTAATAGGAGATATATATCAACCACCTTTTAGGTGGACTATGGTAATGACATCCCTGCCCATGTTAAGCCTATTGGCTGTTAGAAAGTGTATACTGAGTATTTAAGGAAGGAGTTTTTTAAAGTTTATATAATTAACTTGAAAAAGCGGAGGGCGTACCTCTGCGAAACGCGTTGTTTGATTTTAATAAATTTGTACTTTGCCAGTACAATTTTAGCCCTACTCCTTTATCATATACACAGCCGTGTGTTCCACTCACGGCTGCGCTTCCTGGATAGGACAGGACTTCTCCCCACCGCTCTAGAGAGTGAGCGTCCTGGTTGCTATCACTACCTACCACAGAGGAGCCTGGGACGTGACGTCACATCCGCCCCCACGCTGAGAGCTCGGTCCCCAGCTCGGCCAAGCGGGACGCAGGCACACCGAGGCTGTGTACGCTGTACCAGCCACACTACAAACAGGTGAGACCTGCCCAGCAGATGAGGATATTGTCTTGTATAGAAGGCTCATAGCGCCCCTTCTCTTATCATGAGATAATGGGCAAGAGTTCAGGGCCAGATTTGTACTCTTTACCGCCCAAGGCCACTGTCACCAGGACACTGAAGGGAGTTCAGTATAGGTAGTGAGATGACCCCTCTAGTATAGGTAGCCTGACAACCCCCTCCCACCCCCCAGTATAGATGACCCCCCCACACCTTTTCCACAAGTATAGGCAGCCAGATGACTCCCTTAATCTCTCCTTTTCCCACCCTCCTTTCAGTATAGGTAGCCAGCTTGCCTTCACACCGCAGCAGCCATCAGTGTCAATCATTTCTCCACTTGTCCCCAGTGCAGAAACTTCCTCTTACTTTCCATCTCCAAAGCTGCCCAAGTCTATGTGCTGTGCCCAAAGCTGCAAAAGGTACACAGAGAGCAAGGTGGTTGCTTCACAGGCGGCTAACAGCAGACTACTGTGATCAGGCGCTTGCCTTAGCTCCCTGCATTGCAGCATTTGCAAGCTTGCAAATGCTGCACCACTTTAGCTTGCTGCTATGGTGCACTTGCTCCTGTGGTGCTCTAGGCCATGGCCTAGGCGGCCTTGGCCCAAATCCGACCCTGCAAGTATTAAGTGTTACACTTTTAATATTAACTTTAATGACTGGGGGGGGGGGGGGGGGGGAATTAAAAATGAACCAGGCAAAAAATAAAAAAATCAGTTTGTAAAAGGACAATTATTATTATTTAGTATTTATATAGCACCAACATCTTCCCCAGCGCTATACAGAGTAGGTTGTCTTGTCACTTAACTATACCTCAGAGGGGCTCACAATCTAGTCCCTACCATAGTCATATGTCTATATCGTGTAGTGTATGTATTGTATGTATTGTAGTCTAGGGCCAATTTAGGGAAAAAACAATTAACTTATCTGTATGTTTTTGGGATGTGGGGAGAAACCCGGAGTGCCCATGCAGACACAGGGAGAACATACAACCTCTGTGCAGATAGTGCCCTGGCTGGGATTTGAACCGGGGACCCAGCACTGCAAGGCAAGAGAGTGCTCACCACTACACCACTGTGCTGCCCAGACAACATGAATACTTTGGGCTGCTTCAGTTTAATATAGACAAGGAGAAGAAGAGTTCAGATGATGGAGATACACACACACACACACACACACACACACACACACACACACACACATTTTCCAAATAGGTTCATATAAGAGAAAAATATATATAATACCTGCGCCTTTACATATCAATTATGCAATTTGGAGTTAATAAAATGTAAATTTATTCAAAATACACCAGTAGTCTTAAAAGTTAATCTCAATAAATCCCACACATAAATCCATACCTATTCAATAAATGCACTAATCAATACTGGCCAGTATCAAAGAACTTGCTGTGCACTGCAGTGCTAAAATATGAAAAAATGACTAAAAAATGCCTAAAAAATGCCTAGAAAATGACTGAAGTCTCTTCCCTTGCTGACATACAGCTTCTTCTGAGAGAAATCAGTTTGGTATTATATAGTTCGCTGACTTGCAACTTCTTCTAAAAATGATCAGTTGTTCCAATGGTAGGGTTAAGGAAGATGAAAGATGAAAAAATGACTAAAAAATGCCTAGAAAATGCCTAGAAAA
The DNA here is from genome assembly GCF_040937935.1 of Hyperolius riggenbachi. NCBI lineage: Eukaryota > Metazoa > Chordata > Amphibia > Anura > Hyperoliidae > Hyperolius > Hyperolius riggenbachi. The sequence continues at coordinate 181,990,859 of NC_090646.1, forward strand.
TGACTGAAGTTCTTTCCCTTGCTGACATACAGCTTCTTCTGAGAGTAATCAGTTTGGTATTATATAGTTCGCTGACATGCAACTTCTTCTAAAAATGATCAGTTGTTCCAATGGTAGGGTTAAGGCTTTTGATAGCCCACACACTCACGGTTCCGTTGCTTAGCTTGGATACTTCCTTTAGTGTTCGTCCACTCAAGTCTGTAGCAGTTTTCTAGACTGGGGAGGAGTGGGTCAGGCTGCGTTCCCAGCAACTAACGATCGTTGTTACACAGGTCCCGGCCGGAGACCCGCTGCTTGAGGTTCGTGCAGCACACGGGGAGAGCTCCGATATGCGTGTTTGGAGTTGTGGGTGACGTCGCCACTCTGCTTCCAATTGCCGACCGGTTTCAGTAGGCACGCCTACCTTCGTCAGGGCTTGCTCTATTGGATACTCCCCCGCTGTTTCATAGCCACTGGGACATGCCTCCTCCAACTCCTCACATAGGTACCGCCTTGTTTGCTAAAATGCAAACAATTCTATGTCCAAGTTTAACCCTTTCGGCGCTAGACTGTCTAGTGTGAATATCCATTGTGATTCGGCTCGGGACATTTTTTTAATATAATCTCCTCCTCGCCAGTCCTTCTCTACTTTTTGAAGCGCATAAAACTTCAAAGTATTTAGTGTACCCAAAGGGCAATCTTTAAAATGTTTGCTTAGCGGATGTTTACTTTTACCACCTTTAATGTGGCTAACGTGTTCTCCAATTCTTTCCAATAATTTCCTCTTGGTCCTCCCCACATACTGTTTTTTGCATCCACATTCTATAACGTAAATTACACCAGATGTTTCACAGTTCAAATTTCCGCTTATCTTAAACTCCTCCCCAGTAACATTGGATGTAAAACCACTGATTGGTGCTGCTTTTCTCGTGTTCCTGCACGGAAAACAAAAGCCACATCTCTTAAATGTCCCATCCTTTTTCACCACTGTTGGTTGTATTTCAGTCACCGTTGGGGCAATCATATTCTTTAAATTAGAGGCCCTCTTAAAAATCAACTTCGGTCTCTCTGTCAGTATGCCATTTAAAGTTTTGTCCTGCTGCAATATATGCCAATGGGTTTCTATTACCTTCCTAATGTCCCTCGATTGATCACTGTACTGCAGTAAAATCCCCAATGGGGGTGTGGATTCAATTTTACTTTTTTCTTTCAATAAATCGTTTCTATTCAGAGTTCTTACATTTCTTATATCATCCTGCAGCCTTTGCTCATCATATTTCTTTTCAGCGAATCTTTGTTTCAATACATCAGCCTGTTCATCAAAAATAGATACATCAGTACAGTTCCTTCTTATTCTAGTGAACTGATTCCTCGGAACATTGCTCAACCACTTAAATAAATGGCAACTGTCTCTCAAAATATAACTATTTGTGTCAACCCTTTTAAAATAAGTCTTTGTTTTCACCTCATTACGTTCAATATAAATCTCTAGATCCAAATAGTTAACCCTCTCCTCACTATATTCACAAACAAAATTCAAATTGAAATCATTTTTCACATTCAACCATTCCACAAACACCTTCAGTTTCTCCTCCCCCCCTTCCATACAAAAAGCGTGTCATCTATGAACCGCTTCCAAAGGACGAGGTCCGCACCGGGGCCCCCCGGCCCCCCCAAAATAGTCTCCTCCCAGTAGGCCATAAATAAGTTAGCGAACCCCGGCGCGAACCTCGTCCCCATCGCGGTCCCCACCCTCTGCAGGTAATATTTGGAATCATGCATAAAATAATTATGAGTTAGTATAAACAATATAGCTTCTTCTATGAATTCAATTTGTTCTTTTTGCATCGTTGTCATTTTTTCCAGGAAGTGTGACACTGCCATAGTTCCCAACTTATGATCAATAACTGTGTATAATGAACTTATATCGGCTACACACAGGATGTACCCTGGTTTCCATTCAATATCCCCCAAAATCCGTAAAATATGTCCGGTATCTTTGACATATGAGTCAGTCTTAATTACTACTTTCTGCAAATATTCATCAATGTATTCTGATAAATTTGAGGTCAGTGACCCAATCCCTGAGATGATAGGTCTCCCGGGTGGGTCACTGACCCTCTTGTGTATTTTCGGCAAATGATAATATACCGGTAATCGCGGATGTTGTTGGAATTTCTGACTGGGGTTATTGTTAAGAATCTCATATGTTTTTTTGTCCTGCAGTTGTCTATTCGCTTCTTTCATGTATTCAGTGGTGTCTTGAACAACAACCCCCCCCCCCCCCAATAACCCCAGTCAGAAATTCCAGGGGGAAATGGAAACCCTATTAAGAAAAGGTAAAGAACAAGGTATATTAATGGAAAAGGAATTTGATTATTTAATCCAACAACATCCGCGATTACCGGTATATTATCATTTGCCGAAAATACACAAGAGGGTCAGTGACCCACCCGGGAGACCTATCATCTCAGGGATTGGGTCACTGACCTCAAATTTATCAGAATACATTGATGAATATTTGCAGAAAGTAGTAATTAAGACTGACTCATATGTCAAAGATACCGGACATATTTTACGGATTTTGGGGGATATTGAATGGAAACCAGGGTACATCCTGTGTGTAGCCGATATAAGTTCATTATACACAGTTATTGATCATAAGTTGGGAACTATGGCAGTGTCACACTTCCTGGAAAAAATGACAACGATGCAAAAAGAACAAATTGAATTCATAGAAGAAGCTATATTGTTTATACTAACTCATAATTATTTTATGCATGATTCCAAATATTACCTGCAGAGGGTGGGGACCGCGATGGGGACAAGGTTCGCGCCGGGGTTCGCTAACTTATTTATGGCCTACTGGGAGGAGACTATTTTGGGGGGGCCGGGGGGCCCCGGTGCGGACCTCGTCCTTTGGAAGCGGTTCATAGATGACACGCTTTTTGTATGGAAGGGGGGGGGAGGAGAAACTGAAGGTGTTTGTGGAATGGTTGAATGTGAAAAATGATTTCAATTTGAATTTTGTTTGTGAATATAGTGAGGAGAGGGTTAACTATTTGGATCTAGAGATTTATATTGAACGTAATGAGGTGAAAACAAAGACTTATTTTAAAAGGGTTGACACAAATAGTTATATTTTGAGAGACAGTTGCCATTTATTTAAGTGGTTGAGCAATGTTCCGAGGAATCAGTTCACTAGAATAAGAAGGAACTGTACTGATGTATCTATTTTTGATGAACAGGCTGATGTATTGAAACAAAGATTCGCTGAAAAGAAATATGATGAGCAAAGGCTGCAGGATGATATAAGAAATGTAAGAACTCTGCATAGAAACGATTTATTGAAAGAGAAAAGTAAAATTGAATCCACACCCCCATTGGGGATTTTACTGCAGTACAGTGATCAATCGAGGGACATTAGGAAGGTAATAGAAACCCATTGGCATATATTGCAGCAGGACAAAACTTTAAATGGCATACTGACAGAGACCGAAGTTGATTTTTAAGAGGGCCTCTAATTTAAAGAATATGATTGCCCCAACGGTGACTGAAATACAACCAACAGTGGTGAAAAAGGATGGGACATTTAAGAGATGTGGCTTTTGTTTTCCGTGCAGGAACACGAGAAAAGCAGCACCAATCAGTGGTTTTACATCCAATGTTACTGGGGAGGAGTTTAAGATAAGCGGAAATTTGAACTGTGAAACATCTGGTGTAATTTACGTTATAGAATGTGGATGCAAAAAACAGTATGTGGGGAGGACCAAGAGGAAATTATTGGAAAGAATTGGAGAACACGTTAGCCACATTAAAGGTGGTAAAAGTAAACATCCGCTAAGCAAACATTTTAAAGATTGCCCTTTGGGTACACTAAATACTTTGAAGTTTTATGCGCTTCAAAAAGTAGAGAAGGACTGGCGAGGAGGAGATTATATTAAAAAAATGTCCCGAGCCGAATCACAATGGATATTCACACTAGACAGTCTAGCGCCGAAAGGGTTAAACTTGGACATAGAATTGTTTGCATTTTAGCAAACAAGGCGGTACCTATGTGAGGAGTTGAAGGAGGAGGCATGTCCCAGTGGCTATGAAATAGCGGGGGAGTATCCAATAGAGCAAGCCCTGACGAAGGTAGGCGTGCCTACTGAAACCGGTCGGCAATTGGAAGCAGAGTGGTGACGTCACCCACAACTCCAAACACGCATATCGGAGCTCTCCCCGTGTGCTGCACGAACCTCAAGCAGCGGGTCTCCGGCCGGGACCTGTGTAACAACGATCGTTAGTTGCTGGGAACGCAGCCTGACCCACTCCTCCCCAGTCTAGAAAACTGCTACAGACTTGAGTGGACGAACACTAAAGGAAGTATCCAAGCTAAGCAACGGAACCGTGAGTGTGTGGGCTATCAAAAGCCTTAACCCTACCATTGGAACAACTGATCATTTTTAGAAGAAGTTGCATGTCAGCGAACTATATAATACCAAACTGATTACTCTCAGAAGAAGCTGTATGTCAGCAAGGGAAAGAACTTCAGTCATTTTCTAGGCATTTTTTAGTCATTTTCTAGGCATTTTTTAGTCATTTTTTCATCTTTCATCTTCCTTAACCCTACCATTGGAACAACTGATCATTTTTAGAAGAAGTTGCATGTCAGCGAACTATATAATACCAAACTGATTTCTCTCAGAAGAAGCTGTATGTCAGCAAGGGAAGAGACTTCAGTCATTTTCTAGGCATTTTTTAGGCATTTTTTAGTCATTTTTTCATATTTTAGCACTGCAGTGCACAGCAAGTTCTTTGATACTGGCCAGTATTGATTAGTGCATTTATTGAATAGGTATGAATTTATGTGTGGGATTTATTGAGATTAACTTTTAAGACTACTGGTGTATTTTGAATAAATTTACATTTTATTAACTCCAAATTGCATAATTGATATGTAAAGGCGCAGGTATTATATATATTTTTCTCATATATTGCTCGAAGGGGATGAGAGTGTAAAACCCCAATTAATTACCTTGCTGCCAATTAAGTGGAACTGTTTCACATTGAATTACAGCGCGGCGACATAACACTTTTATTTTTTATTTTAGGTTCATATAAGAACCATGTCGAGGCCACACACCAGCTCTTACCTTCCCGTTTTAGGGGTAGTTCTAGAAAACCGATCAAGGCACTCATATGCGGTGAAACTGGGAGGTAGTCTTTTTGGCGTATTTTTTAAACCATTTAAATATGAAAAAAATATATACTAGATCATTCTGTTTCACACAATTCCCAGCAGTTTTATGACGCCTCCCCCTCCCCTCTTTCCATCCTTTCCCAAGAGCTCTAAAAATAAACAAAAGCTAGATTTTTGGAAAGTCAGTTTCATCTCCAAGCTGGAACTCTGCTGTTAGACATTGAAGCTAAGTGTGCTAAAAAAAACAAAATGACAAAAAAATCCTCAGTTTAAATAGGTCACATCTTCACTTTAATTGCCAATAAACAAAGACTGAGCAGCCAGGAAAGATTCCAAGTCTTGTAGAAATGACTGAAAGTCACGCTCTGAAAATGCTCAATTATTTATTGCTATTACTACGGAATTACCAGGAGCAATTTCATTAGCTTTTACTTTGAAAAGCTAAAATTTCAATATGGTTTGTTCATATATGAAAGGTTAATAATTCACAGCATAGAAATGAACACAACAGTGTGCCACAAGTCTTCTGTAACTTAGAACCAGAACACATAGGCATTCTCTGGCCCTCCATGAGCACCCTACTCGCCAATCATAACTTTTGAATTTTTAATCCATTTTACCAGCAAATGTCTACCAGTGGTGGTCAACGTGCTAGATCAGGATTTCTCAACCAGGATTCCCTTAAGACTCTGCAGGGGTTCCTTGGCATTTTCCCCCATTGTGGAGGAAGTATAACAGAGCACATTATAATAGGGGGTACTGTAAAAAGAAGCACTAAATTGGGGGTTGGAATAGTGAGGAGCGCAGTATGAGTGGCAGTGTAATAGGAGTTAGTGAAATTAACAGCCTCACCTACTTTTAAAGACCAGAAAAATAAATGCAGGGGTTCCTCAAGATTAAAGAAAAATGGTTTGCAGGGGTTCCTTGAGATCTAAAAAGTTATTATTTGTAGGGTTCCTCCAGGGTAAAAAGGTTGAGAAAGGCTGTGCTAGATAGAACAGATCTCAAGTTCCTGAAGTGGGGCTTTAGGAAGAGCGTTTTGCCTGGCATACTTGGATAAAGGAAAAGTATTGAGCACGTTTCTTATAATAGGCTTATGCCTGGTTCAGACTGAGGCACTTTGCAGCATTTCAGAGCTTTGCTGATGCCGACAATCAGCAAAGTGCTGTGTACAATGTATCCCTATGGGACCATTGTCACTGCAGCGTTTGCAATTTGTATAAATCCCAAACACGCTGCATGCAGCATTTCAGCCGCGATCACATTGCAATTCTCGTTCCACTAAACAGCAATCAGCAAACACAGTCGCCAAAAAATTCACCAACATTTCGCCATCGCCTACGTTTTGAGGTCCATGTGCGAACCAGCCTCAAAGAAATATTTGGTTATTGGATGCAACACAGGTACAGGTAGTCTACAGGTTACATACATCCCAAGTTACAAACACCACAACGGTCACAATGATGTCACTTGTGCTTGAATGGATTTTATATCCCTTGCAGTAACCTTTCAAGCTCTTATTTAACAGTGTATCTTGAATGCATAAAGAGGTATTTTGAACATGAAGTATCAATGGCCTTTCTGTTCAGGGGCAGGACAGAAAAGAGCGTTTAAGGCCTAGTGCACACTGAGCGGTTTTTGGAGCGATCCGCCGGCCGCATCCGCCTGTAAAAACGCTTGGCTAATGTATTGCAATGGGATGGTGCACAACGGCGGTTTGAGGTTTTTGCCCAGCCGCAAACGTGCCTCCTGCTGCACGTTTGCGGTTTTCTGAAGCGTTTCGTCCTCAATGTAAAGTATAGGAAAAAACACAAACCGTTTTGAAAAACGCTACTTCAGAGCGGTTTGCCAGGCGTTTTTGTTACAGAAGCTGTTCAGTAACAGCTTTTACTGTAACAATATGTGTAATCTGCTACACAAAAAACGCACCCATAACCGCTAGGTATGTTTAGAAAACCTCTCTAAACATACCTAGAATCGCTCTGAAATCAGCTCCCAAAACCGCTAGCATATTGCGGATCTGCTATCGGTTTTGGTGTGCACTGGGCCTTAATGTAAAGAGATAATGTCACAGAGACTACCAGGTCTTGTTAAATGAACTAGAAAAAAAAAGTAGAAACTTACAATACAATTTTACCTTCTTAATAAAAACGGTCAACTTAAAAAATACTGTAGCAAAATGTAAAATACATGTAAGAATATATACATGTAAAACATGTTTCTCCCAAAGAAAAATGCATTATACATTACTTTTTTCCTAGGTCTCTGTCACCTAAAAACATAAAATGTTAGAAAGAGGTCTTACATGGTTTCCTGGTCTCTAGACACAGTCTGTCAGTTAGTGACAGTGCTCTGGCCATGCTCACAGGGTCCTCGTGGTCGCGAGATGTCGGGAGTGCTTTTTCACTGACGGACTGCGCATGTACAGGCAAAACTAGATCTGGGCCAAAGGTTGTCGACTCCCATTTCCATGCTTCCTTCTTCAACCAGGAAAAGGATGCATGGGAGTGATGTGTAACATGAGGCGGGACGTGAATGGAGCACAATGGTGCATAAGTAAGTTAACCCCCCTCTTCGGCTGTGGGCAGCCCGATCTAATTTAAATTTCAATTACCAGTGGCTACGATAATGCAGCTAATCATAATGAGCAACCCTGTTTTCAACCAAGTATTAGAAATGAACATTTTATTTCAAGTTGGTATTTAACTTGTCCAATTACTTTTGAGCCCCTGAAATGAAGGTATTGTGTTATAAGGGCGATTTAGTTGCCTCACTTTTTTATGCAATCGTTTTGTTCACACAACAGAATTAAAGCTGAAAGTCTGCAATTCAACTGCATCTGAGTTGCTTCATTTAAAATTCAATGTGTTAATCTACAGGACTAAAATTGGAAAAATGTTGACTCTGTCCAAATGTTTATGGACCTAACTGTAGGATTCTCATAGTCTGAAAACTGTTGGTCACATATGGGCTGCTTTATGGATGGGAGAGGCAATGTCACATGGTGTAAGGTCTGGTAAAAAGCAAAGGTGAGGCAAAACAATGAACCCCAATCACATCAGTTTTCAAACTGGTGTGTGGCTGAAGATAGTCATGCAACTCCAACTCATTTGAAGACTTTTTTCCTTTGAAATAAAGTTTTGAAAATGAATACTTGACACTGTGAATGTCATGCCTTTCAGAAGCCAATGGCCTCGTCATCCTGTACCAAAGTACCCATTTGCTTCCCAGAACAAGATGATAAAGTTTATGGGTGTGGGACTTCACCACCTGAAGATTGGTGGCATTATTGCCCCTCATGTGAGCGATAATCACCTTCCATGTTTTGTTAGTCATTGTACTGAGGTAGTTGCCTGGATAGCGCTGTGGTTAGCGTAGTGCTCATGTCCCCACCCCTTGAGTACAAGGCTTAGTCTAAACTAGTTCTATACTACCCTAAAATTGTAAAAGGTATCTGTAAAGGTGGCCACTAACGGTCCAATTTCTAGCAAAAAATCATTTGAGCGATCAGAAATTCTGATCGGATTGGTTGTAAATAATCTTCATTGATGGGCACAATCAATTACGAACGAACGATTATAAAAATAGTCATCCGATTGGATTTTCATCAAACGAAAATTTGGATTTTCTTGTTGGTTGTGATAGATAGGAAGCAAAGATTGGTTCAGTGACGGTGTAGTGAACGATTTCACTTCCGATCAGAATATCTGATCGCTCGAACGATTTTTTCACTAGAAATTGGATCGTTAGTGGCCACCTTGAGAGTTATTGTTTAAAATGTTACATTTTTGGTAGGCCAATAAATACAATAGTAGTATCCTTATTAAAATTACAATATCCAGCCAAGGAACTTGAATATGCCATTTCTATTAGATAGCAGAAGAAGAGGTAATAAAAACAGAAGGAAGGTCTCACCCATTTCTGGAGCAGCAGCATGGCTGTGAGTTTTATTGGTCCAGAACAAATGAGAGCCTGTCCTATATGAGCTGCTGATGAGTGCGTGTGACACATGCACTGAACCCTTGTTAAAGGATGTTATAGGGCAAAAAATGACATGTTTATGGTGTTGTTCAGCTATCTAATTGTTTATTCTCCAGAGTGATGGCCATAATAATATGCATGAATTTGCTCTTTATATCTCTCACAAGCCATAATGGTTATTTAATACACGATGTGCCTGTCAGTTTTGTCAGCTGTTACTTCTTCATTACGTTAGTGCTAGGTACTTTCCATTTGTCTTCCTTGATCTTTTTAATTAGTACAAGATGTCTATAGTAACTTATTCTCAGGCAGTAGGGTAAAGAGACGTGTGAATAAATATTCCTGTATCTGTGATTCCTCAGTTCCATTTCCCCAACCTGCGAGAGTCATATTGGCTCTTCTACTGGTATTTAATGCTGTTGTCTTTAGATTTATGTTTTTAAGCACCGTATAGTGTTTTTTCCCATTAACATTGCTATTGCAGGATCAAAACAACAAACAAAATACAAATTGAGGGGTTCACAGCCTAGTATTCTTATGCATAAAACATAACTTTTAATAGTAGTGCCAATAAATAGTCATACAAGTTATATCGCATAAAAAAACGTCCTTCATACACATTGGTCATAATGTCAATAGCTTAACGCATGTGCAAGTGCAGCACACAAGGCACACAGCCAGTATTCACAGGCTTCTTTTAGGGGCAGTTAAAAGGAAATATCCGCCAATTAAAGCTAGGCAAGCACTACTTACATGGGGCTTCCTCCAGCCCACTGGCGTAACAATAGGCCCTGCAGCCCCTGCTCCCGCCGGGGGGGGGGGGGCTGGGAGCAGGGGCTCAGGGCCATTTTGTGTGGGCTGGAGGGGTGGCAGCATGAGGGGAAAGCCTTGGCCACAGTCGGCAGGGAAAGGGGAAGTTCTCCCCTCTCCCTCACCTCGGGGCTCTCCCCTCTGCGCTCCCCTCCAGCTAGTTCAGCTTGGGGCAGAAGTGACGTCAGCCGCTAGAGCGAGGAGTATGCGGTGGAACGCACGGAAGAAGGTATGTATCTGCCCGCCGCTGCCCACACTGTAACTAGCTGGAGGGGAGCGCAGAGGGGAGAGCCCCGAGGTGAGGGAGAGGGGGGGGGGGGGGGACTTCCCCTCTCCCCGCCGACTGTGGCCAAGGCTTTTCTCTCATGCTGCCACCCCTCCAGCCCCCACAAAACTGCCACGAGCGGGCCCCAGGGAGGGGGGGGTGCTCTGAAATTCTGCAGGGGGGCCCGGTGGGGCCTAGTTACGCCCCTGCTCCAGCCCCTTGCAGCCGACATGTCCCTCGTCACAGCTTCACTTCCAGCTGCCAGGCTGGGGTCCCTGCCGGTGCAGAGGCAGACCTCACGAGGTCGTCCTCTACTGCTCCTGCGGGAGTGCCACAATCACTCATGTGGGCTGGATCTCCCATGCGCAGGCACAGAACTACTGCGCAGGACACTCCAGCCCGTGTGCGAGTTATTGACAGCAGCGCTCCTGCAAGCGCACCGGCAGGGGACCTTAGGCCACCAGCTGGGAGCAGAGCTGCAACAAGGGACATGTCGGCTGCAAGGGGCTGGAGGAAACTCTTGGTAATTAGCCCTTGCATAGATGAATTTGGCTGATATTTCCTTTAAGCTAGGTACCCACATGAAGACTTCAGACTTCCGGCGACCCGCAATCTGACGAACGTTCATCCCCTTATCCATCTTCTGCAGTGTGTACAATTGACGGTACACAACGCAATCATGGTGCTTTAGCGCAGTTGTCTATGTGAATCAGAACCGTTCATGATCCAATCTGCCATTAGGGTCGTTAAAGATGAGTGATCGCTGTGGGTGGCTGCCTCATGCAACATCGTTTAACAGGGCTTTGTTAAACGATGTGAAAATGTTCCATAAGAACTGCATCGCGGGTACGGGCCTTTATTTAACAGGCAATGGATTATGCAAACTGCTGCAGAATGTCCGCACCATATTTAATAATAATAATAAGTTTCAAGAGTCTCTGAATTATGCAAAAAGTTTACATTGCTCACTTTAAAATACAATTAAAGTACACCTAAACTTAGAGGGATATGGGGGCTGCCGTATTTTTTTTTACTTTTAAACAATACCAATAGCCCGGCTGTCCTGCTGATCCTCTGCCTCCAATACTTTTACCCATAGACCCTGAACAAACATGCAGATCAGACGTTTCTGACTGAAGTGTGTCGGGATTAGCCACATGCTTGTTTCAGATGTGTGATTCAAACAATACTGCAGCCAAAGAGGCCAGGAGGACCACCAGGCAATGTACATTGTTTAAATAGAAATAAATATGGCAGCCTCCATACCCCTTCTCAGTTCAGGTGTGCTTTAAGAGCAAATTCCCGCTTACAAGACTTCTCTCAATCCTCTCCCCTCCTCTGGAACTCCCCTCAACTCATCTGCCACTCACCCACACTTACTCTTTTTAGGCACAAAACTGAAAACTCACTTCTTCAGGCAAGCATACTCTTCTACCTAGGACACTTCAACCACTGAGCACCATTTCTACCACCTCATACACAGTTTCCTTTTGTCTACTGTCCTATCCCTTATACCTGTAGACTGTAAGGCCAGGGCTCTCTTCCCCTTCTGTCTCCCAACAACAACAGTCCTGCATTGCGCACAATAATACATGCATTGTCAGAATGCACCAGTCCACAGCATACAAGTGTGCCAATCAGACAATGCAATCTATGCACTGTGATGCCCTTGCTTACGTCACACTGATATAGGTTGTGGCTATCTGTTTAGCAATGTGACAGTAAGAGAGCCCCTTGTCAAATCATTTAGACCATGAAATTAGAAGTCCTAATTTTGATGCCCATTTTGGGCAACGGACTCAAAGCCACAGTCAGGACACAGGGAATTTAGAACATGTGAAAGAAAACAAATCTGTTTTCATATTTTTTAATCTGCTTTAAAGAGGAACTTTAACCCAGGATTGAACTTTATTCCAATCAGTAGCCGATACCCCCTTTCCTTTGAGAAAGGTTTTCCTTTCCTGATCACTTCAGGTGCCAGTTTATCTCCTATCAATACATAGTTTAGCTGCTCGGATCTCTCTGCATTTCAGCCCATTGTGTTCTACGGTATGAACAGAGAAAGAATAAAACTAGCAGTCAGACAGAGAGGTTTCATTGTGATATTTTTAGAGATGCATCACGCATAGCAAACTATGGGGCTGATTCTTGAAGCTATACCAGTGCAAACTCCACAACAGCACCACGAGCTAAATTCAAGGCTACACGCTACGCTCCCTCTTTCAGCGTAGCGTGCCTTCCTTAGTTACGCATGCTGCTTACATAGCAATATGCGTTCCTTTAAATGCAGCCCGCTGATGTGAGGTATTGCAACCATAGTAGCGGTCTCTTGTGCAGTTACAGGGTTGCAATACTTCACAGCAGCGGCCGGTACTTAAAAGAATGCGTGTTGCTATGTAAGCAGCCAGCACTTAACTAAGGTAGGCAAGCTATGCTGGAAGAGCGAGCATAGCGTGCTTGAGGTGCTGTCATGAAGCTCACGGTGCTATAGCAGCGCAGCTTCATGAATCAGCCCATATATGTATGTGTTCTCAGCACCTGACTGGTTGTTAGAAATGAACACAGTGGAGTTTCATTGCACAGTTCTTACAGTAAATCCCCTGTACTGGCTGTTGATGAAATCAAACTCTGCAAGAGGAGTCTACCAGTGTGTGGGCAGCAATACCCAACTTCATGAAACACTGTCTGAACTAGAAACATATATACTGCTATGGCACAGATGAATACTACAACAAAACAGCAGCACTGAGTATGATAACACCCCCCCCCCCCCCTTACTTCCTGATTGTGATTTCCATGGCTGTCATATCCTTGATGCTACAAAGTGTCCTGCTGATCCCCACACTACACAGACTGCCAAGATCAGCTGCCACAGGAAACATTATTGTGCTTTTATCTGAGCTCAAAACTGCAAGCTGTGCCATTATCCTGAACAAAACTTTATTAGTGGAATACATAAACAGGCTATGACAATAGGAGCTCTTCACTTATCACCTAGCTATTATAAGCTGAACCATATGTTCAAACATGCCACTGAATATAATAAACAGACATTCTTGAAAACAAGCGGTATTTCTGGGTGTAACATCTAAACATGCCATGAAAGTATCACTTTGCTACACATATGCGAGTCATTATTTCCAAACCCCACATCCACACACAAACAGAAAAAAAACTTACCTTTCTGGGGCACACAACACCAGGGAGTCTCCTGTCAGGCTCTTGTTTATGTGCATACATACGATAACTACATCCACATTTAGTCCTGCCTCTGTTTATCCCAGTCTAGATTTGTCATCCGTGATGTAACACTCGCTGTGCACACGCCAATGACATGGCTGGCCGAGCTAATACACAACACTCTCCTATTAAAAATAGCTGACACATTCCCTCCCTGCTTCCCTCTCGTTTTCCAACTTCTTTGGTTTCCCAGGGAAGAACAGAAAGTTCAAGTATTCTGTTTTCTTTGGCTTGGGAGTTGTTCCTGTAGAATGAAGTCATGCTTTTCAGCAAAATGTATCTAATCTCATTATGTCAGGCCCCTGTATAGCGGAATGAATGTTAAACAGTTGTGAGGTGATGTAAAGCATCAGGATGACAATTCATAGGAAGTGAAAGGAACAGATGCCAGTCTGTGTGGGAATGAGGAGAAGCTATATAGCAGCATTCTAGGCCGTACACAGTTCAGACTGACGAAAAGCCCACCTCCAGGGATAAAGCAGGACAAGATAGACCCTTACGCAAGCGTAGTTTCTATTATGAAAAGGGATTAGAATTTATTTTTGCCTTCTGGTTATGCAGGAAGGGGAAAAAATTCTGCAGGACTGCCAGAGACCAGAACAAATCACCCTTTTTGTAGAGAGTGTAAGGAGAGGATTTAGGGCCAGTTTAGACGGATGGCTGCCGGTGTCCTAACGAGGATCAACCGCATCCTGCATTGAGATGAATGAGAGCATTCAGCTCAATGCGTTTTCGCAAATGCTGCAATGAATCACATTTCCAGAGACACTGCTTGTAGCTCCTAGCGTTGGCTGCATTTACAGTTCATTAAAACGTGACAATGAACTGACAGGAAACTATGCCAAATGCTTTTCTGTTCGGTAGCAAAAAGCATTTGATAACCGCGAAACGAGCCGCCAAAGGCCGGGAGATCCAGCCCTTAGACTATCCTGATTGTTAGTATTGGGGTCCCTCATTTCCTGTCCTCAGAATTGCCAATTATCACATGCAAGTCACAAAGCCCCATCAAGGTCCCAGGAACAGGAAGAGAGGTAACATTTCTCCAGTGGATGTATACTGAAACAATAGTCCATCAGATTAATATGGGTGCTGACAGCAGAAGGATGGTAGGACATACTAACACGAGTCGAGCTGTGCGCTATTGAACACTGAGCATTAAAGATGGAGCTAAGCACCGCATAGCCCTGCCTTGTAGAGCTAAATAAAATGCCAGAACCACACTTCTGGTCCCAGCAGGGTATCATATTCAATACATCAAAGAAGACACGGCACTCAGGAGCTGTATGTAGCGACAAGCTGTATTGGAGCAAGCGATAACACTACATGTTTCGGGCGGAGCCCTTCATCAGGGCATCATATTCATGGGTCAGATATTGGATCAGGGTAAACTTTTGTTATTTGAAGCTTTGGTATGGACGTACCCAGGCCTCGCAAAGCACTACTTTTGCTATCTTCAATTGTTGCACACTGTTCGTAGTCAGTGGTCTCATTGCCTCCTCTTGAGTTAAAGGGGAACTGAAGAGAGAGGTATATGGAGACTGTCATGTTTATTTCCTTTTAGACAATACCAGTTGCCTGGCAGCCCTGCTGATCCTCTGCCTCTAATACTATTAGCCATAGCCCCTGAACAAGCATGCAGCAGATCAGGTGTTTCAGTGGTTCAGACTTATAAGTCTGATCTGACAAGACTAGCTGCATGCTTGTTTCTGGTTTTAATCGGATACTACTGCAGAGAAATAGACCAGCAGGGCTGCCAGGCAACTGGTATTGATTAAAAGGAAATAAACATGACAGCCTCCATATACCTCTCTCTTCAGTTCCCCTTTAATATGGTCTGGCCCTACTAAGCGTTTGATAGGCGACTTGTTTGAATCAAGGATAGAGCATGAGACCCTTGGACGCACCACACCAGCAATGGATAAACTGACCAGTGCTGGTATCGATTTGCACACAGAGGACTGGGAAGAGTCCTCAGCAGCAGTTTTAAAAAAAACTCCCAGTGTGTACATGAGTGTGTCACCCAGCTCTACATTGTTTAGCAGGCATACCTGACTCCCTTTCAGGTTGTCAGGAATAACCCATTGGCCAGCGACCTCTGACCTAAGTCTTCTGCCTCCTCTCGTTCCTTTGTATACTTAATTTGGGAATGCCCAGTGGTTAAATCATATTGGATGCAGGTGGTCCAATTTGTACACGACAAGATGAGTGCCGTGGTCACACTGGACCTCTTGCTATGTCATAAGTAATACATGCTGCAGATGTGCATTCTAGCACCAACACATTTATATCTGAGGCCCGATTTACCATTCTGCAAGAAGTTGCTTTAGAGGCGTGGTACAGTAGGATTGAGGGATCCCCTTGAAAAAGAGTACGGTATATATTTTCACAGATAGATTGAATTCGTTCACCTGTTCTTGGACAAATGGAGGGAAAGGTAATAGCGTCCAAAGGTGTATATGAGCCTGTTGATCGTTACACAGCATTGAGTTGTATTTTCTCTATCTACCTCAAGCATTGCACTGTTCCTCCGACTTTTAGATGCTCCATTGCAATGAGAACTTTGTACAAAAACATTATGCATTTTGTGTACCTTTTCTTTACTATGCCCAAAGATGCCTGCGGAATGTTTGTGCCCTATGACTTTCACACAATAAACGTTTCTTTGTGTGAAAAACAAAAACAAAAAAAAACAAAAAAAAATCACAAACGTGTTTAAAGTGAACCCGATGTGAGACTTATATGGAGGCTCCCATGTTTATTTTAAGCAATACCAGTTGCCTGGCTAGCCTGCTGATCCTCTGCCTTTATTACTTCCAGCCATAGACCCTGAAAAAGCATGAAGTGCATCAGGCGTTTGACAATATTGTCAGAATTGACAGATTAGCTGCATGCTTGTTTCTGATGTGATTCAGACACTACTGCAGCCAAATAGATCAGCAGGGCTGCCAGGAAACTGGTATTGCTTAAAATAAATATGGCAGCCTCCATATCCCTCACACCTCAGGTTCATTTTAAAGTTACTTTTTTTATGTACTGTAATTTGGAATTATTTTTGGTTAATCTGGTTAGAGCATACTGTCAATTAAAAAAGGAGTATCTCCTTGTCTTCACCTTCCCCAGATTCCTTGTTTTAAACATACACTAGGGGATACTTGGACTTGTCACAGTCAATTATGTTCAGTTTTGAGTTGGGGGGGGGGGGGGGGGAAGTAGATAGACCCATATAAATTAAACCCGAATAATTAAAAGCACCATGGAATGTTTGAAAAGCAATTCCTAAGCAATATGCATGTGTCAAGAGGTACTTGAGATGACGTTACAACAGGGGCTACATAGCCAAGACAGTCATTAATAAAGGGGTACGGGGGTAAAGTAATGTTGAAAAACATTGCTCTATCAGACAGATTAAAAAC
The DNA here is from genome assembly GCF_040937935.1 of Hyperolius riggenbachi. NCBI lineage: Eukaryota > Metazoa > Chordata > Amphibia > Anura > Hyperoliidae > Hyperolius > Hyperolius riggenbachi. The sequence continues at coordinate 182,007,732 of NC_090646.1, forward strand.
AAACCATTAAAACAGTATAGTTCTCCCAGCCACTAAATGTCAGTAGTAGGTTGTGCTGCAGACAAAATCAGTTGTGCAGTTTGCAGCTCTAACAAGATCCGTAGGTAGCCCCTAGGCATGAACGTGCTCAAGCAATATTCCAGTCTTTTTGCGATTGGGTTTAAAAGCTGGAAGCAAAAATAAATAAGATCCAGATCAGAATCTTAATGCAAAGAAAGAGAAGTACAAAAGGCTCCAGAAATGGAGTCCACAGCGGGGGAAAGATCTACAGAAAGACCCCTGTCTGTGTGCATGACACATATATGATTTATTTATTATTTATTTATTGAATTTATAAAGCGCCAACATATTACGCAGCGCTGAACATTAATTTAGGTTACAGACAATATTTAGGGGTGACATACAGCAATATGACAATACAGAATACAAGAAAACCAGATCACACAGCACAGTATGAGTACCAGGTAATGCTTAGTCAGTCACTGGATGGGAGCATGGAGATTAGGCAAGTTAGGTTCACTCAGATGCATAGCATGGGTGTACAGTAATGGAAGTGCATGATCAGGTAGGACACAAAAGGAGGAGGACCCTGCCCAAAGGCTTACAATCTAGAGGATATGATGGTATATGATGGACAGTACATAGGATTAGCTAACAAAACTTTCTAGAATTTGACAGAATGTTTGTTATCCGAGTTCTACTCTTTCACAGCTCCGTCAACACTGCAAAAAGCGAGCAGTTCTAAAACGTCCAGCAACCTGGATCCAGATGCCTGCACTCTAATCTGGCTTCTGGCTGCACGCACAAAAATGATACAAGCACAAAAATTCTGTTTAAAGTGAACCAGAGATGAAAATAAACTAATGAGAAACAATTGGATCTGTCTTACTCCTAAAAATGACTTTTAGATACCTCAAGGTTGTATTTTATGTATAAACATTTGCAAAGCAGATTTAATGTTTCATAGTCTCTGCTCAAACACAGTGTCTCAAAAGTCCCAGAGTGAAAATACACAAACTATTGACCTTTTTATCTTTTCCTCTCACTGGAAAAAGCCCAGGTATCTGCTTAGGAAAGTGTTTTATAGCTGTAATTTGTTATCATCGAGCAGACTGGGTCCTGACTGCAGAAAAACTGAGTTCCATAGCTAATTATAAACTCTTTCAGGAAGGGAAAAAAAAAAAGAAAAGGAGCACAGCATAAGTGTCTGTATGCTAGCCACTATATATACACACGTCATCTCCATTACACTTTAAAGGCCTGATTCACATTGCATGCGTTCTAATACACTTATCCTAAGGCATGCAGTTTTCAACTCATAATGCCCCATCAGCCAAGCAGAGAAATGGAATCCTACAGGACTCCACTAGAGATGGCCAATGCGATGCAAGTGGTGACAGGTGTCCTTTACAGACTTACGCAACAAGCAAAACCAGAGAGCAAGTGCTGCAGATGTTTTCAGCAACCACCGTCAGTGTGTCACTTGTGTGTCCTCAGGAGCACATTCTACAACATTTATACCATTTCACATTAAGGCTGCTTTCACAGTGGGACGTTACAGGCGCACGTTAGAGCAGCCTGTAATGCAGCCCCCCGCACAGTAATGAAAAATCAATGGGCTGTTAACAGTGCCCACGTTGCGTTACATTGTAACGCTGCACGTCAGGTTAAAGTGCTGCATGCTGTGCGTTATACGCAGCTAAGCCGCATTAGACTGTTTGCACATGCTCAGTAATGTTGGAGGAGGAGGTCTCCCCTCCTCCGCGGCCAGCCACATGGCTAATTAATATTCACTACACGGTGTGACGTGCAGTGTTTACTTCCTGGAGCGCTGCTCTGTGCGGCGATTGGCTGGCGGGACCACGTGATGCGGATCACGTGGTCTCCGCAGTCTATAGCACAAAAAAGGCGCACCAAGAGCTGCATAACGCAGCTCTAGGTAGCGTCCTCCACCAACACCACCAGGCATTGCGTTTGGGGCACATTATGCGACCTATAACGTCCCCTAAAACGCAACGTCCTGGTGGGGAAGAAGCCTAAGCAGTGAAAAACTGCCAGTCTTTAAAGTTCACTGTTAAGGTAGCCATACATCTAGCGATGTATGGGCAGATTCGACAAAGAGACAAATCCCTCTCTTATCGAATCTGATGAGAGCGATCTGTCAGCTGGCCATACACCACAGGCCGATTCCCAATCAATTTTATGCTGAAATCGATCCGGAATCTGCCCTGTGCACTGCCTCGCTGGGCCCCACTAATTCCCACCGTGCCAAAGTGTGTACATTACCTGTCTGCAGCCTCCGCTTGTCCCCCGCTGCTCTGGCCGCATTCTCCTCTTCCGCATACACATGCCCCATGTGGTTTCCTAGTCTAACGCCCCTTATTATTGTGACATTAGTGAGATTTATTATTCAGCCACATTTCTACTCGCCTTAGCATTGTTACCATTACCTTATCTCTACAAAGGTACATAGTACCCAGCAACCTCACGGTGAACAAGAACTTCTAGGAGTGTGTAAGGGGCTACATTGGACCAAAAAGCCTTCTTACTAAATAGCTCTGAAACACAAAAGTTTTCTTTCTTAAAACAGAAAGTATTTCCGATAATTCAGGTTGGAGTGAGCTCTAAGATGTCTCCCAGTGCATCACTGCTGAATATATGCAAATTATCCATTGTTGTCCCGATGAGCTAGCCACACCTCCAGATCCGCTAGAATGCAATGATTATAGAATTTTAGTAAGAGGGCTTTTTGGTCCATTGTAGCCTCCTTATCTCACTTACATTGCAGTTGCCTATCACTCTTTTGCGCTTTCACAGTTTAAACAAAAATGAGCTAGAGATTTTAGCCTGCCCTGCTGCTAAGTGTCCTATCAGGAACAATCTTCAGCACAGCTGACAGCAAGTGGATTGACAGATGCATCTACCGGTAAATGACTAAGGGTTATAACACTCTTATGCTGGATACACACGGTGCATTCCCAGACTCGATGCGCTGCTCGATTCCCGTCGACTCGATTTCCAACATGTCCGATTCGCGTTTCGATGGATCGTTAGGTCGATTTGGCATACTTTACATGTGAATTGACCTAACAATCACCGAAATGCGCGGAAATAATCGAGCGGCCGGGTATCGAGTGGCACATCGAGTGCGGGAACGCACCGTGTGTACCCAGCATTATTCTTCCCTAGATCAGCTACAGTGGCAAATACACTTTTTCTATAACAGAGCATACATTTTCAAGCGTAAGAACACACATGGTTCCTTCAACGTGGTGTGGTATTGTTACGGTTTCTTCCATATTCCTTACAATACAGATTACCTGGTGATGGCCACCAATTCCAATGCCAACCTAGCCAATTTCTGGCATAGCATTCTTTTTCTCCTTCCAACTCTTCCATCCCCCAATAAAACCAAAGAAGTTAGTAAGTGTATATACATATAAGATCTTAGATCAGGGTCACTTCAAGGACTTAACAAGATTGCATTTTTCACTGAAAGGGTAAGAGTAGGTTCAAACAATGACAGATGCACTACGTTGCGTTTCCTGTGCGGATACCCTGTGCCCATCACCTTGTTTACATTAATATCATTGTGTATCCATTGCCATGCACTGCTCGGTGCTCCGCCCCTGCTCATGTTGCTGCTTTTGTTGGCGACAAGCACAGCTCGGATAAAGTGCAGCTGCTGTAGGGAACAAGTGTGGCAATACCGATGGAAGCTCCAGCAAAGGCTGGAGCTACGCATTTGATTGAGATAGACCAATGGGAATACTCCTTCTCCAGAGAGAGATCCCATTGGTTCATCACTCACTGGAGAAGGAGGATTACGATTGGTCTAATTCAAACCAATGGGAAACTTCAGCGGTTTGGTATGCTCTTGCCATCAGTATTGTGTCACTCGACCCCGGCGGCAGAGTAGTGCAGCGCTTGTCCCTGGTGGATGCAGAAGTGGCAGCCTGAGTGACGGCAGCAAGAAGGTGGCAGATTGTGAAGATAACAGATAAAGACAGAAGTTGGTGACCAAAGGTGCAAGAGAACAAGAGAAGCGAACGACCGCATATGGTAAACAGCCTATTGAGAACAGACACTGTCTCTTCCTATTAGCCTTTGTGGTCTCTGTTGGCACTTTGCAGGTTGGGACTTTGCAATTCAGTCTCCAGAATGAACCAACAGATATACAGTATATCAAACAGACGTATGAATGAGTGTTATGTGTCCGTTTGTCCTATGACTTTTTTTTTTTTTTTTTTTTTTTTATAATACACATTTAAACCTAACCTCTTTAAACCTATCATACTCTGTTCACCGCTTGCTTGAAGTTTTACCCAGTTCCACATAGTACATTCCAAAGTCATTTCCTGGGGCCTAAAACAAGTTCTGCAGCATGTTTCCTTATCAGGTGTTTATATCACTGTAAAAACAGCCACGTGTATAGCAAAGCTGCATACTCAGCACAATATTTGTATCAACACTGAATGGTGCACTTACTACCACACACAGGTATCTAGAATGGGTACAGAATAAAAACATAATAAAAAGTCTAACTTACAGATATTAGTTTTAACATGGAAATATAATATTTACTATATCATCATATATATTGTATAAAGATGCAATATACACACAGTATATAAACAATATACAGGATCTTCTAAAAAAAATTAGCATATTGTGATAAAGTTCATTATTTTCTATAATGTACTGATAAACATTAGACTTTCATATAATTTAGATTCAAATACACACAACTGAAGTAGTTCAAGCCTTTTATTGTTTTAATATTGATGTTTTTGGCATACAGCTCATGAAAACCGAAATTTCCTATCTCAAAAAATTAGCATAATTCATCCGACCAATAAAAGAAAAGTGTTTTTAAAACAAAAAAAAGTCAACCATCAAATAATTATGTTCAGTTATGCACTCAATACTTGGTCGGGAATCCTTTTGCAGAAATGACTGCTTCAATGCGGCGTGGCATGGAGGCAATCAGCCTGTGGCACTGCTCAGTTGTTATGGAGGCCCAGGATGCTTCGATAGCGGCCTTAAGCTCATCCAGAGTGTTGGGTCTTGCGTCTCTCAACTTTCTCTTCACAATATCCCACAGATTCTCTATGGGGTTCAGGTCAGGAGAGTTGGCAGGCCAATTGAGCACAGTAATACCATGGTCAATAAACCATTTACCAGTGGTTTTGGCACTGTGAGCAGGTGCCAGGTTGTGCTGAAAAATGAAATCTTCATCTCCATAAAGCTTTTCAGCAGATGGAAGCATGAACCCACTTTTGAACCAGAAACAGCGGCAGAAGCGCCTGACCTGGGCTACAGAGAAGCAGCACTGGACTGTTGCTCAGTGGTCCAAAGTACTTTTTTCGGATGAAAGCAACTTTTACATGTCATTCAGAAATCAAGGTGCCAGAGTCTGGAGAAAGACTGGGGAGAGAGAAATGCCAAAATGCCTGAAGTCCAGTCCAGTGTCAAGTACCCACAGTCAGTGATGGTCTGGGGTGCCATGTCAGCTGCTGGTGTTGGTCCACTATGTTTTATCGAGGGCAGGGTCAAATGCAGCTAGCTATCAGGAGATTTTAGAGCACTTCATGCTTCCATCTGCTGAAAAGCTTTATGGAGATGAAGATTACATTTTTCAGCACGACCTGGCACCTGCTCACAGTGCCAAAACCACTGGTAAATGATTTACTGACCAAGGTATTACTGTGCTCAATTGGCCTGCCAACTCTCCTGACCTGAACCCCATAGAGAATCTGTCGGATATTGTGAAGAGAAAGTTGAGAGACGCAAGACCCAACACTCTGGATGAGCTTAAGGCCGCTATCGAAGCATCCTGGGCCTCCATAATACCTGAGCAGTGCCACAGGCTGATTGCCTCCATGCCACGTGCATTAAAGCAGTCATTTCTGCAAAAGGATTCCCGACCAAGTATTGAGTGCATAACTGAACATAATTATTTGAAGGTTGACTTTTTTTGTTTTAAAAACACTTTTCTTTTATTGGTCGGATGAAATATGCTAATTTTTTGAGATAGGAATTTTAGGTTTTCATGAGCTGTATGCCAAAATCATCAATATTAAAACAATAAAAGGCTTGAACTACTTCAGTTGTGTGTATTTTAATCTAAAATATATGAAAGTCTAATGTTTATCAGTACATTACAGAAAATAATGAACTTTATCACAGTATGCTAATTTTTTGAGAAGATCCTGTACTGTATTATTGCATCATATCATTAATTACAATAAAAACAAAAACAAAAATGAGTTGTGTCAAATGGTTTTCAGCCCTAATGTTGCTAAAGCTGCAGGTGGAGAGGAGTTTCACAGCAAGCACCTCACTCACAACAGTTCTCCTGCCATTACTATTTATCTACAGTCCATTGGAAGCAATGTTATGTATCTGACCTATTATTACAAAGCAACCATGAGAAAACAGGCCCAATAGTTGGCGTCTGTTCCTTCTATGCATATTATTAGGGTATAACAATGCACTACCCACAGCTTTGTTTCTGTCTATTCGTGCTTTGCACGTTTTAAATCGCTGCAGAATTTTACTGACTGATGCTTGTTCTGTCTTAACAATGCAAATGATCGTAGATACGGTATAACGCACGTGATTAAATGTGCACAACACTGTGTACATAGTGTAAATGGGCAGCTACTGAAGTAGTCAGAACCCAAAAAGTCTGCCATTAGACAGCAAAAGATTGCATCACAGCTGGGAGCACACTAGGCAGTGCAGAAACCATGCATTTTCTGTACTGCGCTTTTTTTTTTTTTCTTTGCATGCTGTAGTGATTTTCATGCATTTCGTGTTTGCATTTTTTATTATTTTCCCTAATAAAAGGAGTAAAATACAAAGACAGAATTGAGGTTTGAGACAGCACCCATGTATAGAAGATGGTGTGCCCAAGCAGTCGGCCCTCCACACCACCAGAGCCGTCAGATGCAGAGAAAGGATCTTGCAGGCACCACCGGTATAGTTACAGCTTCTTTATTGGTCACATCAGACTTGTGCAGAAGATACAACGACAGACCGCTGTTTCGAGCGATGTAGCTCTTTATCAAGTTGTCAAATACAAGCAGTATTTGACAACTTGATAAAGAGCTACATCGCTCGAAACAGCGGTCTGTCGTATCTTCTGCACAAGTCTGATGTGACCAATAAAGAAGCTGTAACTATACCGGTGGTGCCTGCAAGATCCTTTCTCTGAAGGAGTAAAATACAGTAACATTTAAAAAAAACGCATCAAAAATACATATAAAAACGCATTCTTCTGTGCCTCCATTGAAATACATTATGTGTATTTTCCATGCATTTTTGAAAATTATGCAACAAGTTGTGCGTTTTCAAAAGCGTAAAAATGTAAAAGACACAAATGCATTTTAACATGCGGCCCATAGACTTTCATTAGCAGCAAAAACGCTACCATTTCAGCCTAGTGTGTTCCTAGCCTTTGTTATATTAAACCATAGAAAGATTTAGTTTTTTCCCCACAAAATCCAGCCTGTCTTAGATTTTAAAAAGGAAAATGAAAAAAGGGCCAGTTTTGTCACAGAACTTTATCACGTCCAACACAGTATTATTGGATGTGGGAATGGGACGAGAACCTGTGGGCAGGGCTGGGCTGAGGCAGAGGCGAGAGAGGCTCCAGCCTCAGGGTGCAACTCACTCAGCTGTCATTCCCCTATTGTGTTTTAATCAGAGAGAAATAAGGAAAGGGGATACATGGCAGTGACTGCAAGCCAGCTAACTAGGGATTACGGTGCTGGGGGCCCTGGGGCGCCTCTTAGTCTAATAGCAATCAGTGTGTGACTGCTGGGGTGGGAGGGATGGAGGGGCGCACTTTGGTGTCTCAGCCTTGGGTGCTGGAGGACCTTGTCCCAGCCCTGCCTGTGGGCTCACAGGCTGCTAACTTTACTAGGAAGATCAGTGTGGCTTCAACAATTGAAAGTCATGTTCTCCATTGTAGACATTGTGCCACAATCTCTATTTTCAACAAAGATCCATAGAGTTCATACATATTAGATTTTTGTCACCTTTATTTCAGAAACATCTATACATAAAACCACCAAAATGCAAGTGCTCACACGCTCCCTGGAAAACTATAAGCACTTATTCTGATCAAATGGGGTTGTCCACGAAAAACATTGATGGTGCTAATATTTAAAATAACTGATCACTGCCTTGACTATTCTTCTAGAAGGTAAATACTTTTTATATTTAAGACATTGTGTCACAGAGCACCTCTACAGAAAGGTTTAGCCTCACACATTTAGATACTTTTTAGTTGCCTTTCCAAAAACACAAATACGTAAAAAAAATTGGCTTGGAGAGCTGCACCCTACAGTATACCCAAGTAAAAGAATAATTGTATCCCATTAATAGTCACCTATCACCCCATTGATTCTATATCAGTATTGCACTTAATGCCGTGCATACATGGCTCTTTTTTTGCGCCAGATCGAGCCAGCGGCTCGATGCCGGCGCACCCCCGCTCGTATCGATTGCCGCTCGTCCCCGCCGGCGCTTCCTTATCACCGCTCGATTCCCCGCCATTGTCCGCCGGCGGGAATCGAGCGGGCGCGGGTCGAGCAGCATGATCGGGCCAGCTGAATATTATCAGCTGGCTGGATCAGCTGGTTGATACACGGTACAGAAACGTACCGTGTATCCCCAGCATTAGAGTCTCTCAGGCCATCTTTTTTAGGTTTCATCTAGTAGAATTTCAGGTGGCGGTCTACTGTGTATACAGGAATCTCCCAATATCGACATCCTCAACTATCTACAGAGGTGAATAACAATAAGATGACAGCTACTATAGTTGCTACAGTTACACAGGTGCAATGTTGGATTTTGCAGCATTCAGCCTGCCCGGGAAGAGGTGAATATTGTCAGATCAGGTCATTTGGGCATAGGGATCGCTCTGTAAATAAACATTATTGAGGCGCTAAAGCAGGGAGTTGGTTGCCCAACATGGATAGTAGCAGAACGTCAACTAAATAGTGATTAATGGTCGTAGCCAGTCGTAGATGATCGGCGACTTGCAGTTGTCTGGGTACTGGGGTTAGTGGTAGGCATTAGTAGGGGGGAGTTAATTTTAGGCATTTGAAATGGGGGGGGGGGGGGGGTGTTAAGTGCAGGGGTAGATTTAGGCACTGGGGGCATGTCAAGTGATAATGGGTAACGGGTAAGGTCATAGTAAATTATCAGTAATGTACACCACCCGGCACCCAACTCATGCAGCAGCACCACAACAGGTACTCCAATATTCTCTATTCTACTTTCTTACAACATATTTTTATTTGGGGCAATGCATCAAACAATGTGTTGCGAATTTGGGTTTGCTAAAGATACCCTAAAAAGGTTGCTTGCACTACAAACGTTCTTATGCACCAAAGGAAAGGAAAGAGCAGTTCACTACTTGGATTTTGCAGCACACAAGTAAAGTCCTACACAGGTGTAGAGGCACCTCAGAATTACAGCTTAGTTTTGTTATGGATGTTAGTGCTCCAGCAGTTACTGAACCCATAATAGCTTTGTGGGAGTTCAGATTAAACAGAAGCCGGGCAGTTTCACATAACTTATTTACATGATCACAATAGCACAGGTTGGAAGCGCACTATGAACTCACTGGCAACACTGACTTTTCCATCTAATAACTCTGAATAGACTGCCCAGTCAGATGAATGGAAGCACTCTTGGGAAACTCCCTGGAGTTCTGTGGGACTGCTTCCATCTCAATTGAAGTGCATAGATTAGTAACCTGGCTCTTTTGTGTGTGGAAAGAATGATACAGGGAGCGATCTCTCATTGCATCCCTCAGTACAGCCATGAGGCTCTGAATACAGTCATACCCTAACAAAGTTCACACAGGGAGTAATATATGCAAGCATTTGATATATACTCATTGGCCTCCATTCACAATACCATGTGCGGTAACCAAATTTATATTGGAAAATTACCGATTTTTTTTTCTGCATTCACAAAAATTTTACAGAGTGAACATAAACTTCAGTAAAATAGTGCGGCAAGATGACGGTAATAGTGAAAAAAGTTTGTTTAACATTCAGTAAAAATGCAGAATAAGTGTGTTAAATATTTTATGCAGAAAAATTACAAAGTCCAGCAAACAAAGCCCAAAGACTACATGTACCTGGATGTGAAGAACAGCGCCAGTTACTTACAGGTGATAAAGGTAATCAACGATAAATCAATGTGCTCTTTTTCTATCATGAAATTCCATTTTTTCACTAAATTTAACGCTAAAATATTTTTTTACCAACAATTTACTGCGCTTTTATTACTTTTTTTCCACACTTTACAATGTAATTTCAGGCAGAAAACATTGTGAATGTGAACATGGTCATACTTCAGTCGGTAATTTTCTGACATTTCGTAGCCGAATGCAGTAACTCATTGAGAATGGAGGCCATTGAGTGTTCTATGTTTTACACTTTGCTGAACATGAATCAGTCTCGGGGGTTATGCATACATGAGAAAAAAGGGCACCAGGACATTTAGGCACCAGGTGTAGTCACTAGTAGAATATCGGCAATGGTGCTTATTTTCTATTATTGCTTTACCTAACCAACCTCTCACACTAAGGCTACTTTCACAGTGGGACATTGCGTTTTGATGCGACGTTAAAGTCGCAACGCAAACTAACAACGCAACATCCCAAAAATGTCACAACGCAACTCTATGTCCTGTTTTCGTCGCATATAGTAGAGCATACAGGCAATGAAAAGTATGCTTCCAGGTCATTACTGAGCATGTGCAAACAGTCCAACACAGTTAATGACATGTATAACACACAGCAGGCAGCACTTTCTAATAATGCTACACGTTACACACAAACGCAACGTGTGCACTGTGAATGTTGCACAGACTTAGTATTGCTGTGCATTAGTCCACGTTAAAACATTTTCTAACGTGCGACTGTGAAAGAGGCCTAACTTTCCCTCTGCCTACTCCTGAGGGCCCGTTTCCACTATAGCGAATCCGCATGCGGGCACTGCACGCGGATTCGCATAGGTAATGTAAGTGGATGGGGCTGTTTCCACTTGTGCGGCTGCGGCAGCGTTTTTTGGTGCGGCAGAAATCTGCACGGCAGGGCCGTCAGATTTCGCCTGCAGAAGGAATGTGCGCGAATCGCCGCTAATGTAACTAATAGGGAAATCGCATGCGGGGTGACCATGCGTTTTTTGACGCGAAATCGCATGCGATTTCGCATAGGTATTAATGTTATTTCACTCAGGCAGTGACATGGTTAAAATCGCATACAGCCTTACCTATGCGGAATCACATGCGAAATCGCGGCAAAAACGCATGCGGATTCGCACCCGCATGCGATTTTGTCCGCGGTGGAATGCAGGCGATTCCGCACCGCACTAGTGGAAACGAGCCCTCACACTAAACATCCCTCAACCCTACTACTGCACTTTGCAGGAAGAAACAGCCTGACACTTCAGTGGAAGATAGCTGCAGGGGGAAAGAAACACACAAACGATCTCTTGAGATTAAAAAGGAAGGCTGTATACAGCCTGCTTGTGTATGGATGTATTTTCTATGTGTGGACATACTGTACATCAACCTACTTCCTGTTTTGGTGGCCATTTTGTTTGTTTATAAACAAACTTTTTAAAACTGTTTTTAACCACTTTTAATGTGGCGGGGAGCAGCGAAATTGTGACAGAGGGTAATAGGAGATGTCCCCTAACGCACTGGTATGTTTACTTTTGTGCGATTTTAACAATACAGATTCTCTTTAATGACACGCCTATGAAGTTATTTATAACTATGCAATAGCTCAATGCTGTGTCGTTACCTGTGACACACATATCATTTAATATTGTCCAGACACATTCTACAGCTCTTTGGAAAACAAAGAATCATTTTCTTCAGCCCCGAATGCAGAGAAATTAATAATATTTCCCTACTATAGACATAATTTTTGGTGGTCATATGGTAAATACCCAAAAATATTTTTGTGCGGGGGGAATGGGCAACTGTGAAAGTGACATCTAGAGCGATAAGCAATATATACACTCACCTAAAGGATTATCAGGAACACCTGTTCAATTTCTCATTAATGCAATTATCTAATCAACCAATCACAAGGCAGTTGCTTCAGTGCATTTAGGGGTGTGGTCCTGCGTATGAGAGGAATAGGCGCAGGAGACTTGGGCGCAGGATACAGCCTGTATGGATTATCCTGCTCCTGCACAAATTCCCATTGATTTTAAATACTATTCCCCCTGCAGGCCACCATGGATGGTAGGGAATTAAATAATTTGGCTTCCAGCAATTGCTGGAGGCCGAATTATAGTGTTTTATAAGTAACTTCAGCTCCGTCTTCTGACGGCGCTGAAGTTACTCACTGCTGCACCCAAGTCTTCTGCGCTGGAATGGCAGTGTTCATGTGGTCCTGGTCAAGACAATCTCCTGAACTCCAAACTGAATGTCAGAATGGGAAAGAAAGGTGGTTTAACCCCCCCTGGCGGTATGACTCCCACGGCTGCGCAGCCGCGCGAGGGTTTTTTTCACTTTTTTTTTTTCAGTATGTAGCTAGCCTAGCGCTAGCTACATGCTTCCCCCCTCCCTGCAGCGTCCCCCAATAGCGTCCGATCGCCGCCGGCGCCGCTTGCCCATAAGGAAATCCAGTTCTGAACGGAATTTCCTTAAAGGCTTCCCCCGTCGCCATGGCAATGATCGGAGTGATGTCATTGACGTCGCGATGTCACAGGAAATCCCGATCCACCCCATAGCGCAACCTGGCGCCGATTGGCCAGGCTGCGCAAGGGGTATGCGGGGGGGGGCCCTGTATCGCGGCGGGTAGCGGCGCATCGGCGGCGGCGATCAGACCAAACACGCAGCTAGCAAAGTGCTAGCTGCGTGTTTGAAAAAAAAAATTATGTAAATCGGCCCAGCAGGGCCTGAGTGGCACCCTCCGGCGGCTTACCCAGTGTCCAGCACGGGGTTACCGCTAAGGAGGTTAAGCAATTTTGAGTGTGGCATCGTTGTTGGTGCCAGATGGGCCGGTCAGTAGTTCACAATCTGCTCAGTTACTGGGATTTTTCACGCACAACCATTTCTAGGGTTTACAAAGAATGGTGTGAAAAGGGAAAAACATCCAGTATGTGGCAGTCCTGTGGGCGAAAATGCCTTGTTGATGCTAGAGGTCAGAAGAGAATGGGCCGACTGATTCAAGCTGATAGAAGAGCAACATTGACTGAAATAACCACTCGTTACAACAGAGGTATGCAGCAAAGCATTTGTGAAGCCACAACACACACACAACCTTGAGGCGGATGGGCCACAACAGGAGAAGACCCCCACTGGGTACCACTCATCTCCATTACAAATAGGAAAAAGAGGCTACAATTTGCACAAGCTCACCAAAATTGGACAGTTGAAGACTAGAAAAATGTTGCCTGGTCTGAGGAGTAGTGATGCTCATCCGGAATCCGGATATCCGGGTTAACCCGGATATCCGACCATTTTTACGCTATCCGGATCAGATTCCGGATCCTGGATAGCTATAGAAATCCACATAGCTATCTCCTGATAGTTTGATGCATGACCCGGATATCGAATCCGAAATACTGTAACTAAGGTGATGACGTCTTGGAGCCAATCAGAGGGCTCCCAGCAGAAGCCCTAGCAACCAATCACAGAAAGGAACACTGGCCAGCCCCACTGTATAATAAGGAGGGCTGCCATGATGAGACAGATCGTTCTGGCTTGCTGAATGTTTCCTGAGAGACAAGCTGCAGTGCTGGTGGCCTAGCGAGGGCTGCCTGTATACAGTTATAAACCTAAAGCTGTTCATTGATTAACCCCCTCACTACTCTATAGTAATCGTTATTTAGCTTGATTGATTATCTCATAGTGTGACAGAGTGTGTGCTGCACAGCTGCAGTGCTGTTCCAGGGGCAAGGGCTTTACACAGTGATAAGCTCAGTGATTAACACCTTCTCTTTCACTACACTATTGTTAATTCATTAATGTATTAGTGTGCACTAGTGTCTTCTCCTCTGCTGTCTGACTGTCACTTGGCACGTGTCTCTTCGCACGCCAAGTGCCACGTGCCAAGTGACACGTCCAGCAGGCTCCTGGCATACGTTACACCTGCTGCTGCATTGCCCTGCTCCTGCTGCCTGTGCAGCTCCCACCGCCAGGCCAGGGTGCCACAGGCCACTGATACCACCTATATTTAATCCAAAACACAATTGCTGCATAATTTTTTGAGGGGGTCTTGGCTGAAAACTGTCATGTCCCAGTTGTGCGGTTGGACTTCTGACACAATGTGGGCTGCACGACCGCTGACTGGAACCTAGGCCTGATGTTAATTGACAGCCATTTTTTTTTTAAGTCCCCACATCATCAATTAGTGTTCCCCTTTGCAAAATAATGATGATACATGCCTCATTCACCCTAAAAACACCTTTTAAAGCTATTTAAAGGGCACTTCCGGTTTTTCTATCCAGATATCCGAATAGCCCAGATATCCGCGGATAATGCAACTGGGGCGGATATCTAAAAGGCTGGATTCGGATATCCGAACCGGATCCGGATATCTAGGTATCCGGATCCGGATCAATTCGGATTTTATAAAGCACTATCCGAGCAACACTGCTGAGGAGTCTCCATAGAGTCAGAATTTGGCGTAAACAGAATGAGAACATGGATCTATCATGCCTTGTTACCACTGTACAGGCTGGTGGTGGTGGTGGTGGTGTAATGGTGTGGGGGATGTTTTCTTGGCACACTTTAGGCCCCTTAGTGCCAATTGGGCATCGTTTAAATGCCACAGGCTACCTGAGCATTGTTTCTGACCATGTCCATCCCTTCATGACCACCATGTACCCATCCTCTGATGGCTACTTCCAGCAGGATAATGCACCATGTCACAAAGCTTGAATAATTTCTAATTGATTTCTTGACCATGACAATGAGTTCACTGTACTAAAATGGCCCGCACAGTCACCAGATCTCAACCCAATTTGGGATGTGATGGAAAAGGAGCTTCGTGCTCTGGATGTGCATCCCACAAATCTCCATCAACTGCAAGATGCTATCCTATCAATATGAGCCAACATTTCTAAAGAATGCTTTCAGCACTTTGTTGAATCAATGCCACGCAAAATTAAAGAGAACCAGAGACTAAGCACCCTCATGTGTTTTACCATATATACCAGTGGGAACATTAGAGAAAACACCTACCCTGCTCTTTGTTTTATCCTTCACTGTTCAGCCTGCCTGATTTTAACCCTGATAAAATCCTCCACTGAGCATTCAGTCTGGCTTTGCTATAATGACTCAGCTATAATGATTTCTGAGCAAAGCCAGCAGGGGGCAGGCTTGGGCTTGAAAAGACATGAGAGAACACAGACTGAGCTATAAATATTCCTGAGCAAAGCCAGACAATGCTCAGTCAGGGATTTTTATCAAGGCTGATAACAAGCAGGCTGAGCAGTGAAGGATGAAAGAGAGCAGGGTAGGTGTTTTCTCTAAGGTTCCCAATGATATACATGGTAAAATACATGAGGGTGCTTCGTCTCTGGTTCTCTTTAAGGCAGTTCTGAAAGCGAAAGGGGGTCAAACACTGTATTAGTATGGTGTTCCTAATAATCCTTTAGGTGAGTGTAAACTGCTTGCATATAGCCTTAAAAGGAGTTATCAAGGCATTTTAAAAGAAAATAAGTGCTACTTACCCAGGGCTTCCTCCAGCGCCAAGCTCCCAGCATGTCCCTTGCCGCAGCTCCGCCGCTGCCTTCCAGTCCCCTACAGTGGCGGCGAACTGCTGACATTAGAGCTGTGGCGAGGGACATGCTGGGAGCTTGGGGCTGAAGGAAGCCCAGGGTAAGTAGCACTTATTCTCTTTTAAAAATGCCTGATAACTCCTTTAAAGGATACCAGAGGTGACATGATGAGAGACATGTGTATGTACAGTGCCTAGCACACAAATAACTATAATGTGTTCTTCTTATGCTTTCTCTGTCTGAAAGAGGTAAACATCAGATATGTAAGTGGCAGTTCCTGTCTGCGTCAGGACTGAGAGACTACAGTGTGACCCTCACTGATAAGAAATTACAACTATAAAACCCTTTCCTAGCAGAGAATGGCTTCTGAGAGCAGGAAAGAGATAAAAAGGGTCAATAGTTTATAGATTTTTAGTTCTGACATACTTAAAGTGAATCTCCAGACTAAAAATCTACTCAGCAGCACTGAAAAGGATTGGTGTTTCTTTCAGTTTCACAGCATCATAACTTTCTTATCCAAGCCTCATTTTTGGCTGCACAGAAGCTAAGCTCCGCCTCATCAAAGAAAACTGCCTGGGAATTTTTCCCCTAATACTGTGCAAAGCATGATGGGATTTCTGAAGATGTTGTTCTCGTTGCCTAGCAACTGGGAGGATGATCAGGGCACGGGACAGCTGGAACTGTGTCATGCTCCCTGTCACCTAAAGATTCAACCAAAAAGATGGCTGCCCTCATGAAATCACCAACATTTGCCTGTTCTTTTAAAACAGGGCAGGTAAGAGATTATATTACCCATCTATTTTAATTAGCATAACTAATGTAACTTAAAGGGAACCAGAGACGCCAGCAAAGAGAAGTTATACATACCTGGGGCTTCCTCCAGCCCCATACGCACGGATCGCTCCCACGCCGCCGTCCTCCGGGGGAGTTGAAGTTACCCGGGGCTTCTAATGGTCCCCCGCAGGCATCCTGTGCCCGTGCAGCCACTCACCGATGCTCCGGCCCCGCCTCCGGGTCACTTCTGGAATTTCAGACTTTAAAGTCTGAAAACCACTGCTCCTGCGTTGCCGTGTCCTCGCTTACCCTGATGTCACCAGGAGCGCACGGCGCAGGCACAGACCATACTGGGCCTGCGCAGTACGCTCCTGGTGCCATCAGCGGGAGTGAGGACACGACAACGCAGGCGCAGTGGTTTTCAGACTTTAAAGTCTGAAATTCCAGAAGTGAACCAGAGGTGGGGCTGGAGCATTGGGGAGTGGCTGAGCGGGCACAGGATGTCTGCGGGGGACCATTAGAAGCCCCGGGCAAGTTCAACTCATTTTCCCCCGACTCCCCTACAGTATCCCTTTAAGTGAATGTGTCATTGAGCAAATACAATAAACCAGTAAAAACTTAAAAAGTAGATTTAAATATAAAATAAAACTAAGGAATATCTTAAAAAGTCATTTTTAGGAGGACGACAGATACAATTGTTTATTTCATTAGTTTATTTTCACCCCTAGTGTCTACTTGAAGACCACAGGCTTACACCCCGCCAAGTGACCCGGCCATCTTTTACAATTCTGCGCTGCACAACTTTAACATTTATTGCTCAGCCATACAACTTAGCACCTAAATGAATCTTTCCTCCTTTTCTTCCCACCAAAAGAGCTTTTTGTTGGTGGGATCTGATTGCTACTGCTATGTGAGATCCATTACTAGAACCACTTCTCATAGGCATCAGTCTTTGAGAGGGATAAGATTGTGAGCCTCTCTTAAGTGACAGAGCTGTCCCCCGTGTGATCTAGCGCAGCAGAAAAGAAAAGGACAATTTTTCCCCCCTAATGCTGGGAATACACAATGAGATTTTTCAGCCAATTTACTATCCGATCTTATTTTCTGACTTTTTTCTGATCGATTTTCTTATCTTTTCTTATCAATTTCCATTCACTTTTATGAGAAATAAGATCAGACATGTCAGAAATTATCTATCGAACCATCTATCTGCTGGAAAAAAACTTATGGTGTATTCCCAACATAACAACCTGCCAGTTCCAGTCGCGGCTGGCAGGCTGTTTACTCATCTCGGCTACGTAACTCAACAGGGAATGCGCGCACATCCCCCGCTAATCTCCACCTACAGGACCTGACACCAATCGGCATTAGGCGGTCCTGTAGCTGCCACCCTCCCACTGCTGATCGGAGTTAGGTGGTCGGGAGAAGGGGTTAAAGTGTACCTGAGATGCTCATAGGGCTGGAGGAAGTCCCAGGTAAGTATCAATTCTTTTAAATTCATCATCTCAGGTTTCCTTTAATATTGTGAGCTGTTCAACAGTGGAGAGTCTAATGCCTAGTACACACCATACAATTTGCTGTAAGATTTACGTGCCAGATAGATAATTTCCAACATGTTGGAAATTATCTATCTAACCATCTATCTGCCTAGCAATTAAGCATTGTTCTACTCAGCAGGAGATAACCAGAAGACAATGCACCAGAGATAATGACCAGTCTCTACCAATACAGAAAATCTAATTACAGAAAATCTAACAGAAAAATTGTATGGTGTGTACTAGGCAGAAAACATGGTACACACATCCAATTCTGGTCAATCAATAATCAATTTTACCACCTTCAAATAGTATGAAGGCCGACAGATTTTGCATACTATGAACAGATTGCAAGATAAGCTCTCAAACCTGGTGCACACCAAAAACTGCTAGCAGATCCGCAAAATGCTAGCAGATTTTGAAACGCTTTTTCTTATTTTTCTGTAGCGTTTCAGCTAGCATTTTGCGGTTTTGTGAAGCGTTTTTAGTGTAGTAGATTTCAATATATTGTTACAGTAAAGCTGTTACTGAACAGCTTCTGTAACAAAAACGCCTGCAAAACCGCTCTTTTTCCAGAGCGGTTTGCGGTTTTCCTATCATTTACATTGGAGGCAGAAACGCCGCCGCAATCCAAAATCTGCAGCAGCCCTGGAGTATGAGTTTCTGCAAAACGCCTCCTGCTCTGGTGTGCACCAGCCCATTGAAATACATTACCCAATGGTTTCCACATCCGCAAGCGGATCGAAAAACGCTGCCGAACCACTCTGGTGTGCACTAGGCCTCATACTACACTGAGGCCCGGTGCACACCAAAACCCGCTAGCAGATCCACAAAATGCTAGCAGATTTTTAAACGCCATTTTTTATTTTTATGGAGGCGTGTCGCTAGAGTTTTGCGGATTGCGGCTGCGGATTTCAGTGTAGCATATTTCATATATTGTTACAGTAAAGCTGTTACTGAACAGCTTCTGTAACAAAACCGTCTGGCAAACCGCTCTGATCTGCCGTTTTTCAGAGCGGTTTGCGTTTTTCCTATACTTAACACTGAGGCAGAAACGCCTCCGCAATCCAAAAAAATGCCTCACCCCGGGAGGATTAGTTTCTGCAAAACGCCTCCCGCTGTGGTGTGCACACCCCCATTGAAATACATTACCCTAGCGTATTCGCAGCCGCAAGCGGCATCAAAAACGCTCAAGAAGCCCCTCTGTGTGCCCCAGCCCTGAGATGGTAAATTGGCTAAACAAGATTGGATTTGTGTAACGGACTTAAAGATGCCAATTAACAATACAGTTTAGTCATCGATTGACCTGATTAATCACATAGGGCTTGATTCACAAAGCGGTGCTAACAGTTAGCATGCTGGTGAAAAGCCCTTTATCACGCCTAAACTCACTTTAGGCGTGATATGTATAGGCGTGATAAGTATAGGCGTGATAAGTATAGCACCAAGTGGGTTAGCACCGCAGTGCACAGATTATCAAAAGTTTTGCGCCAGCAAAGTCTGGTGCACTTCGCAAAGAGTTTAATGGCGCTGCTTTGCGTGCGAGACTTTGCACGCGATCTAAAAACTTATCACGCCTAAACTGGCTTTTCACCAGCGTGGTGCAATGGTTATCACGCCTAAAGTCTTTTAGGCGTGCTAACTGGGTTAGCACCGCTTTGTGAATCAAGCCCATAGTGTTGATGGTGCCAATCGACAACAAATCGTCAATTCCATTTGAAACTGTCAGATTGTTTTTATTTTATGGGCCTGATGGATGGTTTTCTTCCAATCACAATTATCGGATCAGAAGGTCAAATGTTTGCTAAAAAGTGTATTGATAATGGCCAGCCTCAGTGTTCCTATCACTTCAGATTCCATTTAACTCTAAGAATATTTCTGCTGGCACCTTGGTATTGGCTCTTGTGTTCCAACCTCAACTGATTTATTTCAGTTGATGTTTGCTTTAAGAGAAGGTCTCATCACAACATGACCTTCGTGACCCCAATCTAGTATTTCTGGTATTTTTTGGAACTTCCTTTACTTTCCATTATGCAAATCTACTTCAGCACATGGCTTTTCCTCTTCCTGGAGATTGCAGACAATAAAAGACTAGCATCAGATCACTATGCCACAAGAAGTCATTCTGTCTGGGATTCCTTCCAAAACCATGCCTATTTCACAATCGAATGAGGCCAAGTTCACAGTGGGACGTTAAAGTCGCACGTTAAAACAGCATTTAACGCAGAATAACTCACTGCAATGAAAAATCAATACCCCGTTCACAGTGCACATGTTGCGTTGGTGGCTAATGCTGCACGTTAAGTAAAAGTACTGCATGCTGTGCATTATACACGTTATTAGCTGCGTTAGACTGTTTGCACATGCTCAGTAATGACTTGGAAGCATACTTTTCATTGCCTGCATTTTTTACTGTATCTGCGGTAATGCTGCGTTGTGACTTTTTGGGCATGTTGCGTTGTAAGGTTGCAGTGCGACTTTAACGTTGCATCAAAACGCAACGTCCCACTGTGAATCTAGCTTCAAAGTCTGAACGGATGAGTGGGTTAAAAGTGACCTTTGAATTAAAGGAAAAAAAATATTGATGCTGACTGGTTAGAGACAAGCAAATAATTAAAGAGAGAGCGGGCACTACTTCCAAGACACGTACAGATAGCACGACAAGAAAGAAAGAAAGAAAGAAAGAAAGAAAGAAAGAAAGAAAGAAAGAAAGAAAGAAAGAAAGAAAGAAAGAAAGAAAGAAAGAAAGAAAGAAAGAAAGATTGGCAGTACCACCTGCAGGCACAAAAGTACTAGCTGCTAAGTGATTTTGGTCTGAAACATACTGCTGTGTTAAGTTGAATGTGTACTGGAGGGCAACATATTTATTTCCTTTAAACAATGCACATTGCCTGTCTGTCCTGCTTATTATCTGCAGCTAGTACTTTTAGCCATAGCCCCTGAACAAGCATGCAGAGCAGAAGTTACTTTCAGGCTGCATTTCCACTTGTACGGTGCGAATCGCCGCGGTAAAAATTCGCATGCGGGTGTATGCGAATTTTCAAGCGAAGTCACATGGATGACGATGTATGCAAATTTAACCATGGCAGTGCTGGTGTGATTTTCCATTGTTTCTATGCGAATTCGCATGAAAATTCAAAAAACGCATGCGAATTTCCTATTAAATACATTGTATGTGATCCGCATAGCGGTATGCCAATTCTGATGGCTCTGCCATCCAAATTTTTTGTACACAGAAAAACGCAAAGGAATCCTGACAAGTGGAAACAGTCCCATTCACTTGTATTGCTATGCGAATTTGCATGTGAAAAAGCATGCGAATTCGCGATAGTGGAAATGGGCCCTCAGGACTAGCTGCATTCTTCTTTCAGGTGTGTGATTCAGACACTACTGACCAGAAAGGTCAGCAGGACTGCCAGGCAACCGGTATTGTTTGAGGCAGGGAACACACCAGGCATAAAACGCTAGCGTGTGGAAACCGGTAGTGTTTTTGCCGCTACTACAAGTCTAAGGGCCGCATGTAAAAATGCTTATATGTGCTTTTACATTGAGCGTTTTTAAAAACGCACAACTTGCTGCATAGTTTTCTAAGATGCATGTAAAACGCACATAATGTATCGCAATGGGGATGCAGGGAAATGCGTTTTTACGTGTGTTTTAATGCATTTTTTGTTTTTAAATATGCTACTGTATTTTAATTCACTGATTATTGAAAATACAAAAAAAAAAACAAAAAACACCCTAATGCATAATGCACCAAAAACACATAAAAAACACACACATGCGAAATGCAAATGCATATTAACACGCACCAAAAATGCAGCAAATGAAAACTGCAGAGGCACATATGCGAAAGAGTGCGAATGGCCAGAAGTACTAGGACGGCTAGCGGACAAATGGAGCAGCCCAGGGGACAGCGAGGGAGCCTACAGCCTGAAGGGGGCTGGAGGAAGCCACAGATAAGTATAAATGCTTTGCATTTACTCATCACAGGTACACTTTAAAAAAGAAATACCGTATATTCCGGCGTATAAGACGACCCCCCAACTTTTAAAGTTAAAATATAGAGTTTGGGATACACTCGCTGTATAAGACTACCCCTCGTCCAACGCACACCAAATAAAAATTAAAAAATCATGTACTGTTGCTGTGTATGAACAGATACTGGTGCTGTACTGTGTGTGTTACCCAGTATTTAACAGTATATAGTCAGTTGACTTGTTGCATTGGTCAACTCTCCTTAAGTAGACTGGTCAGCTCTCCTTGTCTACCTGTTTATCAGAGCGGTATGGAAGAATAGATTGCGCTCCCTCAGCAGGGAGATCTGAGAGACGGTAACAGGATAGGGCGTATCACCCGGCATCAATGACACCCGGCGTATAAGACGACCCCCAACTTTTCAGAGGATTTTCATGGGTTAAAAAGTAGTCTTATACGCAGGAATATACAGTAAATAGGTCAGCCTCCATATCCCTCTCACCTCGGGTTCCTTTGAAGTAAACCCTTCACCCTCCCAGGCCCATCTGCAGGTCATGCAATTCAATAGTAATATTTCTGCATGAGTGGTAGAATAGTCAGTACATGAATGGAGCACCCTTGTCATGATGCACGTGATCAGCATGTGTTACACAATACTTTACTATGAGAAAACACATGGCTTTACTGTTTGCCACCACCAACTGTGCTGTTTAGGTCACAGGACCACAACCTGCAGCATAAATGAGTAGACAATAACAAATAATGATTTTACTTTCCAGTACAATTTTGATCTACAGGAACTAGACCTATAAGGGCTGGAACCCACAAGAGCGTTTTTTTGAGCATTTTGGCAGCGCTGCGATACGCTAGCGTTTTGCCAAAACGCTCAGCTGATGTTAATGGATGGGGCAACTTCCACAGGAGCGTTTGCGTTTCCCAGAAACGCAAACGCAGGACCTGCAGCATTTTGGGAGCGTTAGCGCTTCAATGTAAAGTATTGAAACGCTAGCAGAAACGCTCAGCAAAACCTAAACTGAGCGGTTTTGCTAGCGTTTTGCGGTTCAGCACACTGTAAACAAAATGAAAAATAATTCACAGGACCAATCAGGATAAAAACGCAAAACGCAAAACGCTACGCACCCGCTGGGGAAAAAAATACAATGTTGCAAAACACAACCCAAAACGTGCATGAATCCGCTTGCAAACCGCTCAGACAAAACGCTAGCGGTTGCGTTTTGCGTTTGCGTATTTCAGTGGGTTCCAGGCCTAAGGGCATAAACCAAATAGGTTGTTTTCCGTTAGCTGGGCGCAACCACTAGGTGGCGATAAAACTCCCATTAGCCAGGCGCAACTGAGCTAAGTAATGTAGAATGTAATCTCCCTTGCTGGCAGCATAGTTACATCTTTCCCTACTATCCATGGCGGCCTGGAGGGGGAATAGTAATTAACGCCGCTGGGATTTTGAAGGCCGAGGGAGATTACATTCTACATTACTTAGCTCAGTTGCGCTCGAACCTCCCCCAGCACTGTTCAACACTGAAGTTTTATCGCCACCTAGTGGTTGCGCACAGCTAATGGAATAGTACCAACAAATCTTTGCAGAAGGCTGATCAAAGATTTGTAAAGCCTGGTACACACTTTCAATAACGATTGGTCAATCACTGATCAATTTTACCATCTCCATGTAGTATAAGGGGCAACAGATATTGAATGGTATTAGCAGATAGTGTATGTTAACCCTCCTATAACACTACAGGGGTGGTAAAATTGGCCTATATAATTGGAAATGTGTACCAGGCTTAAAGGGACTCCGAGCAGTGCAGAAACTATGGAAAGATGCATATCATTTTAAAGCTCTCTTTCTCCTCTTTCCAATGATATATAAACCACCACCCTACGTCTTTTAGTTTTCGCTATTTTCGCGATTGAAATTGCCGCGACCGCGATTTCGATCGCGAAAATAGAGAAAACTAAAAGGTGTAGGGCAACGATTTAGGTGTCGTCAGAAAGAGGAGAAAGAGAGCTTTAAAATGATATCCATCAAGCCATAGTTATATTGTATTAAACAGGAGGACACTTTCCCCAGTGTCAGCAGCTCCATTCTGCTGAATGCAGCTGCTGACTTTGACAAAAAGTTGCCCTGTGTAATACAATATAACTATGGCTTGATGGATATCATTTTAAAGCTCTCTTTCTCCTCTTTCTGACGACACCTACATCGTTGCCCTACGCCTTTCAGTTTTCTCTATTTTCACGATCGAAATCGCGGCCGCGGCAATTTCAATCGCGAAAATAGCGAAAACTAAAAGGCGTAGGGTGGCGGTTTATATATCATTGGAAAGAGGAGAAAGAGAGCTTTAAAATGATGTGCATCTTTCCATAGTTTCTGCACTGCTCGGAGTCCCTTTAAGTTTATGACACCTTTGCTAATAAATAAGCTTTCTAAAATTGGCAAGTCCTGTGTAAAGGTCAAGTTCAGCCTGTGTTTTTTAACTGCTCACCAAAATAAACAAAGGAAAAAATTCATATTACATCACTAGAAATGAGTGAAACAATTATGAAGTGTAGAAATGTGATGTAATATTCAACATGCCATTTTTTCATATCTATATATAGTTATATCTATAGTTATCACAATTAGCAGGGCGGAAACCTTTCACATAGCTAATCAGAGTTGGAAGGCTAATATAGTTGATTACCTGAGAACATGGTAATTAATCATTAGCCTTCTGAAACTGGTTAGCTTGAAGCCTTGAAGGTGTCAGGTATTCAGCCATTAGCCTTCCAAAACTGAAAAGTTCCAGTTCAGCCCCTGCTAATTCTGGTTTCCTGTTCAGAAATAAAAGTCACCTAAATTCGAATTTTAAGCTCCTCTCTGGAAAGTGCAGCATTCAGTGGCAGCTGTTCATCCTGGTTGTATGAATGGGAGGCCAAGTAAAATTGCAGCAGCAGCATGAATAAATGCAGATGAATGTGAGGCAGATGAGGAAGACTACTCACTGGTACTCCATAGCTTCATCCTATCATGTGCATCTTCATTACCCAGAGTCGTGTGCCTGCTAGATCCAGCCCAATGCTCTATTTCTGCAGCAGGGAGAATGAAAGGCTGCTCTCACTACAAACACAAACAGCTTGTCAGCTGCAGCCAGGGAGGGCGGTGCTGGGGTAGAGGGGCGTGTCAGCCAATGATCAGCTCAGTCCGCCACTGATGATCAGTACTCTGCTCATCTTTCTAGAAACTAGAAAGTGGCAGTAACTGGAGGAATTGTAACCATGTGTCAGTATCACAGAGGAAATGGAATGCTCTGCAGGAAAACGAACTGAACAAAAAGCGACAGTGTAATTCTAGTCCACTGCTGCTGCATATTAGATATAGTGAAAGAACTCCAGCTAAGCCCTGCCATAGTGTTTGCCTTCAAGTAATCCTGTAAGGAAGAACACTGATGCTGGGGGGTACTTACATAGCTCCCAACTGTCCCTCTTTCGGAGGGACAGTCCCTCTTTGGGAGCCCTGTTCCTCTTTCCTCCTCATTTGTCCCTCTTTCAGGACTTTGTCCCTCTTTTTATGTAAATATTTATATTTCTCTACTAAAAATGTGTTTGATTGACTCTAAACTTTATTCCCATCCTTTAAATTGATATATAATTCATTTTAAAATGTTAATATGAAGGAAAATGAACCAGGATAGAAAGGACCAGTGTGGTTTTAATTATAAAACAACATATTTTTCTCATGAAATCTTTATGGCATGCGTGATCAGGGGTGTGGCAGGGACGTGATCAGGGGTGTGATCAGGGGTGTGAAAGGGCGTGGCTTAAGTGTCCCTCTTTCTCATCTCAAAAAGTTGGGAGGTATGTACTTACCTCGGGAGGGGGAAACCTCTGGATCCTAATGAGACTTCCCTGTCCTCTTCAGCCTGGGGGATCCAGTGCTGGCAGCCCCTGAGCAGCATGCGGCAATATTAACCTTCCTGGCGGTAAGCCCGAACTGAGTTCGGGCTATGCCGCCGGAAGGCACCGCTCAGGCCCCGCTGGGCCGATTTGCATAATTTTTTTTTTGCTGCACGCAGCTAGCACTTTGCTAGCTGCGTGCAGTGCCCGATCGCCGCCGCTACCCGCCGATCCGCCGCAATTCCTCTCGCCGCGGCCGCCCCCCCCCCCAGACCCCGTGCGCTGCCTGGCCAATCAGTGCCAGGCAGCGCTATGGGGCAGATCGGAGTCCCCTCTGACGTCACGACGTCGATGACGTCGGTGACGTCATCCCGCCCGTCGCCATGGCGACGGGGGAAGCCCTCCAGGAGATCCCGTTCTTTGAACGGGATCTCCGGATCTCCGATCGCCGGCGGCGATCGGAGGGGCTGGGGGGATGCCGCTGAGCAGCGGCTATCATGTAGCGAGACTTTGTCTCGCTACATGAAAAAAAAAAAAAAAATTTTAAAAAAAAGATTTGCTGCCCCCTGGCGATTTTTTTGCAAACCGCCAGGAGGGTTAATCAATCTTCGCTCCTGCGCAGGTGCAGTACAAGCAGGGGCGTAGCAATAGGGGGTGCAGAGGTAGCCACCACATCGGGGCCCTTGGGCCAGGGGGGCCCCGAAGGGCCCTCCCTCAACTACAGTATTAGCTCTCTGTTGGTCCTGTGCTGGTAATAATCACTTCTATAGATCCTTGGAATAGTAGTGATCTCTAACACACTGTTCCCCATCCCCTTCTTGCTCCTCTGACACTGGGGTTGTCCTTGGCAGGTTTTGGTGCGCCGTATCAATTGTTATGTATAGAGTGCTTGGGGGGCCCCATTGTAAAACTTGCATCGGGGCTCATATCTCCTTAGCTATGCCACTGAGTACAAGCTTCCCCTTGGGCTCTGGCAGAAATAGCTGAGCCCAATCGGGTCCACTCTACTGCGCAGGCGTGAGCGCGGACCCGATCGGGCTCGGCTATTTTTGTCAGAGGGGAAGCTGGTTCTGCACAGGAGCGAAGATCTGTAAATATTCCCACGCAGTGAAGCCCCTACTGCGCCTGCTGGGATCCTGCTCTGTTTGCTGATCACTAGTGATCTCTAACAGCAAAGCCGTAGAGCAGTGTCACTGCTATGAGGGGGTTCTCACTGTAACGTTTCGATTTTGAGAAAATAAAAAAAATGCTTCTACCATTTTTAGCATTTTTTTTCTTTTGTACCATGATTTTTTGCTTCTTGGATCAGTATAAATTTGTACGGTAGGATAATTTTTTTCATCTCTAGTTAGGAGTGAGCAAACCTATTCAAACTTATAAATAAAGTAAGAGGCCGTCTTCACCCTGTTAAAAAAAACGGATCAATCCGGGGGATCCATGCTGAAAAACTGAACACAGGGTCCGGATTTGCAGGATTTTCACGGAACCTGATAGCTCCCGGATACACAGAGGGGTAGTGAAGGGCAGTGCAAAAGTGGATCTCCCTCTACACAATACAATAATACAATACAATAACATTTGCAAAGCGCTTTTCTCCCATAGGACTCAAAGCGCATAGTTGTGTCTCAGATTAATACAGGGTTGCAGGCTGGGTTGTGTTACAGAGGAGATAGTCAGATGTTCATGAATGCCAGACTGAAGAGGTAGGTTTTCAGTTTAGACTTAAATGCTTCCAGGGATGGAGCTGTCCTGATTGGGTGTGGTAGGGTAGTGTAGGGGCAGCATGACAAAAGGCTCTGTCTCCAAAGGTTTGGACTCTGGGGGTGACCATGGTGTTGCGTCCTTTTGATCTAAGATTGTGGGGGGGGGGGGTGATGCAGTTGCAACAAGTCCTTCAGGTATCCAGGGCCCAGATTGTGCAAGGATTTGAATGTCAGTAAGCCAATCTTAAACAGAATTCTCAATTTTATCGGTAGCCAGTGGAGTGAGCACAGGGTTGGTGTTATGTGGCAATGGCGGGGTTGGCTCGTTAACAGCCTTGCGGCGGCATTCTGTACTGATTGCAGGCGGCTTAAGTCTTTCTTATGCAGGCCTGTGTAGAGGACGTTGCAGTAGTCTAACCTTGATGTGACGAAGGCATGAACTACACAGGCTATTCTTGCACACAAAACGGAGGGAGATGCGCATTGCCTACTGCCTGCTCCTCCCCTTCACGTCACCCCAATAGGTGTCCCCCAGGTAGCCTGAGTGGGTAGCAGTCAGGATGGGGGGTAGTGGGCACAGCGGCGGGAAGGGGGGTCATCCCCCTCCCTCCCTCATCTAAGTCCCCGTTCCCCCTCCAGCTATTTGCGCCAAAAGTTTAGAGCAAGCGAGAGGGGAAGTTTACCCTCCTTCCAATGCTCGCCGCGTGACTTCCGGCAGTTCAGGGACAGGGGGGACCCTCCTCGCCACTTTGCCCGCTAGCCCCCAGTAACCCCCCACCCATCCTGGCTTCTACCCCCTCGGCAATCTGGTTTGTGGGGGAGGGGAAAAAAAAGGTACACAAACGGATCAAAAACGTTTGCTGCAAAATGGCAGCACAGATCTGTTTGCGTTCCGGTTTCTGAAAACGGGAGCCCGGGCCACGGATTGCGCTCTGCAACTGAGTCTAGTGTGGACCGACCCTAAGGCACTATAGACGTACCTACAGGCGCCTGATGATGGAAAGGCGGTTCACTCTCCTCCCCAAATGCCTTCCTCCCTCCTTCCCTACGCAGAGTCTTGAGCAGAGTGTAAATGAGAGGTTATTCACCCGGGTCTCAGCATTCCACTGACCAGATCTCCCTTCAGTGCAGAGCACCTCTAGCTACCTAATACTTAATACCTAATACTAATTACTAGCTACTTAATACTAAGGATAGCTCTGGCTACCTGATACTAAGGGGCACCTGTACCTACCTACGGGCAAGGTAACTAAGAGAGAAGTGACAGCTGGGCCAGCAAGCACACTTGCGATGTGATTTGGCTGCTGTTTGTAGGTTCATGAAGGGTGAAGTCTGGGGTGCAAGCATAACTGTGCTTATAGGCTCCTGTTATGTAAATCCGGGCCTGACCCCGTTTAGGACAAGTAGCTGTAACTAACCTTTTGTGCTCCTCTATATGAGGAAAAGTAGGGAAGGGTGGCAATAAAAAATTTAAATCGATGATCACAACTCAGAGATAGCACTGAGGCAAAGAGGGACTGCAATTTGCTTTTACACAAGTTGGGACATCTATCTGAAACTGACCTACATATTATGCACCTCATCAGCACTTGATTTCAAACCCGATCTACATCAAAGTAAATCTGCCCGAGCCTTTATTTCTTACAGCGCTGGTATAGTTGAGGTGACCCAGCTAGAAACCTCATTGGGGAATTTCACTAATGTGACAGTTCTCCAATGTCAGCACCCTCAACCACTATTAGGTTTTGAATAGGTAGTAATAATATTATCTAGTATTTATATCACTGACATCTTTCGCAGCGCTGCACAGAGTATACTGTCTTGTCACTTAACTGTCCCTCAGAGGGGCTCACAATCTAATCCCTACCATACTCATATACCTATATCATAGTCAAGGGCAATTTTTTTAGGGGAAAGCCAAAGCCAATTAACTTATCTCTATGATTTAGGGATGTGGGAGGAAAAGAGATTGGCCAGAGGAAACCCGCGCAGACACTGGGAAAAACTCTTTGCAAATAGTTCCCTGGCTGCAAGGCAAGAGTGCTAACTACTGCGCCACTGTGCTGCCTACAGTATAAGGCCAATTAGAATGCTTCAATTGTAGAGGGTGCTGTGATTGCAGAAGTGTTCCCCATGAGGTTTCCTGCTGCGTCACCTTTAAACTGTTATGTAAAATGTATATTCTTCTATAAGCAGAGTATAAATGTCATATTGCACACAGCAGCATGGTGACTAAATGGTTAGTGTTCCTCAGGGGCGTTCCTAGGGTCCTTGGAGATTGGGGGCACCTGTGGGCACTAGGTGGGCGGTATAGCGCGCGCCGTGGCAAAAAATGGGCGTGGTCATGCAATGAGTGGGCATGGCCATATGATGATGATTCAGCTTTTCCCATAGTCTCGCAGTTAGCAATCATGTCACCCCCATCAAGACAAATTCAGCAATCATGAGGCCCCTATCAAGACAAATTCAGCAATCATGAGGCCCCCAACAAGACAAATTCAGCAATCATGAGGCCCCCAACAAGACAAATTCAGCAATCATGAGGCCCCCCACAAATCATGATGCCCCCAACAAGACAAATTCAGCAATCGTGAGTCTTCCCAACAAATCATGAGGCTCCCAACAAGACAAATTCAGCAATCATGAGGCCCCTATCAAGACAAATTCAGCAATCATGAGGCCCCCAACAAGACAAATTCAGCAATCATGAGGCCCCCAACAAGACAAATTCAGCAATCATGAGGCCCCCAACAAATCATGATGCCCCCAACAAGACAAATTCAGCAATCGTGAGTCCTCCCAACAAATCATGAGGCTCCCAACAAGACAAATTCAGCAATCATGAGGCCCCCAACAAGTCAAATTCAGCAGTCATGAGGCCCCCAACAAATCATGAGGCCCCCAACAAGACAAATTCAGCAATCATGAGGCACTAAACAAGACAAATTCAGCAGTCATAAGGCACATAAATAGACAGCATTTCACATAAATAGGCAGAATGCCCCCTTAATATGGTAGACACCTCTCACCTGGCTTCTGAATTCTCCTCTACTGGCTGCTGTGCCTGGCAATACTGTTTTTGGCTGGATTGGGGATGATGTGTGGGCTGAAAGGCCTGGCAGTGATGCTGTGGCCTGGCTGGCTGTGATGCTGTGGCCGGGTTGGCTGGCGGTGATGCTGTGGCCGATACTGTGGCTGGGTTGGCTGGCTGTGGTGCTGTGACCTGGGCTGGCTGCAGGCTGGCTGTGTGTGGCTAGCTGGCTCTGGCTACACTGACTCTCTCGTCTCCCCCACCAAACCCCCACCACTTGCCTGGTGGTTGGTCTCTCTGTGGCATCTGGCTGCAGGCAGTGGCACCTTGCTTCCTTCCTTGTCAGGACCAGTCACAGTGTCCACGAGGTGGTCTGTGGCATCTGGCATCGGCAGGCCAGGGAGAAGGCCCGGGGGGTGTACTGACTGACTAAGTCAGTCACTCTGGCACGCAGTGGCACAGTCACCAGTCCAGACCTGGCTGGCTGAAAGAGGCACTAAGGGGGGGGCGCCGATCGAGCGGTGGTGAGGCAGCAAGGCCTGCGTGGAGCAGTCTGTGGCTGCACTGGCTGGTGTGCCTGATGGTCTCAGCCTGATGGTCTGGCAGCGGGCGGATGCTTTGGCGGGTGAGTACGGCGCCGCCAATATGACGCCATCCATGTGCTTCCTGGCCTGGGTCACACGCCGTGCAGGGGGCAGAGCTACTCACTCTCTACGGCTCCAGCCCCCTGCCTTTCAATACGACTCCACGCCCCCTGCCAGGTGCTCCTCCGCTTCTGATTGGAGCAGGGGGCGGCAGGGGGCGGATTAAGGCAGCGGATAGCTGCTGTCATTTTTTAAATGTGATGTCGGGTGCCGGAAATTTATGCGGCCGCCGTATCGAGCGAATTTGCTGAAAACTTGTGTGCCCATACATTCGGGGCACTTGTGTTGGGCACCCTAAGTCATAGATCAGGGGCACCCTAAGGCCAGGTTTGTGGCACGGGCCACAATCAAATAGTGCTAGCGACGCGCCTGGTGTTCCTGCCTTT
Source organism: Hyperolius riggenbachi (assembly GCF_040937935.1). Classification (NCBI taxonomy): domain Eukaryota; kingdom Metazoa; phylum Chordata; class Amphibia; order Anura; family Hyperoliidae; genus Hyperolius; species Hyperolius riggenbachi. The sequence goes on from NC_090646.1 coordinate 182,039,447, forward strand.
CAGTACCAGGGTCTCTGATTGGAAATACAGCCAAGGAACTGCATGGAGTTTGTCTATTCTCTTCAATTTTTTGTGGGTTTCCTCCAGACGCTCCAGTTTGCTTTCACATCCCAAACTGTATGCTGTGAAGCTAATTGGTTTCCAAAAATGGCATTGTGTATGACTAGTGACACTGGATTATGACTGTGGTAGGGATTTCATTGTCAGCTCCTTGAGGGACAGTGACAATTGTGTAATGTAGTTTGCAATGCACTGTGGAAAATGTCTATACTACATAAATCAATTATACTATCAGTGGTGACAGCCCACTAGGGAAAGCTGTAATAATTCATGTATAAGATCAGGGGTGTCAAACCGGTCCTACGAGGGCCGAGGTCCTCACACATTTTTGACACAGCTCAAATTAATTAATGGGTCTGAATCAGGAAAGATGTGGTCCATCAGGTAGGACACATTTCTCTCTTTCTCAGTCGATCCTAAACACTGGCATGGATCTGGCCCTCCAGGCCTAGAGTTCGACACATGTGTATAAGATGATGGATGTTTCCTGTCACAGGTGTAAGCTGATAAACGGTAAACGATTACATATCGATAGACTTCCCTGACCCTAAAAAGATACCTCCAGGCCTACAGTCACTGAAGAAGAAGCAGTTACCATAGACTGAATTTCACACAATCCAACACTATTCTTTTCTTTTGATAAGGGTGACGTAGGTGGTGATTGGAGTGTGTAATTTTGCACAAACTATGCCATGTCAATGTAAAAAAACACACCCATGTTTAGCAGCTTGCAACTGTTATTCAATAGATTCTGCATTCATGTGTGGTCCGTCCATAAATGGCATGTAACCGTAAAGATATGTCTTAGTACATCATAGATATTAATATAAGTAATTTTGGTAATTAACCTCCCTGGCGGTATGATTATTTCTGGATTTTAGGGTCTAAAAGTGCCAGTGGTGCAATTTTTTCACACGCTTTTAGACCCCAAAAGCAGGAAAAAAAATCATACTGCGATAGCTGCACTTACCTCCCTGGGATCCAGCACTGCAATTCTCCCTCTGTCCTCCAGGTGGCGCTGTACCCCTATAGTGAGATCGCCATCTATTGTCATGACGACAAATGGCCGTCTCACCCCAGGGATCCAGAACCTCCGAGGACTGAAAGAAGAATAGCTTCCAGGAGGTTGAAATGCCCGCTGTGCTGCACTCTCTGCATGCCTTCCAGCAGCCACCCCGAGTCAGGCTCGGGATTACTGCTTCTGGCTTCTTTTTTCCACCCCAAGCCTGACTCGGGGTTACAGCTAAGGAGATTAAATGTTATTGATGTTTGAAAAGCCCTAACGTCGCATACAATGTTATACATTTAGTCTCCATTCACATAGAGACATTAGTGAACAGTATGACGTTTTATATATTATGACCAGAGGTCAATGAAATGCCAAAAAAATCAAAATGTATTATTATATTATGCAAATTCTGTAGGCAAATGTATGCAGCTTGAAAATGGACCAATTCAATTGGTTGATTTTCAAGCTACGTATATTTGCATAAATATTCTAAATCCATCACACAAGGAACTTATCTACAAAAGGATTAAAGTGTGCCAGTAAAGAGGAAAGGCACAAAAATGCTTTGCTACATACAGACCAAATACTGTACTTCAAGGGGAACTTCAGCCTAAACAAACATACTGTCATTAAAGCGGAATATAACCCTGCATTTCAATTTTGCTCTAAAATATTATTTACAGCATATAATATGGAAAAAGCATTTTTTTTTTACTAGACCAGCATTGGAAGGGTTAAACACAGAGGTTTAAATTTCCGTGGAGAGATATGCAGAAGTTCATATTGTTACATTCTATTTAGTTAGATGTATCTATTGATAAATGTTACACACTCTTTGGCTGTCCTCCAAACTCCTTCTCAGTCAGAGAGATGAGTCACATTCAACACTTAGATACATTTATGTAAACAAAATGTATCTATTTCAGCTTCGGATGCGTCTGCAGAAATCTCCAGGAACTTTAAAGCCCTGTGTAACCCTTCCAATGCTGGTCTAGTAAAAAAAAAATGCTGGTTGCATATAATATACTGTAAATAATGTTTTAGAGCAAAGTTGAAATGCAGGGTTATATTCCGCTTTAAAGGACACCCGAACTGAAATGTGACGTAATGAGATAGACATGTGTATGTACAGTGCCTAGCACACAAATAACTATGCTGTGTTCCTTTTTTTTCTTTCTCTGTCTGAAAGAGTTAAATATCAGGTATGAAAGTGGCTGACTCAGTCCTGACTCAGACAGGAAGTGACTACAGTGTGACCCTCACTGATAAGAAATTCCCCTTTTTATCTCTTTCTTGCTCTCAGAAGCCATTTTCTGCTAGGAAAGTGTTTTATAGTTGGAATTTATTATCAGTGAGGGTCACACTGTAGTCACTTCCTGCCAGTCAGGACTGAGTCAGCCACTTACATACCTGATATTCAACTCTTTCAGGCAGAGAAAGAAGAAAAGGAACACAGCATAGATATTTGTGTGCTAGGCACTGTACATACACATGTCTATCTCATCATGTCACATGTCAGTTGAGGTATCCTTTAAGTTACATTAGTTATGTTAAAAATAGATAGGTAATATAATCTCTTACCCACCCTGTTTAAAAGAACAGGCAAATGTTTGTTATTTCATGGAGGCAGCCATCTTTTTGGTTGAAAGGAGGTGACAGGGAGGGGTCCTGATCACCCCTCCCAGCTGTGCACCCTAGGCTTCAAATCTCAAACGAAAAAAATACCCCATAAAACGAATTTGTGCCAAAACAGCAGAAGGATAACAACAACATCAGAAATCCCATCATGCTTTGCACAGCATCAGGGGAAAAATGTCCAGGCAGATTTATTTGATGGGACCGAGCTTAGCTTCTGTGCAGCTAAAATTAAGGCTTGGGTAGAAAAACAAAGTTCTGATGCTGTTCAACTGTTAAAGAAACACCAAGCCTTTTCAGTGCTGCTGAGTAGATTTTTAGTCTGGAGGTTCATTTTCAGGTTTTAAGCTCACTATCTGACGAGCAGCCTGCTCTAGTCTAGGGCGCAGGAAGAGATAGGCGGAGCAGGAGGTGTCCAAGGCTATGCAGGTGCTGTGCCTGATCATATTGCCTTTGGGTAACGCTGTCCCACATGCGCAATACAACCCGGTGCTGCCACATTTTTTTAGCAGGTTATGCTGCTGATATTTGAGGTCTAATATTTCTGCAGCCATGCCTCCTACACACACTAACTTTTGAGACCCTCCCGGGTTCCCTCAGGCGCATTGGTTTCCAAGATAGGATATACAAAACTATCTTGTGAACCAGCAGGGCTGGGGGCTGCAATTTGTAACAGAGGTAGCTCACAGGATTGTCCTCTATACTCTGAAAAGTTGGTGTGTGTAGGGGGCATAGAATTTATTTTTTTAAATGGGGCAGCTCTATTAAAGATCACACTAAGCATGCGTGTGATCAGGCACACCTCATTGATGTAAGGCAGCTCTAGGGTCGCATGATCACGCATTGCATCAGCTTATTTGATCACACGAATAAAATGATATGAGGAAAGCATCAGTGGCATAGCTAAAGATCATGGGGTCCCATAGCAAAACTTTCATGGGACTCTCAGATGTAGGTATTCTTAAGCACGCCACCTGACTCTACCCTATGGATATGAGTTAATTGGAATGCAATCTACACTACACATAGTTCCTGTGCACCGAGACAAGTCAGAAGGTGGAAAAACACAAGAAAGTTAATGGTGAATACATTAAGTACCACCTGGGCCCCCTTTGCTTCAGGGCCCCATAGCAGCTGCTATGGTTGCTTTGGCTATTGCTACGCCCCTGGAAAGCATACTGCTCTTTAATAAAAGTACTAGATTTTGTTTAAATGGTTTAGTAGACCAATAATACATTTATTTAAACAGACATGCAGAAGACCTGAAGAGGGACAGCTGAAAGGATTAATGCCAAATACAGGGACTCTCGCGGTAAACTCAAGACAGTTGGGACTCATGCAAGGGTATAATAGCTTTTCGGGATTCTGCTTAATTGCACTGTTCTGTTCAGCCAAGAAGGTGCTACAGGCAGCAGCATACTGCGGGTTGTTAGAATGCTGGCTGGAAAATGTGCAGACGCTCTCTAATAAACTGAACATGTGCAATCTGTCAGTTTCTCTATTCAGCAGCTGAGTTGTGTTTATCAGTTATGCACAGTCAAGTCCCTAAGCCGTATCAGCAACCACAAGCTGCTGAAGCCTTATACACAAACTAACCGTTCCATTCAGAGACAAATGAGATAGAGGCATGATGCTACAATAGACTGAATTCAGGAAATATACAGACCTTGCAGGAATTTTGTTGCATACTAACAGCAACCTTTGCATTGTGTGAAAAGCTTACATAACAATACTCAGTGAATGCTGCCTGAGCTCACAGAATAGCATCATGCAGATACTTAAGATCTGTAAGGTAGAGTTGACAGTAGCGGTCAATCAACCATTTATTTATTTTGAATGGCTTCCACAAAAATGAAATTTGTTTGCAAGGCAGAGATGCCAGTTAAGTTTTGTCACATTCATGGAGTTTTCAACAGGAAAAATCATTTTATTCTTTAATGTCATAAAATGAATGAAGTGCTGTGAATTCCAACCAGCCTGTTTGCAGCAATGTGTGCAGATAAGGTTTAGGTTAGCCTCTCTGGATATATTGTTTCCAGAATGCAACCTAACATATTGGAAATCAGACTGTCCTGTTTAAATGTGAACCTGAGACAAACCTTGGGTCAAACAACAGATACTTACCTATAGTGGTGTAACTAGAAATCACTAGGCCCCCCTGCAAAACCTAGGATGGAGTCCCCCTCCTGCCGCTTTGTGCCCACTACCCCCCCCTTCCTGCGCTGCACCCCTTCCTACCCCTTAAAATGGCCCTGGGTGGGCTACCTACCAGGCTTCACTCCCCACGGGCCCCCCTGCGCCTGCATCCCTTGCAGGGGCTATTGTTACACCCCTGCTTACCTAAGAAAAGGGAAGCCTCTGGACCCTTTAGAGCATACATGTCAAAATCCAGCCTGCGGGTCAAATCTGGCCCTCAGAGCCATTCAATTTGGCCCTCAAGTGGTTTCCCCACTTTGCATTATGTTTGGCCCACTCTAGACCACCAGGGAAGCTATATTGGAGGTGAAGCCCTAAATCAGCAGGAAAGCCATATAGGGAGGGAGGGGAAAGCACTGAACACCAGGGAACTTTATAAGGGAGGATGGTGCCCAATAGACATTGAGATTGGCCCGCGACTAAGTCAACAGTGTACAATTTCTGCCCACTTTGTATTTCAGCTTAACACCCCTGCTCTAGAGGCTTCTTATGCCATCCTCTGGACTACTGTTGCCACTTGCAGACCCACGAAGAAATTTAATGAGCTTGTCGGATTTAAGATCCGGGGCGTGCTCCTCTTTATTGCGCCTAAGAAGAGGAAAGCCTCTGCATCCTCTAGAGGCTTCCTTTTCATGCACAAGTGTGGCCGTGCTTCACCCACACAAGCATGGCTGTGCTGGTGCTTGAAGAGAAGTGTGGCCAAGATCTTCCATTAGGTCCGAAAGAGCGAAGAGAGCACACAGGATCCAGAGGCTTCCCTCTTCATAGGCAACTATCTGTTTTTTGACCCGAGGTTCACCTGGTGTTCGCTATAAGGTGCTCATTAATGATACAATATTTTTCTCAGATGTGATCATTCAATCAGATTTGCGGCATTCGTAAGTAATCAGAAGGTAATTATTGATTGTTCCCATAGAAGGGCTGATTAGGGCACTTTCTCGATCATATAATCCAACATTTCGCTCAACAAATTATGTATTCCAATCCATCATAGAATCGTTTCATCTATATTTTTTCCACATGCTGCATGGTTTTCTGTACAATTTAATTGTAAATATGTGATCGAAAGATATTTTTTGGAGGACTTAAGGTGCATACACACGCATAAAGAACATTGCTCGCAGAGATTGGGACTTGATCCCACGGGCAACAGGTCAAGGCTGAGTGCTGTAGGCTAGTGATGAGTCTGTTGCTAAAAAGGGGGGAGGAAGGATGATAGCTTGGCGCATGACAGTGTAGCTTTCACCGGGAGGTATAGGCTGGAGAACAGTGTGCTTGGCCAAGACGATCTGGGAACCCAGATCACTCAGTGACATATTGGGAAGGCTGTACACCTGCTACATTCTCTGCAAAGATGGCTTTGACCTGCCAACTTGGACTAAAACCATCTAGCGTGTGTGGGAGGCTTTACTTACTTGTGTAATAAGAAAAGCACAGTAACTGTAGGTAGGAGTCCACATACTGTATGATCAACAGTAATGCTAGGTGACATGCAGGTAGACAGAGACTCAGAGGCGTAGCAATAGGGGGTGCAGCGGTAGCGACCGCATCGGGGCCCTTGGGCCAGAGGGGCCCCATAGGGCCCTCCCTCATCTACAGTATTAGCTCTCTATTGGTCGTGTGCTCATAATAATCACTTCTATAGATACTTTGAATAGTGGTAATCATTAACACACTGTTCCCCATCCCCTACTTGCACCTCTGACACTGTATTTGCTATTGGCAGGTTTTGGGGTGGCGTATCAGTTGTTATGTATAGAGTGCTTGGGGGGCCCCATTGTAAAACTTGCATCGGGGCCCACAGCTCCTTAGCTACGCCACTGCAGAGACTGTTATATAATTATATACAGTAGAAAAAGTACTTTGCATTTATCATACCTCCTAACTCTCTTAGAGGAAAAGGAGGGACACAAGGGTTAGGGTGTTTCAATTTTCCAAAGTTTCTATACTCTTTGCTCAAATTCTGAGTTTAATTCATCTAAAACTGTAAAATTGTAGACACATTGAGTAATAGTAAAGAGTTGCACACTTTGATCACTTTTATTGGTAACTCTACCACAGTGGACTCTTTCACATTAGTAGCCTATATTGCTATTTCAGTTTTCACAAAACCTTTCACAGGTATTGTTGATGAGATTTCATAAAACTGCCCATTGCTGAAATGTAGCCCAGATCAACATGGCAGGTTTTTCTGTGGCATAGTTTGTCAGTCTAATATATTGTATGTCTGCTTCTAGCATGAGGCAGTTGTAAGTTGTTGGGCTCCAAAGAATGATTTAGATATGATATAACTTTTAAACTCTTAACCAGATAGAGATGGAAAGTGTTAAAAGTGGTTCAGAGACACCTTTGGTAGCTGTCAGAACAAATATCGGCTTTTCTGGATGAACAGATTGTTCAGGTTGAGTAGGAAAAGATGTTCAAAAATGTAACCCTTTAGCAGCCAAATAAAGTAAAACTTTATTTTATTTGGCTGCAGGGATTAATTTTTTCTGTTGCTGGGGAAGTGTTCCTTCCCCAGCAACAGGAAAAATGGGTTAAAGAAGCCAGCAAAAAATAAACAAATGATACAATTCCCGGTACATGGTAAAAATAGAGTTTTTCAAGGCAAGGACCTGAGTGATTTTGTTACCAGCCATGCAAAGACAGTCTTCGAACTGTTTGGGAACCATGATGTGAAGGAATATTGCGGTCAAATGCTAAAATTTCAGTCAATGCTGTTAAATTGGTGAATGATGCTGCAGAAAGGAATGATGCCCTGATAAAGACGTTCATCGAGTCAGTTAAAGATGAACAACAGAAATGGTTCCTTATGAGAGTTGTCGAGTGTCACAGAACAGCCGTGAGAAGCGTGAAGAACCGCGCAGTCGGTTTTCTGATTGCTTCCTGATTAGACTGCGCAGTCACTGCAGGAGTCAGAATGACATTTTTTTCTTTTAAAAGACAACTTGTTTTCCTTTCACCAAATGGCCAGAGCCCTTTAAAACCCCTTCTCAGGGAAATTTCCCAAGCACCCAGCTGTGTTAAGGGCCCATCCATCAGATGAAGTCAGATAGGAGCTTGACAGAACCAATCTAAAAGGGTAGAGTTGGGACCCCATGGCACCGACTCTCCGCAGGGGTCTGACACTTAGCCCTGGTGGCCTGACTTCAAAGACCCCCTTATCTGATCTGATAAACCCCAGCAATTAGAACTGACCTGCTGTAACTCTTAGATGTCTATAATAATCCATAAACTGATATATTTGTCATATTTCCTGTGTTGCAAAGCTGCCAGGCTCTTCAAACTAGCAGAGTGTGTCGGACCTTACCTGGCACTGGTACTGAGAAGATTCCAGAGCAATCTGAGTTATGGGCTGTCAGTGAGACAGACTCAAAGTACCCTGCTGATACCACAGGGGCCCTGCCCCTCGTATATGGTATCATTGTGCTAGATAAATCCGGACTGACCCGAAAATGTTAATAATTCTGCCCTGATTTACACGGTTCTGTGAGATAGAGCCCATATATGGTTAGATATGATTTTTGGTCCCCAGGAGAAGGAGGATGGCTCCTCTCAGGTTCTAAGGAGGTGTGTGGTCCCCCCCCCCTACACACTCCCTCAGACTGTATCAGGAGTATAAAAATGGCAGAGGACCCAAAATCAATGTCCTCTACTTTGAAACATCATCCCGATTATATCCTTGCCAACTTCAGGACATGCTGGCATCCAGCTTGTTTGGACTTTGACACTGAGTTGCCTGACTCTGAAACCAAGGACATTTTCACCTGAGCTTAAGTATACGTTTATTTCTTCCCTTACTTTTATTTTTTTACTGCGCTACTATTGTCTAATTATTGATTTTAATGATTTTCTGTATATATTAATTAATTATATTGCATTTATTAATAAAAGACTTCTAAAAGTCATTTATTTGTTCAGTTATCCCTACTATTCAGCCGCACAAAACGAATCCTAGCTTTCTGAAGATTCGCTACCAAGAATTGTTATTGAACAGGGTGTGTTTTAACCATTTTATTTGCAGGTAGTGGTGCTCAAATACCCCTTTTTAAAATTCGAGTTTGGTCGAATTCGAATAGTAAATTACTCGAGGTCAGTCGAATATTCGAGTCGAATAATTTTTACTATTCGATTCGACCTCGGACTTCGAGCTCACTATTCGAGTCGGTATTCGAGCTCATTATTCGAGCTGACTATTCGAATTGGCCTTAAATAGCTTCCAACACTTGTTTTGAGGGTGAATGATGCAAGAAACATCTTTTTTTCCAAGTAACAACAGCAAGTGATTATGTGGGGATGTTCCTTTAAAAAAAAGAAAGGTGAAAAGAGAAGTTGTGTCCAGAATTTTGTTCAGTACTGTATATACTTCTTCTTCTTCTATATCTTCTTCTTCTATATCTTCTTCTTCTATATCTTCTTCTATATCTTCTTCTTCTTCTATATTGTCTTCTTCTTCTTCTTCTTCTTCTTCTTCATCTTCTTCTTCTTCATCTTCTTCATCTTCTTCATCATCATCTTCTTCATCTTCTTCATCATCATCTTCTTCTTCTTCTTCATCTTCTTCTTCTTCATCTTCTTCATCTTCTTCTTCTTCATCTTCTTCTGCATCTTCTTCATCTTCTTCATCTTCTTCTTCTTCATCTTCTTCATCTTCTTCTTCATCTTCTTCATCTTCTTCTTCTTCTTCTTCATCTTCTTCTTCTTCTCCTTCTTCTTCTTCTTCTTCATCTTCTTCTTCTTCATCTTCTTCATCTTCTTCTTCATTTTCTTCTTCATCATCTTCTTCTTCTTCTCCTTCTTCTTCTTCTTCTTCATCTTCTTCTTCTTCATCTTCTTCTTCTTTATCTTCTTCATCTTCTTCTATATCGTCTTCTTCTTCACTTATTTCTCTTTTCAATTTTTTTTTTACAGAAATGCAGCTATTTTTGAGCGTAACAAATAGCTGGTGGCGCACGCATGTTGGAAGCGCCATTGTATGTGCTCCCTGGCAGTGGAAACACACAGACAGCAGGAGGTAAATTCAGCAGCAGGAGGAGGAGGATGAGGATGAGTGTGTGGCAGCAGGCAGTCAATGAGGCAGGCAGCGTGACATAATAGCCCTGGTACCTAGCGGTGATACCAGGGCTGTAAATAAACACAACAGGAGGTCCCAGACAGCGGTCATGCAGCCCACATCGTGTCCAATACACAACTGGGACAACACAGTTTTCAACCCGGGCACCTCAGAAAAATTAAACCTTTTTTTTTTTTTTTTTATGGTTTTTTGGTTTTGTTTGTACAACCAATTACACAGATATATAGCTATTGTTTGACGTAATAGCTGGTGGCAGAGTGGCAGCAGAATGTAATTCTGTGTACCCTGGCAGTGGAAAACACAGACCGACAGCAGCAGCAGCAGGAGGAATGGAGGAGTAATGTGAGCAGCTATTGTTTGACGTAATAGCTGGTGGCAGAGTGGCAGCAGAAGGTAATTCTGTGTACCCTGGCAGTGGGAAACACAGACAGACAGCAGCAGCAGCAGGAGGAATGGAGGAGTAATGTGAGCAGCTATTGTTTGACGTAATAGCTGGTGGCAGTGAGGCAGCAGAAGGTAATTCTGTGTACCCTGGCAGTGGGAAACACAGACAGACAGCAGCAGCAGGAGGAATGGAGGAGTAGTGTGAGTGTGGCAGCAGGCAGGCAGCGTGACATAATAGCCCTGGTACCTAGTGGTGATACCAGGGCTGTAAATAAACACAACAGGAGGTCCCAGACAGCGGTCGTGCAGCCCACATTGTGTCCAATACACAACTGGGACAACACAGTTTTCAACCCGGGCACCTCAGAAAAATTAAACCTTTTTTTTTTTTTTTTAATGGTTTTTTGGTTTTGTTTGTACAACCAATTACACAGATATATAGCTATTGTTTGACGTAATAGCTGGTGGCAGAGTGGCAGCAGAATGTAATTCTGTATACCCTGGCAGTGGGAAACACAGACCGACAGCAGCAGCAGCAGGAGGAATGGAGGAGTAGTGTGAGTGTGGCAGCAGGCAGGCAGCGTGACATAATAGCCCTGGTACCTAGCGGTGATAACAGGGCTGTAAATAAACACAACAGGAGGTCCCAGACAGCGGTCGTGCAGCCCACATCGTGTCCAATACACAACTGGGACAACACAGTTTTCAACCCGGGCACCTCAGAAAAATAAACCTTTTTTTTTTAATGGTTTTTTTGGTTTTGTTTGTACAACCAATTACACAGATATATAGCTATTGTTTGACGTAATAGCTGGTGGCAGAGTGGCAGCAGAATGTAATTCTGTGTACCCTGGCAGTGGGAAACACAGACCGACAGCAGCAGCAGCAGGAGGAATGGAGGAGTAATGTGAGCAGCTATTGTTTGACGTAATAGCTGGTGGCAGAGTGGCAGCAGAAGGTAATTCTGTGTACCCTGGCAGTGGGAAACACAGACAGACAGCAGCAGCAGGAGGAATGGAGGAGTAGTGTGAGTGTGGCAGCAGGCAGGCAGCGTGACATAATAGCCCTGGTACCTAGCGGTGATACCAGGGCTGTAAATAAACACAACAGGAGGTCCCAGACAGCGGTCGTGCAGCCCACATCGTGTCCAATACACAACTGGGACAACACAGTTTTCAACCCGGGCACCTCCGAAAAATTAAACCTTTTTTTTTTTTTTTTTTAAATGGTTTTTTTGGTTTTGTTTGTACAACCAATTACACAGATATATAGCTATTGTTTGACGTAATAGCTGGTGGCAGAGTGGCAGCAGAATGTAATTCTGTGTACCCTGGCAGTGGGAAACACAGACCGACAGCAGCAGCAGCAGGAGGAATGGAGGAGTAATGTGAGCAGCTATTGTTTGACGTAATAGCTGGTGGCAGAGTGGCAGCAGAAGGTAATTCTGTGTACCCTGGCAGTGGGAAACACAGACAGACAGCAGCAGCAGCAGGAGGAATGGAGGAGTAATGTGAGCAGCTATTGTTTGACGTAATAGCTGGTGGCAGAGTGGCAGCAGAAGGTAATTCTGTGTACCCTGGCAGTGGGAAACACAGACAGACAGCAGCAGCAGGAGGAATGGAGGAGTAGTGTGAGTGTGGCAGCAGGCAGGCAGCGTGACATAATAGCCCTGGTACCTAGCGGTGATAACAGGGCTGTAAATAAACACAACAGGAGGTCCCAGACAGCGGTCGTGCAGCCCACATCGTGTCCAATACACAACTGGGACAACACAGTTTTCAACCCGGGCACCTCAGAAAAATTAAACCTTTTTTTTTTTTTTTAATGGTTTTTTGGTTTTGTTTGTACAACCAATTACACAGATATTTAGCTATTGTTTGACGTAATAGCTGGTGGCAGAGTGGCAGCAGAATGTAATTCTGTGTACCCTGGCAGTGGGAAACACAGACAGACAGCAGAAGGGCAGTACACAGCAGCCCACTGTAGGTGTAAAATGTGTGGCTGCAGGCGACGTAATAGTCAAACTGAACCAGGCTGGCTTAGTGAGCAGGAGCCAGGAGGTGGTAAAGGGTGGTAAGGCACATTAACGATGGTTCTTAGCCAGTTCATGTCCCCCTCTCGCCGACAACAGGGGCCAGGAACTCGCCTTCCACCCACGCCTGGTTCATCTTGAGAAACGTCAGTCTGTCCACAGACTTGTGAGACAGACGTGAGCGTTTCTCGGTGACCACGCCACCAGCTGCACTGAAGCAGCGCTCGGACAGCACGCTGGAAGGGGGGCAGGACAGCACTTCCAGGGCGTACTGCGCCAGCTCGCTCCAGATCTCCAGGCGCTTGACCCAATACTCCATGGGATCAACAGGGGCATCGCTGTCAAGCCCGCTGTAGGACCCCATGTAGTCAGCCACCATGCGGGTCAGGCGCTGGCTGTGACCGGAGGAGGATGCTGCTGCATCATGCACCTCCTCTCTAGTCACTGCTGCCGGAGCCTCTACAGTCCTGTAGAGCTCGTGGCTGAGAGACAGCAGGTCTGTGGGGCGCTTGCTGCTGGATGCAGGCACCTGCTGCTGCCTCTGTGCTGGCTGCTGGACAGTGGGGGTGGAAGGCTGGGGGAAGGCTTCCTCCAAGCGCTCAACAAGGGCCTGCTGCAAGCTCCTTATTTGTTGCGCTGGGTCTCCTCCTGCAGGCGGCAGGAACTGGCTCAACTTCCCCTTGAGGCGTGGGTCCAACATCATGCTGATCCAGATGTCCTCCCTCTGCTTCATCTGGATCACCCTGGGGTCCTTGCGCAGGCACGCCAGCATGTGCGCTGCCATTGGGAAGAGGCGGGCCACGTGTGCTGGCACATCGACGGCAGTGCTGTCCTCCTCATCCTCCTCCTCTGCCGCCTCATCCTCTCTCCACCCCCGCACCAACTCAGCTGCGCTGTGCTGATCCCCCTCATCAGCAGCAAGGTCAGGGACCTCCACAGGGGCGTAACTAGAAATCACTGGGCCCCCCTGCGAATATTTGGATGGGGCCCCCCCCCATAGGTGCCAAATAATCGTAATGGGGCAGCGTTTCACTGTAAATTAATTGTAAAGTGGGCAGCATTTTACCAGACAATCGTAATGTGGGCCAGAAAATCGTAATGTGGGCAGAGTTCACCAGAAAATCGTAATGTGGGCCTTTAGAAAATCATAATGTGGGCAGAGTTCACCAGAAAATCGTAATGTGGGCACCAGTCACCAGAAAATTGTAACGTGGACAGCATTCACCAGACAATCGTAATGTGGGCAGCGTTCACCAGAAAATCATAATGTGGGCAGAGTTCACCAGAAAATCATAATGTGGGCAGAGTTCACCAGAAAATCGTAACGTGAGCAGCAGTCACCAGAAAATTGTAACGTGGACAGCATTCACCAGACAATCGTAATGTGGGCAGCGTTCACCAGAATATCGTAATGTGGGACAGAAAATCGTAATGTGGGCAGAGTTCACCAGAAAATCGCAATGTGGGCAGCAGTCACCAGAAAATCGCCATGTGGGCAGCAGTCACCAGAAAATCGCAAAGTGGGCATCAGTCACCAGAAAATCCTAATGTGGGCAGCAGTCACCAGAAAATCGCAATGTGGGCAGCAGTCACCAGAAAATCCTAATGTGGGCAGCATACACCAGAAAATCGTAATGTGGGCAGCAGACACCAGAAAATCGCAATGTGGGCAGCAGACACCTGAAAATCGTAATGTGGGCAGCAGACACCAGAAAATCGTAATGTGGGCAGCAGACACCAGAAAATCGTAATGTGGGCAGCAGACACCTGAAAATCGTAATGTGGGCAGCAGACACCTGAAAATCGTAATGTGGGCAGCAGACACCTGAAAATCGTAATGTGGGCAGCAGACACCTGAAAATCGTAATGTGGGCAGCAGGCACCTGAAAATCACAATGTGGGCAGCAGACACCTGAAAATCGTAATGTGGGCAGCAGACACCTGAAAATCGTAATGTGGGCAGCAGACACCTGAAAATCGTAATGTGGGCAGCAGACACCTGAAATCCCCCTCCAGCTAGTCAATGTGTGTGGGCAGCGGGCAGCAGCGGGATACATACCTTCTTCCTTGCGTTCCATCGCCGCCTTCTCGCTCTAGCGGCTGACGTCACTTCCGCTTCCGGAAGTGACGTCAGCCGCTAGAGCGAGAAGGCGGCGATGGAACGCAAGGAAGAAGGTATGTATCCCACCGCCGCTGCCCACACACATTGACTAGCTAGAGGGGAGCGCAGAGGGGAGAGCCCCGAGGTGAGGGAGAGGGGGGAACTTCCCCTCTCCCCGCCGACTGTGGGCAAGGCTTTCCCCTCATGCTGCCACCCCTCCAGCCCCCAAAAAACGGCCCCGAGCGGGCCCCAGGGGGGGGGGGGGGGCGGGCCCCCCCGCGGGCGCAGGCGCTGCAGGGCCTATTGCTACGCCCCTGGACCTCCACCAAGTCCTCCTCCTCCTCCCCCTCAGAGGTGGACTGTGCAGCTGCTTGCCGCTCCTGCTGGTCCAAGGCTGCCGCTCCCTGTTCCAGCAAAGCATCGAGGGCCCTGTTCAGCAGACAAACCAGGGGCACCCACTCGCAGACCATAGCATGGTCCCTGCTCACCATGTTAGTGGCCTGCAGAAAGGGAGCCAGCACTAAGCACACCTGCTGCATGTGCCTCCAGTCATCATCGGGGACGATGGACGGGATGTTGCTGGTCTTGTCCCTTCTCCGAGCGGCAGAAACAGTGGCCAGGGCAAGGTACTGGTTGACAGCGTGCTTCTGTTCAACCAGACGCTCCAACATCGCCAGGGTGGAGTTCCAGCGAGTCGGAACGTCAAGGATCAGCCGATGGCGTGGCAGCTCCAGCTCCTTTTGCACGTCTTCCAGGCTCGCACAGGCTGCAGCCGAGCGCCGGAAGTGACGCACAACGTTCCTTGCCGTTTCCAGCAGTTCGCCCATCCCCTGGTAGGTGCGCAAGAACTTTTGCACCACCAGGTTCAGCACGTGGGCAAGACAGGGGATGTGGGTCAGGTTTCCCCTGTCTATTGCGGCAACCAGATTGGCCCCATTGTCGGCCACCACCTCTCCGACTCTGAGGCCTCTGGGGGTCAGCCAAATCCTCTCCTGCTCCTGGAGTTTGGCCAACACATGGGTTGCCGTCAGCTTGGTCTTCCCAAGGCTGACCAAGTGCAGCAGCGCTTGGCAGTGGCGGGCCTTCACGCTGCTGCTGAGGCGGGGGGTTTGGCCAGGTGTGCCGGAGGATGGCAGAGGATCGGAGGAACCTGCTGCAGTTCCCCTGACCCTGCGGGGGGGCACCACCCACTGTGTTGCTGCTGCTGTGCCCGCTGCTGCTCTCCCATCCTCACCCCCTTCCACCAAGCTGACCCAGTGGACAGTGAAGGACAGGTAGCGGCCTGTCCCGAAGCGGCTGCTCCAGGAGTCCATGGTGACGTGGACCCTTTCACCAACCGCGTGCTCCAGCCCTCGCTCCACATTGGCCATCACAAAGCGGTGCAGTGCAGGAATGGCCTTGCGGGCGAAGAAGTGTCTGCTGGGGAGCTGCCAGTCTGGGGCTGCGCAGGCAAGCAGCGCACGCATGTCGCTCCCCTCCTGCACAAGCGTGTACGGCAGGAGTTGGGAGCACATGGCCCGTGCCAGCAAGCCGTTCAGCTGCCGCACGCGACGGCTGCTGGGAGGCAGAGCCCTAACCACCCCCTGGAAGGACTCGCTCAAAAGGCTCTGGCGTGGCCTTTTGCTGGCACGGGAATCAGCAGACACAGCAGAGGAGGCCACTGAGGACTGGCTGCCAGAACAGGCCTCAGTGTCGGCGGCAGGAGTTGCAGAGGGGGGAGGAGCAGTGCGTTTCCGCACTCCTGCTGGTGCTGCTGGAGGAGCAGGAGGGCGGGTGGCTGCTGTTGCTGCTGCTGCTGCTGCTGAAGGCTGTGCAGTGATGGGTGTGGTGCCACTGCCAACACCAGATGCCTTCAGCCTTTGGAACTCCTCATGCTGGTGGAAATGTTTCGCAGCAAGGTGGTTGATGAGCGAGCTGGTGCTGAACTTTAAGGGGTCTGCACCTCTGCTCAACTTCCGCTGACAGTGGTTGCAAGTGGCGTACTTGCTGTACACTGTGGGCATGGTGAAAAAACGCCAGATTGGTGACAAAAACGACCCCCTACGGCATGGAACCGCTGCTGCCTGTCTCCCTGTGGTGGTTGGGGGGGGGGGGGGGGGGCTTGGGTGCGGCTGGTGGTGGTACTGGCAGATGCTGCTGCTGCTGCTGCTGAGCCTGAGACACCAGCAGGCTGTGGGACCTGCCTACTGCTGCCAATGCTTGCAATGATGCGCCTCCTTGCAAGGCCCACAAGCGCATCCTCCTCCTCCTCCTCAGAGCTGCTGAGGACGACATCCCCTGGAGGTGGTGGCACCCAGTCTCTGTCTGTCACCGTGTCATCATCATCCTCCCCCTCCTGAAACATGTCCTGCTGGGATGATGACCCCCCAAACTCCTCTCCTGATGCATGGATGGGCTGCTTGACTGTCGCCACAGTCTTGCTGTCCAATCCCTCATCCCCCAAAGTGCCCATCAGCATCTCCTCCTCAAGATCGCCAACAACAGCAGACAATTTACTCATGATGCCTGGGGTCAAAAGACTGCTGAATGACAGGTCGGCGAGTGACGGTGAACTGGCCTCCTCCCCAGGCCCTGCTGGGCGGCTGCTGCGAACAGGGGTGGTGGTGGTGGTGGTGGTGAGGGTGGAGGCCTCGGATGCAGAGCTGATGGCGGGCTGCTCATCCTCCGTCATCAGTTGCACCACAGTGTCTGCATCCTTTTCCTCAATGGGACGTTTCCGACCCGGCTGGAGGAAAATCGGAGCAGGTGCTACACGCTGCTGCTGCTGCTGTGTCTCTGCAGCGTGAGTTGCAGATGCTCCTGCTGGGCGGCGCCCAAGGCGTCCACGGCCAGTGGCTATGGGAGGAATGTTAGCCACTGACGCTGCTGCTGCTGCTGCTGCGGAACTGTGCATGGTGGCGCGCCCGCGGCTTGCCACAATGCTGCTCCCTCTCCTCCTGATTCCCTTGCTGCCCTTCCCCTTGCCCAAACCGCGCTGGCTGCCACTTCCAGACATCTTCGATGTTTTGGGCGTAAACACAAAAGTTTTTGAAAAGGGCGGGTGAAAAGTGGGGTACTTTAATGGAGTGGGTTGGTGGGTGAGGTGACTGAGTGAGTGTCCCGACTCCCTAGTACAGTAAGTAAGTAGTAACAGTCAGGAAGTACAACTAGCAGTTACAATAATCAGTAGTAATCACAAGGAAATAGAGTGTGTGTACACTACAGACAGTGAGTGCACGCACGCGCAAACACGCGCAGGAGCTGGCCTATGAACAGAGAGTGAGTGAGTGTCCCTAGTACAGTAAGTAAGTAGTAACAGTCAGGAAGTACAACTAGAAGTTACAATAATCAGTAGTAATCACAAGGAAATAGAGTGTGTGTACACTACAGACAGTGAGTGCACGCACGCGCACACACGTGCAGGAGCTAGCCTATGAACAGTGACTGAGTGAGTGTCCCTACTACAGTAAGTAAGTAGTAACTGTCAGGAAGTAGAATTTACAATAATCAATCAGTAATCAGAAGGAAATAGAGTGTGTGTACAGTACACAGACAGTGAGTGCACACACGCAGGAGCTAGTAGCCTATGAACAGTGACAGTGAGTGTCCTAGTACAGTTACAGTATATAACTATTCAGAAGGAAATAGAGTGTGTGTACTACACAGACAGTGAGTGCAAGCACACGCAGGAGCTAGCCTATGAACAGTGACAGTCAGTGAGTGTCCTAGTACAGTTACAGTATATAACTATTCAGAAGGAAATAGAGTGTGTGTACTACATAGACAGTGAGTGCTAGGCACACGCAGGAGCTAGCCTATGAACAGTGACAGTCAGTGAGTGTCCTAGTACAGTTACAGTATATAACTATTCAGAAGGAAATAGAGTGTGTGTACACAGACAGTGAGTGCAAGCACACGCAGGAGCTAGCCTATGAACAGTGACAGTCAGTGAGTGTCCTAGTACAGTTACAGTATATAACTATTCAGAAGGAAATAGAGTGTGTGTACACAGACAGTGAGTGCAAGCACACGCAGGAGCTAGCCTATGAACAGTGACAGTCAGTGAGTGTCCTAGTACAGTTACAGTATATAACTATTCAGAAGGAACTAGAGTGTGTGTACACAGACAGTGAGTGCAAGCACACGCAGGAGCTAGCCTATGAACAGTGACAGTCAGTGAGTGTCCTAGTACAGTTACAGTATATAACTATTCAGAAGGAAATAGAGTGTGTGTACTACACAGACAGTGAGTGCAAGCACACGCAGGAGCTAGCCTATGAACAGTGACAGTCAGTGAGTGTCCTAGTACAGTTACAGTATATAACTATTCAGAAGGAAATAGAGTGTGTGTACACAGACAGTGAGTGCAAGCACACGCAGGAGCTAGCCTATGAACAGTGACAATCAGTGAGTGTCCTAGTACAGTTACAGTATATAACTATTCAGAAGGAAATAGAGTGTGTGTACTACACAGACAGTGAGTGCAAGCACACGCAGGAGCTAGCCTATGAACAGTGACAGTCAGTGAGTGTCCTAGTACAGTTACAGTATATAACTATTCAGAAGGAAATAGAGTGTGTGTACACAGACAGTGAGTGCAAGCACACGCAGGAGCTAGCCTATGAACAGTGACAGTCAGTGAGTGTCCTAGTACAGTTACACTATATAACTATTCAGAAGGAAATAGAGTGTGTGTACACAGACAGTGAGTGCAAGCACACGCAGGAGCTAGCCTATGAACAGTGACAGTCAGTGAGTGTCCTAGTACAGTTACAGTATATAACTATTCAGAAGGAAATAGAGTGTGTGTACTACACAGACAGTGAGTGCAAGCACACGCAGGAGCTAGCCTATGAACAGTGACAGTCAGTGAGTGTCCTAGTACAGTTACAGTATATAACTATTCAGAAGGAAATAGAGTGTGTGTACACAGACAGTGAGTGCAAGCACACGCAGGAGCTAGCCTATGAACAGTGACAGTCAGTGAGTGTCCTTGTACAGTTACAGTATATAACTATTCAGAAGGAAATAGAGTGTGTGTACACAGACAGTGAGTGCAAGCACACGCAGGAGCTAGCCTATGAACAGTGACAGTCAGTGAGTGTCCTAGTACAGTTACAGTATATAACTATTCAGAAGGAAATAGAGTGTGTGTACACAGACAGTGAGTGCAAGCACACGCAGGAGCTAGCCTATGAACAGTGACAGTCAGTGAGTGTCCTAGTACAGTTACAGTATATAACTACAATACAAAATACAATCACTAAGTAGTAGAGGACAGCAGAAATACTGTCTAATACTATCTAATACTGTCTAAATACTAATGAGAAATAAACTAACAGAGGACAGGAGGACAGCTGCCCACACAGGCAAGGCCCTGAGGCCTAAAGCTGTAAGCCTGCAGCAGCTGTCTGAGTCTCTCTCTATGTAACACAAAAGCTACTAACTAAAATACAATGTCTATCTAACTAACAACAATATAGGTGTGTATAGGAGGTGTATGTGAGCAAAAACGCTAGGTAAATGACCACAATAGAGCTCTTGCTAAGCCAAAGCACAAAGGAGCAACTCTCTATCTATGCAAGTCTCAGGCAAGGACGGAGAAACGGAACATGGCGGCCGCTATTTATAGGGTAGGGGCTGGCCAGGGTCCCCCTCTGTGATTGGCTGCCGTCAGAGGGCCTGGGAGCCCTCTGATTGGCTCTAAGGACATCAATCTGGGCTATGACACTATTCGAGCTCGGTATTCGAGCTCGAATAGCGCCGTTTGCTCGAATAGCTCGAATAGTGAATGGGCTATTCGCGTTTACTCGAATAGCCCATTCGAATAGCTGCAGCTATTCGGAGCTCGAATACCGAGCTCGAATAGCTGAAAAAGAGCTCGAATATTCGAGCTACTCGAATATTCGAGCTCTGCTGAGCACCACTGTTTGCAGGTATCAGTATCAGGCAGATTGGGCTTCTCTTCCCATTAGAAAGAGATGGTGGCAGCCTAGTATTTTGTGTTTTATAGATCGCACGCCTCCTTCCGGTCTGTCTGCAGCCGAGTCCCAGCGGCTTCTGCGCACCGATTGAGACCACAAGATTGCATGGTCTGTGTGCTGAAACCGATTGGAAGGCATTGTGCGGTTCGGCCACTAGGGGGCATGTGACATCGAGCACCACAGACAAGTCATCACCTAGCAAACAGCAGGAGTAACATCTTACAAATGGAATTAATATAGCGACAATTTACCTTATTGGCATATTTATTATCTGAAGTTTAGTTTTGTTTGATTAGAGAATACAAATAATTAACATTGGATATCTTCTTTCCTCACCCTACATCATAGAACTGTTCAAAGTGTGCAACCTCCAAATATCATCCAATTTTTATATCACTAGGATTTAAAACATACGCAAAGTCTACATCATTTTATACAAAAATGAAACACCCTAACAGGGACATAAGTACTAATCCTGGAGCACTCACAGCTAATCTCTGATGCTTCCACCATGGTGGCCCCTATGGCCAGGAGGTCCCATCACCAAGGATTATATTACAAGTACAGCCACCATAGTTTGTTCCCCATAACAAGCGTGTCCTTCCCCACAACATTGTGACTACCATGGTAACCATAACAATTGCAGCCACCATAAGACCCCTAACCTCCATGCAGGACAGCACGGCTGAGGTAGAATTTTGTTTCTTTCAGCATCCTGACTGATTCATCCGCAACATTGGTGTAGCCAGATGTACAAAACAACTCCATCTTTCTGCTCCCAAGCTTTGTCATATGCCACCTAACATCATCCAAAACAAGAGAAGACCAGGATAAAGGTGAGTGACAGTGGAGCCAAACCGAATATGATGCTATGGGAGGTCATAGACTTGCTCCACCACTGCTGTGCTACTGTGCTTTGGGGGTGAACCAGTCCGGGAGGGGGGGGGGGGCAAATATTGCAGCACAGGTAAGATGCTGGACTCCTTGGCACTAGGCTTCCTCCTGTGTGGCCATGGCGAACGCTACCCAAGTAGTTACACCACCAGATAGACACCCTGGAATATAAATCCATGCATGCAAATATTGGATTTTCTTTACAAAAAACTGCAAGTTTAAGTTTTCAGAGCCTAAGTTTCTTCATCAGGTATGATACAGAACTGGATTAGATACACATACTGTAGTTGGGTGCAATAATGTGAAGGACTACAAAAAAAGTTTTGAGCAATATAGATACTATAAGAACTGAAAAAAGTGAATTTATTTAATTGGCTGTATACATGAAACATAAAAGAGAGATAGTTGAGGAGGGTGGAGGGACAGAGAGATCAGGGTACAAAGAAGGATATTTGGGTGTTCTGCTTTAATGTCCTGCAAGGTGATATCCACCATATATTTTCAGAGCAGTGTTGTTTTGGCTGGTAAGTCCCTCTGGGATATTCAGGAAATTTGACAGTGACACAAAGCAAAACCAACGTTTTCAATGTCATTGTCATTAGAAAAAAACAGCAGCACTTAGACCTACAAAACTCTGTTTCCTGTTTCTAATCTGACATGGATGTGAAATTAAGGAAGATTAAGGCACCGGACACGACCATGAAGAAGGAATAAAGAGCTTGCAGTATACCCAGGCACACAGCAGGTGAACTGTGCAGTGCATGGCTATAAGGCAGAATATGTATTATAGAATCTGACAACTACAAAACAATGCTTGAAAACACCAAACTTGAGAAGATGGGAGAATATAGGTTATCTTACAAACCTGGACTGTATACTTTTAAAAACTTGTAAGCTGAAAGCAGCAGCTTACAATTCTCTGTCTCTGCAGCTGTTTTTGGCAGATTTTGGTGCTCCATATCAATTGCTTTAGAGGGGCCCAATGTAAAACTTGCACTGGGACCCCTAGCTACTTAGCTATGCCACTGGCCATATTAGAATATAACATAACTTAACAAGGATCGATGAAAGGTTTGATGAATTAGCATTCATACAGTGACAGTCACATCATGCATGGGCCTAGAGCAAGAATCTATCTTTCAAAAATCCAGCCTGGAGTTGTTGGTTTTTTTGTGTGTGTGTGTGTATTTTTAAATTAAACTTGTCTCTGTGGTTGCAATAACAGCTAATTTACCACCCTTACCAGGGGCAAACCTAGGATTTTCAAGAAGGAGATTGCTGAAAGGTCTTCCTCAGCTACGCATGATATAATAATATGGCAGGACATCAAGCTGGGTACACACAATGCAATGTCCCATCCGATTAATGGGATATGATGATTATTTCCAGCATGTCCGATCTGCTCCTGATCAACAGTGGGGTCGGTAGCAGGCTGGATACAGATAATAATGAGGACAGCAGACATCGGTAATGAAGGGGAAAGTGAAGCATTCTGTAAGGTCCCAACTTCCTTCTTTACTAGCACACAGCAGGGACACAGGGCTGTGCTCATACCTGGCTCTGTGCTCTGTTTAGGTCCCCAGAGCTGCTCCATGCTCTGTACACACATTGCTGCTCCATGCTCTGTACACATGCTGCTGCTACATCCAAATTCAACTGTCTCTGGGAAAGAAAAGTGGCGAGGCGGCACATCGTGCAGGCAGCAGCACAGTCTGATGATTGAATCAGCTGCTCCATATGCCAATGTACAGTATGGGCACCGTTAGTAAGTCAACATAATTGTTCTCATTGTCCTCGTTATCATTATAATATAAAACCAAACTCCATATGCTGCCATGTTGAATAATTGTCTGCACTGTCCTGGTACACAGCAGTGTTGGGACATTCCAGCCTCCAGGTACACAGCAGTGTTGAGAGATTCTGGCCTCCAGGTACAGAGCAGTGTTGGGTAATTCCAGCCTCCAGGTTCAAAGCAGTGTTAGGAGAGTCCAGCCTCCAGGTACACAGCAGTGTTAGGAGATTCCAGCCTCCAGGTACACAGCAGTGTTAGGAGATTCCAGCCTCCAGGTACACAGCAGTGTTAGGAGATTCCAGCCTCCAGGTACACAGCAGTGTTGGGAGATTCCAGCCTCCAGGTACACAGCGGTGTTAGGAGATTCTGCCCTCCAGGTACACAGCAGTGTTGGGAAAATCTGGCCTCCAGGTACACAGCAGTGTTGGGAGATTCTGGCCTCCAGGTACACAGCAGTGTTGGGTAATTCCAGACTCCAGGTTCAAAGCAGTGTTAGGAGGGTCCAACCTCCAGGTACACAGCAGTGTTAGGAGATTCCAGCCTGCAGGTACACAGCAGTGTTGGGAGATTCCAGCCTCCAGGTACAAAGCGGTGTTAGGAGATTCTGCCCTCCAGGTACACAGTAGTGTTGGGAGATTCCAGCCTCCAGGTACACAGCAGTGTTGGGAGATTCCATCCTCTAAGTACACAGCAGTGTTCGGAGATTCCACCCTCCAGGTACACAGCAGTGTTCAGAGATTCCAGCCTCCAGGTACACAGCGGTGTTGGGAGATTTCAGCCTCCATGTACACAGCAGTGTTGGGAGATTCCAGCCTCCATGTACACAGCAGTGTTGGGAGATTCCAGCCTCCAGGGACTCAGCAGTGTTGGGAGATTCCAGCCTCCAAGTACGCAGCAGTGTTAGGAGATCCCAGCCTCCACGTATACAGCAGTGCTGGGAGATTCTGGCCTCCAGGTACACAGCAGTGTTGGGAGATTCTGGCCTCCAGGTACACAGCAGTGTTGGGTAATTCCAACCTCCAGGTTCAAAGAAGTATTAGGAGATTTCAGCCTCCAGGTACACATCAGTGTTAGGAGACTCCAGCCTCCAGGTACACAGCAGTGTTAGGAGATTCCAGCCTCCAGGTACACAGTAGTGTTAGGAGATTCCAGCCTCCGGGTACACAGCAGTGTAGGGAGATTCCAGCCTCCAGGTACACAGCAGTGTTAGGAGATTCCGACCTCCAGGTACACAACAGTGTAGAGAAATTTCAGCCTCCAGGTACACAGCAGTGTTAGGAGATTCTGGCCTCCAGGTGCACAGCAGTATTGGGATATTCTGGCCTCCAGGTACACAGCAGTGTTCGGAGATTCCAGCCTCCAGGTACACAGCAGTGTTAGGAGATTCTGGCCTCCAGGTACACAGCAGTATTGGGAGATTCCATCCACCAGGTACACAGCAGTGTTAGGAGATTCCAGCCTCCAGGTACACAGCAGTGTTAGGAGATTCCAGCCTCCAGGTACACAGCAGTGTTAGGAGATTCCAGCCTCCAGGTACACAGCAGTGTTAGGAGATTCCAGCCTCCGGGTACACAGCAGTGTAGGGAGATTCCAGCCTCCAGATACACAGCAGTGTTAGGAGATTCCAGCCTTCAGGTACACTGCAGTGTAGAGAGATTCCAGCCTCCAGGTACACAGCAGTGTTAGGAGATTCTGCCCTCCAGGTACACAGCAGTATTGGGACATTCTGGCCTCCAGGTACATAGCAGTGTTCGGAGATTCCAGCCTCCAGGTACAAAGCATTGTTAGGGGATTCCACCCTCCAGGTACACAACAGTATTAGGAGATTCCAGCCTCCAGGTACACATCAGTGTTAGGATATTCCAGCCTCCAGGTACACAGCAGGGTAGAGAGATTCCAGCCTCCAGGTACACAGCAGTGTTAGGAGATTCCAGCCTCCAGGTACGCAGCAGTGTTAGGAGATTCCAGCCTCCAGGTACACAGCAGTGTTAGGAGATTCCAGCCTCCAGGTACACAGCAGTGTAGGGAGATTCCAGCCTCCAGGTACACAGCAGTGTAGAGAGATTCCAGCCTCCAGGTACACAGCAGTGTTAGGAGATTCCAGCCTCCAGGTACACTGCAGTGTAGAGAGATTCCAGCCTCCAGGTACACAGCAGTGTTAGGAGATTCTGCCCTCCATGTACACAGCAGTATTGGGAGATTCTGGCCTCCAGGTACATAGCAGTGTTCGGAGATTCCGGCCTCCAGGTACACAGCAGTGTTAGGAGATTCTGGCCTCCAGGTACACAGCAGTATTGGGAGATTCTAGCCTCCAGGTACACATCAGTGTTAAGAGATTCTAGCCTCCAGGTACAAAGCAGTGTTAGGAGATACCACCCTCCAGGTACACAACAGTATTAGGAGATTCCAGCCTCCAGGTACACAGCAGTGTTAGGAGATTCCAGCCTCCAGGTACACAGCAGGGTAGAGAGATTCCAACCTCCAGGTACAGAGCAGTGTTAGGAGATTCCAGCCTCCAGGTACACAGCAGTGTTAGGAGATTCCAGCCTCCAGATACAGTGCAGTGTTAGGAGTTTCTAGCCTCACATTACACAGCAGTGTTAGGAGATTCCAGCCTCCAGGTACACAGCAGTGTTAGGAGATTCCAGCCTCCAGGTACACAGCAGTGTTGGGAGATTCCAGCCTCCAGGTACACAGCGGTGTTAGGAGATTCTGCCCTCCAGGTACACAGCAGTGTTGGGAGATTCCGGCCTCCAGGTACACAGCAGTGTTGGGAGATTCCATCCTCTAGGTACACAGCAGTGTTCGGAGATTCCACCCTCCAGGTACACAGCAGTGTTGGGCGATTCCAGCCTCCAGGTACACAGCAGTGTTAGGAGATTTCAGCCTCCATGTACACAGCAGTGTTGGGAGATTCCAGCCTCCATGTACACAGCAGTGTTGGGAGATTCCAGCCTCCAGGGACTCAGCAGTGTTGGGAGATTCCAGCCTTCATGTACGCAGCAGTGTTAGGAGATCCCAGCCTCCACGTATACAGCAGTGTTGGGAGATTCTGGCCTCCAGGTACACAGCAGTGTTGGGAGATTCTGGCCTCCAGGTACACAGCAGTGTTGGGAGATTCTGGCCTCCAGGTACACAGCAGTGTTGGGTAATTCCAACCTCCAGGTTCAAAGCAGTATTAGGAGATTTCAGCCTCCAGGTACACATCAGTGTTAGGAGACTCCAGCCTCCAGGTACACAGCAGTGTTAGGAGATTCCAGCCTCCAGGTACACAGCAGTGTTAGGAGATTCCGGCCTCCAGGTACACAGCAGTGTAGGGAGATTCCAGCCTCCAGGTACACAACAGTGTTAGGAGATTCCGACCTCCAGGTACACAACAGTGTAGAGAAATTTCAGCCTCCAGGTACACAGCAGTGTTAGGAGATTCTGCCCTCCAGGTACACAGCAGTATTGGGAGATTCTGGCCTCCAGGTACACAGCAGTGTTCGGAGATTCCAGCCTCCAGGTACACAGCAGTGTTAGGAGATTCTGGCCTCCAGGTACACAGCAGTATTGGGAGATTCCATCCACCAGGTAAACAGCAGTGTTAGGAGATTCCAGCCTCCAGGTACACAGCAGTGTTAGGATATTCCAGCCTCCAGGTACACAGCAGTGTTTGGAGATTCCAGCCTCCAGGTACACAGCAGTGTTTGGAGATTCCAGCCTCCAGGTACACAGCAGTGTAGGGAGATTCCAGCCTCCAGGTACACAGCAGTGTAGGGAGATTCCAGCCTCCAGGTACACAGCAGTGTTAGGAGATTCCAGCCTCCAGGTACACTGCAGTGTAGAGAGATTCCAGCCTCCAGGTACACAGCAGTGTTAGGAGATTCTGCCCTCCATGTACACAGCAGTATTGGGAGATTCTGGCCTCCAGGTACATAGCAGTGTTCGGAGATTCCGGCCTCCAGGTACACAGCAGTGTTAGGAGATTCTGGCCTCCAGGTACTCAGCAGTATTGGGAGATTCCAGCCTCCAGGTACACATCAGTGTTAAGAGATTCCAGCCTCCAGGTACAAAGCAGTGTTAGGCGATGCCACCCTCCAGGTACACAACAGTATTAGGAGATTCCAGCCTCCAGGTACACATCAGTGTTAGGAGATTCCAGCCTCCAGGTACACAGCAGGGTAGAGAGATTCCAACCTCCAGGTACACAGCAGTGTTAGGAGATTCCAGCCTCCAGGTACACAGCAGTGTTAGGAGATTCCAGTCTCCAGGTACACAGCAGTGTTAGGAGATTCCAGCCTCCAGGTACACAGCAGTGTTAGGAGATTCCAGCCTCCAGATACAGTGCAGTGTTAGGAGTTTCTAGCCTCACATTACACAACAGCACCCTGGAGAGGATTGGAACTATAGCGAGGGACCTGATATACTGCAGGGGGGCTGGAAGAAGCTCCAGGTAAGTAAATCGGAACTTTTTCCTCCTGCCTCGGAATTCCTTTAAGCTAATGTGATATTTTAGGAAAGAGGTACACCATCCCATGAGAAGTCTGTCAGTAGGACATACCGTAGATCTGTGCTTGGCCATTGTATTGGAGCCTTTCATTTTGTCTGCTTTTACTAGATAAACATGGCTCTACATTAATTAAATTGTTATAATAAGATTAAAGTGGCATTCATTTGAATTCTTATTTTTGTGCTAGGTTCATGCTTTTCCCATGAGTCCTCTCTGAGCACACAGCAGTGGATCACCCTATTGTACTCGCAGCAAGATGTCTCTTATTCATTGCTGTGAGTATGTGATTGCATTCCTACTGCATTATGGCATATGTTTATCTAGATGAGTCTGGGCAATGCTTAGACGCCTGGTGTTTTCCTGCCCTGCCAGGCAGGCCTTTTTTAATTAACATGGTGCTGAAATAATAAGCATTTGTTTCATTTTAGATTGAATCATGCTGTTGCTGCATTTTAATTTCCATAATGTAGAAAGATAGGATACTTATTTACTTTTAAGGGAGTCATCAGGCAAACTTAAATACAGCCCATTTACTTTCCTGGGCCTTCCTCCAGCCTCTTGCAGCTGACTGTCCCACGCCGCGGACAATGTGGGCTTGATGGACAGCGGCGCTTCGCGCAGGCGCAGTAAGTACGACCTCTAGGTTGTCCTCTGCACCGTGCGGGGACCCCGGGCCGGCGGCTGCGATCGAAGCTGTCTGCACGGGACAGCCAGCTGCAGGGGGCTGGAGGAAGCCCCAGGTAAAGGGCTGTATTTAAGTTTGCCTGATTACTCCTTTAAAGGACACCTGAACTGAGAGTAATATGAACACTGCCATATTTTTAAACCATGCCAGATGCCTGGCTAACCTGCTGATCATCTGCCTCTAAAACTTTTAGCCATAGACCTTGAACAAGCATGTAGATCAGATGTTTCTGACTCGCATCTGACTAGATTAGCTGCATGCTTGTTTCAGGTGTGTGATCCAGATTCTGCTGCAGCCACAGATCACCAGGACAGCCAGGCAACTAGTATGACTTAAAACTAAATAAATATGGTCGCCTCAATTACCCTCTCACATCACACACATTGGGGCAGATTTATCAAAACCACTAAAGGAAAAACTTTAGCAAAACAGGTGCAAAAGTGGTGCAGGATGCCGAGTTTAAGGATTCTGATTGGTTGATCTGGGCATCTGCTTCGCTTTTGCACTTGTTTTTCTCCAATATTCCTTGCACTGTTTTTTATAGATCTGCCACAGTACAGCTACAACATGTACACACTTTAGATTTTCCTTGACTGAGACAATTGTTCATCATTTTTCCCACCAGAAATTTCCTGTGTACAGGAGTCCTCTGACATCGCTGGTGTACCTAGTAGTGATCTGTCGCTTGCTGTCCCCCAATGCCTATTATTGAATTAAAAGGAAGTTTCCACAGCATTAAACCTTGGTTTGTCTCATCTCTTGCCTCTCCATAGAGCAGAACATGCTTCTTCACCAATAAGCCAAACAGCACGCCTGTACAACAATCATGCCAAAACTAATGTCCAAATCCATCTCTAAAGATAATTTTGGATGGCAAATGTGTATGCACAAAAGAGAAATAGAAATCAAGGATTGAACTTCATCCCAATCAGTAGCTGATATCTCCTTTCCCACAAGAAATCTTTACTTTTTCTCACATAGATTATTAAAGGGACCCTAAGCAGTGAGTTAAAATCAAAAATGCCACTTACCTGGGGCTTCCTCCAGCCCACCGTAGGCCACGAGGTCCCCTGACTCCTCTCTGTGTCCCGCTGGTGGTTCCGTTACCGGCGACACCCGTGTCGGATGTTGTGCCGACTCTTCCTGGATCTGGTCGCACAGCGTCATCATGGCAGCGCATGTGCAGTTTATAAACCGCGCATACGCAGGACTGTCACGCGGGCCGACGTGATTACGCGTAGTGTGCCTGGCGTGATGCCGCTGTGCGACTAGATCCAGGAGGAGTCCCTGCTCAGGGTCTTTTTAAGGGGGGTCTGTATGGCTGATATTGTGGTGAAAACCCTCCCACAGTGTGATATCATGACCATGGTCCTGACAGTTTGCTGTCTGTGAACCTCATTGCATTGTGGGAAATAAAGGCTTTTGTCCAACTGCCAAGCAAGCAATATCTCACTCTGTGCATAGAACTCTCAGGAACCAACATTCCATACCGATCACCAGGCAGAACTACCAGTCACCACCTGTGATACATTTCAGAATGTAAATCAGGGAGAGGAAATATTTTACACGGGGCAAACACTGACTAAATAATCTATAAATTAATATTGTAAACAATAAGCAATTGTATTCACTATGTTATTTTCACTACAGTTCCTCTTTAAATGGCATTATTCTGATTAGAATTGCAATTTTGTTCTGTTTGAGATAATAACTCCTGCTTTAATACTATAGTCAGTATAAAATCTCTTTGTTACAGAGGATCTACGGTAATTCCTGCTATATGACTCAGTTTTTACATACAAGCTAGTCAAAACGAATTAGATAGAAATCAGCACAGGACGGACTGCTTATTTCCTGCCTTAACCAATGAACTTTAGTGGCTGGCCCATGTGCGTACGTACAAAAAGGGCGCCTGGACAAAAAGGGCGCGGGGTGTAAACTCTAAATAATAATTAATCATTAATAGGGTTTATAAATATAGTGTGCTATATTTCGTTTACAAATAATGTTTAGCAAAATTATAAATCATTAAATAATGTTTATGAAATCGGAAATTGTGAAAACGTTAATCTTCCCTGTTTCAAAAGTTAAACTTATAATTACGTTTATAAAAAAACCAATAATATATGTTTAATTGTTATAATTGTATATTATTGTGAATAACCGTCATTTATGGTTTGTTGTTATAATAAAATTTGAAAATATTGTTTATAAAGATGATATAAATATAACTACGTTCGTAATAAATGTTGTAATACATTAGTAATTATTACTAAAATTTTACTAAAACTATACCTAAGCCTACTCTTACACAGAACCCTACCTGTACCTATCCCTAACCCCTAGACTCCCCTGTTGGTGCCTAAACCTAAGACCCCCCTGTTGGTGCCTAAACCTAGGACCCCCCTGTTGGTGCCTAAACCTAAGACCCCCCTGTTAATGCCTAAACCTAAAACCCCCCTGTTGGTGCCTAAACCTAAGACCCCCCTGTTAGTGCCTAAACCTAAAACCCCCCTGTTGGTGCCTAAACCTAAGACCCCCCTGTTAGTGCCTAAACCTAAGACCCCCCCCTGTTGTTGCCTAAGTACCCCTCCCTGTACCTACCCCTAACCCCTAGACCCCCCTATTGGTGCCTAAACCTAGGACCCCCCTGTTGGTGCCTAAACCTAAGACCCCCCTGTTAATGCCTAAACCTAAAACCCCCCTGTTGGTGCCTAAACCTAAGACCCCCCTGTTAATGCCTAAACCTAAAACCCCCCTGTTGGTGCCTAAACCTAAGACCCCCCTGTTAGTGCCTAAACCTAAGACCCCCCCCTGTTGTTGCCTAAGTACCCCTCCCTGTACCTACCCCTAACCCCTAGACCCCCCTATTGGTGCCTAAACCTAAGACCCCCCTGTTGGTGCCTAAACCTAAGACCCCCCTTTATTATGTGGATAATAATGTTTTACTAATTGTGGATTCAAAAAATATTTTGCAATTTACGTTACGTACTGATCGCTTTATTTTGTGAATAATAATGTTTTACAAACAGTAAGAGATAAAACTTTAAATAATATTTTGCAATTTACGTTACGTACTGATCGCTTTATTTTGTGAATAATAATGTTTTACAAACAGTAAGAGATAAAACTTTAAATAATGTTTTAATTATTTAAATAAGATAAATATGTTTATTATTTTCATAAACGTTATTCGGCACGGGTGCATTTTATAAACGTAAATCACCACAAGTTCAGTTATAAATCATTAAACATCGCCGGGCGCCGTTTATAAACTTTATTTAGCTCCGGCGCCCTTTTTTCCTACTCGGCGCCCATTAAACGCTATTTATTATGGGAGTGAATGGCGGCGCCCTTTTTGTCCACTAGCGGCATGCGCCCTTTTTTCCCAGCTCCGGCCCATGTTCTCAGGATGTCCCCTTGTGTTTTTACTGTACAGAATATACATGTTGTCAGCTGCAGAAGCCTACTGCGTCCCCTCATAGGGGAATCAGCCGAGTTAGGGAATTATTTTTGCTAGCTACAGAAACAAAGACCTGTCAGATATACCTGATGAAATTCCCAACTATCAGAACTTATGCCTGTGGAGATAAAGTCCTGATTGCACAGAAGAAACAACAGTGGCTGGCTGTGAAAATCAGACACTACTAGTCACGTGTTCCCCTGAGAATGACTGCCTGCATGGCTTGCAGGGACCTGCTATATTATCTATAGATGTAAGGTGGAAACAGGAGAATCATTATTTACATAAATAAATAAAATCTCCGACTGCGCCTGTGCAGGACTCTCCCAGCGACAGGAGGTGTGATCTAGGTCAGGACACCACTGACTGGCCAGTTGCTAAAGAACAAAACTTAGCCACGGCAGGGAACTGGAGAATCTTTGAGTGACGGCGCGGACAAAGGCGACTACAGGGGGCTGGTAGAAGCCCCAGGTAAGTGAAACACTTTTTCTTGCGTTCGGTTTAGGTTCACTTTAAGGCCCCTTACACATAGTAATCTAGACCAGTGTTTCCCAACCAGTGTGTGCCGCGGCATGTTGCCCGGTGTGCCGTACAGGTCTGGCCTCTCGCCAGACCTGTACCTACTTTAGGGTGCAGGAGGGGGGAAGTAGCGCTAGAAGGAGGGGCAGTGGAGGCAGCGGTGGGGAGGGGGGAAATATCCCCCCCCCCTCCCTCACCTGGGACCCCTCCTTCTGCCTCTCTCCCCCTCCGTTTAGCGGTGGCAAGTGCGGCTCGGCGGCGGGGAGGCATACGGAGAATTACTCACCACTTCCGCGTTCCAAGCGCCGGCAACGTCAAGTCGTCACACATCTCCGCCTTCAATGCCGCCCACTGTTCTTCCTGATTAGCGGAAGCACAGTGGGCGGTATTGAAGGCGGAGATGTGTGACGACATGACGTTGCCGGCGCTTGGAACGCAGAAGTGGTGAGTAATTCTCCGTATGCCTCCCCGCCGCCGAGCCGCACTTGCCACCGCTAAACGGAGGGGGAGAGAGGCAGAAGGAGGGGTCCCAGGTGAGGGAGGGGGGGATATTTCCCCCCTCCCCACCGCTGCCTCCACTGCCCCTCCTTCTAGCGCTGCTTCCCCCCCTCCTGGGCATCTATACTGGGGGGAACTGTACTAGCTATACTGGGGGCAACTAAACTAGCTATACTGGGGGCAACGAAACTAGCTATACTGGGGGCAACGAAACTACCTACACTGGGGGCAACTAAACTAGCTATACTGGGGGCAACTATACTAGCTATACTGGGCACTATACTGGGGCACTACCTACCTATACTAGGCACTATGCTAGCTATACTGGGCACTATACTAACTATCTGGGTACTATACTAGCTATACTGGGCACTTTACTGGCTATACTGGGGCACTACCTATCCATACTGGGACTATACTAGCTATACTGGGGCACTAGACTGGGGTAACTATACTAACCATACTGGGGCAACTAAACTCCCTATACTGGGGCAACTATGCTAGCTATGCAGCCGCCCCCCCCCCCCCCCCCATAGCACGGCACTGTCCACTAGGTCGCGCAAACACCCGCGACGCCCCCCCCCCCCCGCGCGCCGCCGCCGTTCCCCGGAGAAAAATATGGTCAGAAAGTGTTCCCCGGCCCGGAAAAGGTTGGGAACCACTGATCTAGACAGTTGCTCCAGCATTTGATTTCTTCTGTAATTTACTACCAATCTTCTGAGTTTTCCCCAGGACCTTTGTCTTGATCCATTGCTCCTTGTGTATTGACCAATGTCTTCCATGATCTTATAACTGCTCTCTTGCAGCTCCATCCTCTCTGTGCTGATTTTAGGCATCTGTGTGGATCTTATAACAATGTCCCAGCATTTCTTCTCTTTGAGCACTGTAGCTCATCTGATGTACTGCTGACTTTTCCACATTTATTTATAGACTCAGCAAAATGATGCCACAGAGATGTTAGGAAGTGGCAGGAAATAAGCCCTGCTATAATTTTTAAGGTTAGTGTGAGGGAAAGTGTAGTTATTGTTTTTGTACATTTTTCACACTTCGGTTGTTCTACACATGTTTACACAGCCAAAAGTAATCCATCAAGACACGCATGTCAAAAAGCGGCATACCTCACAGATGGTTTGGTTTGCAAATAAGACGAAAGGAAAGATGTATATTTTCCTGTGGATGCTGAGCAGAATGTTCATTAAGCTAATTTCAATTTAGATTTTTTTTTGTTCTAACAAATGTGATAACAGAGCCATAAAATCCTCTAAAATACAATTTAGAGAGAAAGAAAAACATACAATCTGGTTGCCGTAGTTTCTATCCTTCTCTTTCTAGCAAAAGATTACTGTAGGCTAATGTTGTAAAAAGACTCAGGCTAGGTGCACACATATCCACTTTTTCCCTTATAGTATGGTCACTAGGAGTTGTAAGCTTTGGACATGATCTAGGGACTCAAACAGGAATGATCATGTGTAAAACCGTAATTTTAATAAAAACACAAAAAATAGTAATGCCCGTACATAAAATCACAAGTAAACAGCATATATATCACCATCTCTGGGTTAGGAAGACTGCAGCATCCTGCATTCCCTCTGCGTACATCCCGCTTAGTGTGTCGGCATTGGCTCCGCCCTACCGGTTTCGTTATCCAATGACTCATCAGGGGCTAAAGGTCGTATCCAGCACCAAGCCTATAAGGTCTAAAAAATTACCATATTACCATTACCATTCTCCTCTGCCCATTATGCTGGTTCCAGGGTTGTACTGGTGGATGTATTTGAGGACACCACCTTGGACGCAGTATGAGGTCCTCTTCCTGATGCCATGCCCATGTTACATGCAAATAACAGTTATTCTGTTGTCTCGCACACACTACAGGCTCAAACCCATTGTCTCTAAGGGGAGTGCATCAGCTGGAAAATGAGGGATGATGCCCTCTGTAGAATGTAAAGATTCACCTTGGAAGTGCCAGCTCCTTTTGATTGAACATGCTAAACGCAAATCTTATATAATAGCATTATGTGAATTCATTCTCTCATCTCCAAGCTCTAAAGCTGATCACATTTTATCTCACTATTATTCTTACAATTTCCTTTACACTTGGTGAGCATGCTGCCATTACTTATTACGCAGTACTTATCTAGTCACGTCTGCTCTAGCATCTGATCTGAAGATCCGCTAGCACAGCGATTATGAGATCCTGATATGGGATGACAGAGGAGGAAAAATAATGCCCCTGGAGATCCTGAGGCGAAGAAGAAGCTATTGGGTGATATACAGTCCTTTCGCACCCATCCATAAATGAAATGTCAACTCTGGGAATCCTGATGTGCCAAGATTTGTTTCTAGCTGGATTTTCAGTAGCGTTCTCCACAAAACTCACATGAGAAAAAAATACAGTTGATTTACTAAATTCTTTGTGAAGCAGTCCTGTATTAATTTCAAATGTCAAATCACATGCAGAGCAATTGACAACAGATCTTCCGTAATTTTAAATGGAAAAGTGAGAGGTATATGGAGGCTTTCATATTTATTTCCTTTTAAACAATACCAGTTGCTTGGCAGTGCTTCTGATATCATTGGCTGTAGTAGTATCTGAATCACACACCTGAAACAAGCATGCAATTAATCTAGTCAGACTTCAGCCAGAGCGCATGGCTATGGCTAAAAGTATTGGAGGCAGAGGGTCAGGAGGACAATCAGGCAATCTGCATTGTTTAAAAGGAAATAAATATGCTAGCCTCTGACTTGAGGTGTGCTTTAATTAACAGTAGCTAGCTGTTAACCTAAAAAGGACATAAACAATAGTCCAATTACAGGGGTGTAATGGTAACCCTAGCGACCCCCGCCACCATGCAGGGGAGGTGGGGGCACACCTGGTGAGACGCAGCGCATGGCAGTGGAGCTTCAATACTTTACCGGCCTTGCTGTAGCCATGCCATTTTCCTGCAGCTTCCTGATGCATGTCACATGACATGCAGGGACGGAAGCCACGAGGAGAAAAGACAGTACGGCGCTTGCTGAACAGAGAAGTGATGAATGTAATTATGTATTGATGCTCTGCTGTTGTGCTCTGCTAAGTCATTGGGGAGAATAGGCATTTGCAGGGGGACCCAGCCAGAGGTTCAGTCTGGTTAGGGTTGGGATTGCAGGGCCTGGCCAGCTCAGTTTTGCTTGGGGCCTCATAAAGTCCTAGGAACATCCCTGCTGTGAAGTGTAGAATGGGTCTTTTCCACCTTCTCTCTCTATTATGGATCCATTTTTGAGATGTAGAAGTAAACTGGACGGAACCCACACAAATACGGAAAGAACATACATAATCCATGCAAATGGTATCCCTCAGTGGGGTTCAAACCCAGCAGCCTGTTGGTGCAAGGCACGAGTGTCATCTGCTAAGGATAAAAGCTGCTATACTCAGGGCTGGTGCTTCCATAGGGCCACACTGGGCACTTACCCAGGACACCAAGTGTCAGGAACCGACCCGCGGCACGCCTGCGTATACGGTTCCCGACTGCGGGTTTGACCAGATCAAGCGGGGAGCAGCCTTATTTAAGCTACAAACAAGGCTGTGACCCCCCCCCGAACACTTCTCACTGCCACCACTAGTGGTTCGCTAGACACTTCCACTCTGCTGTCGAGTCCTCAGCGCGCAATCCGCGTTTTCGTATTCGGGTCAGCTTTGCGCTTAGGCCGAATACGGGAACGCCACGCACCCACACACACACACACAGTTGCAATCTTACACTGTAGTGAAGCAAAACCACTAACAGTCATTCCGAACGATACTGTTAGCCACTCTGCTGTCGCTACTCGCGTTGGCGTTTTCGTACGTTGGGTCAGCTGCGCGCTTTAGGCCAATGTATGACAAACGCCCCACACACAATGCAATTACAATTTCATATGGTAGTGTTGCTCAAGCATACAATTAGGCATGGATTTATAGACACTTAAATCTCTTCGAGGCTATGAGTGTTAGTTTAGCACAGCAGAAGTCAAGCTTATTAAATAACGATTTAATATTCCATAAAAAATACATGGAACAATGCAGAACTTAATATATAGAAAAGATGTACAAAAACAAAGTAAAAAAGTTACAAAGATAAAAGTTACAAAAATAAAAGTTACAAAAATACACACACGGATATTTGCGTAAAAATAAACGGGGGGGAAAAGAACTTTACCAGCTTAGGTTAGAATGTTGTTTGACGGGAGGACGCCGTTTCGACCAGGAGTCGCAATCATCCCTAGCTAAAGCGCTACCTCCAAAAGAAGATTCTTTCTAGGCATCTGGCTCTGCTTTTTATACTGTGAGATACGCCTGGAGGCTGCAACTTCTTTGGGGAGGGGAGGAACTAGTTTTTAATTAAATCTCAGACATAATTCCATTTCCAGGTAAAAGTCTATACATCAAAAGATTGTGAAGTGAGGCTTTTCAACTCCAGGTGAAAACTGGATTAAGGCTTCCTCCCATTATTTCCTAGCTGATCAAAGATAAGGATATAGTTTGCACCTCCACCAATAATTTAATTTCCTCACAACCAAATAGGGTTTAACACACAGGAGGCTCTTCCTGGCTAGTCTAGAGTTCTTGACAATGCTTTAGCAGCCTTCCTCAACAGAAGTGTAAACCTTTCAAGTGTCAATGACTTCAACACTTCACTTCTGCCATTGTCTGATTACCCCAGCTCTATTCACTGAAGTCCTCTTTAGATGCAAATGTAGTACAGCCAGATGACCATCGCTTCAAAGCAGAATACACATGTGAGATATAGCAGACAGAAAAATGACAGAAATATGTTCCTGTATTCCCTAATATCATCAGCACCTCAATATATCACCACACCAAGCTCTTCACAAGACAAGACACATAACATTTTCAAAGTATCCAGGAGGCAAGATAAGTCTGGCACTATAGTTTAATAATTGCAAAAATAGGTACAAAAATGTGACAGTGCAGTGTAAAAACATTGCACGAGGATCATGACACTGCAAATGATCGAAGTCTGTGCAATCTGTGCATAACTTGTGTTGCTATACCTGGGTGCACACCTCAGATGAAGCTTGGCATCTGTCCTGTGAAACGGTCATAAGGCCGTGCACCTACTGGCGCCCACAGATGCCTCCTCCTCACCCAGGTATAGCAAAACAAGTTATGCACAGACAGGGCCGCCATCAGAAATTGAGGGGCCCCTCGCACATCATCAGGCCTGGGTCCCCCCTCTCTGGGCCCACACACTGGTTGCTGTGCCCGCCTACTAGCCACCCCACCGTGCACGAAGTGCGCTGTGGCGAAAAATGTGCATGGCTCCGACACTTTATCCGTTTCTTTTGTTCCCCTCTTTTCTTCCTGTGCCTCTTTTGTCCCCGTCTGTCTCACCTGAGTTTGTGCCTCTTTTGTGTTACTCTGTGTGACCTCATGTTCCAGTCTCATCTCTTTTCCCCCTGTGCCTCTTTTGTCCGCCTCTGTTCCCTCTTGTCCCCTTCTGTCTCAGCTCGTCCCCCTGCCCTATCCAGGTATAGGTGCCCCAAGTATAGGTATCCAGGCATAGGTGCCCCCAGTATAGGTAGCCAGGTATATGTTCCCCCAGTATAGGTAGCCAGATATAGGTGGTGCCCCAATATAAGTAGCTAGGCATAGGTGGTGCTCCAGTATAGGTAGTTAAGTATAGGTGGTGGCCCAGTATAGGTAGCCAGATATAGGTGGTTCCAGCCCCAGTATAGGTAGCCAGGTATAGGTGGTTCCAGCCCCAGTATAGGTAGCCAGGTATAGGTGGTGTTCCAGTATAGAAAGTCCGTTGTAGCGGGCTCACTCATCTGCTCCCCACGTTCAAGCGCTGATGTCACTCTTCTCTCAGTGCTGGAACGCGGTGTGCTGGTTAGTAAGCCACAGGCCCGCAGCCAGCACATGAGGCCCTCCCAGCGCTTTGGGAGGGCCCAGGGCCCCCAGAAGCCCTGGGCCTCTCACTGCAGTGTCAGTTGTTCCCCCCTGATGGCTGCCCTGTGCACAGATGGCAGAGACTTCGATCATTTGCAATTTCATGATCCTCATTCAAGGTTTTTACACTGCACTGTCACATTTTTTGTACCTGTTTTTGCTATTATTAAACTATAGTGCCAGACTTTTCTTCCTCCTGGATACTTTGCGTAGACTTTGCCTTTAGTCTTGAGCACATACCGTAGTTTTGACTGGGTGACATATTTTTGTTGGCTAATGAAACACAGCTTAGCCCAAGTGCCTGCCAGCTCCTTCATCAATATTGGGATTTTCTCCTGTCGGACTCAAAGTGTCTCAGGGCTGCATCCACTTAGGGCGTGCTCCACAGGTGACCAGGATCATTAGGGAACCTTGCCCAAAGGCTCTTTACTGTTTTAAAAGCTGGCACCAGGATTCAAACCCTTGTCAAAGGCTCAAATCCTACAACAACCTTAACCAGTACACTATCCACCTCCCCCCCCCCCTATCCACTAGTACACTATCCACCCCCCCCTCATATGTCAGGTCACAAGTTTACGGTCAGTACAGTATGAAAATACTCTGTGAACATCTCCAGGAATATGATGGCCTAGGAGACAGGAATAGATCTGCTCTGATCATATTTGATTTTGCCAACTGAAAAAATAAAACGTTCAGAAACCACAAATGTGAGCAAGAGAAGCTGTTTGGCTGTATGTTGAAATTCTTTGTATAAACACACACATTTATGATCGTCCCTATGGTCATTTACCAGAAAACCACCTAAATGTGAAATATACCACTATCCTGAAAATAACACATCCTTTAAAAATGTCCATAGTTTAACAGAAACATTTATTAACTAGAAAGGGTTTACCTGTAGGTGTCTGCACTAACAAACAGCTGAGTTACTTATTGAATACCCTTGTTGTTCATTCAGCTCACTGATGGAATCAGCCAAAGCCACTGTGTCTGCAACATCATTCATTAAAATGCAAAGTCATGTATGTGAATGCTAAATTTACTACACAGAGAGTTAAATGCGTGCATTAAACACTAAGTGAAGCTCCAAAGCTCGGCGCGACCCATGCTTCATTCCTTTCCTTTTCAAATGTGTTGCACCCAAGCTATGCTCAGCAGCAGAACGCAATGGACGTTAAGGTAAGTGCATGTTTTTAATTATAGGGAGGTGGGTGCGGATGGCTCTCCCCGGCGCTGGCCACGCTTGGGGGGGCCGCCTGCGCCACCCAGCCTCCCCCTCCGGGGTGCTGCTGTGGTTCTCAGGCAGTGAGAGCGCCTGGGACTCCGTGGTCCCCCTGTTGTATGGGGGCATTGGGAAGCCTCCCCGTGGCGCTCCTGGATAGTGCTATTGAAGCATGAACTAATTCCCGCAGGGCAACCGCTTTGCGGCATTGGTTTTTGACCCTGCATAAGTTGGCATGCGAAAGCAAATGCATATTTGCATGAGCATTGCCTCATGAATAGCCAATTAGGCCAAATTTGCTTAGCCAGTTATGTCAGGTGTTCACTTGGTGTTTAATGCACACATTTAATTCTCTGTGTAGTGATTTATGAATGCTAAATTTATTTTGTGTAATACATACATTAAAATAATGACAGTGGTTATTAAAAAAATAAGATTGCACTGTCTTCAGCTATTGAATCTCTGCAGTGCCCAGTATAGAATCTAACAGTTATGGATCCTCACTACTGCTAAACTTTTTAATGGATTCATAGTTAGACACAGGGGTTTAACTACAAACAATGTGGCCTCCTAGTAAACAAACATCTTGGCAACCCTTTCCCTAGGGCTCACCTCCCTTCCTCCCCTATTCTGAGCCCACAACATATAAGCCTCCACCGCAACATGCTGTCACCCCCCACTTTCCATCCAAATAAAAGCATGGCCAACAAATCATCCCCTTCCTAAACATACACACACCTAGTAATTGTGGGCTGTATAACCCCCACCCCTCTAACAACAGGTGTGGCTAGTGTGGATGGCTGGAATTTTAACCTTTTGGCAGCCGCATAAAGTAAAACTTAAAGTGGCTGTGGGGCCACATTTTACCTGCCACTGGGGAAATGTTCCTTCCCCAGCCTGGCAGGCTATGTGGACTATGCAGAGCAGGGGGCAGGGAGCTTTTATAGTTACCTGTCCGGACGGCTGGATCACCTTCTTCTGTCCTCTACTGCGGCGACGATGTAATCCCGACATATCTTCTGGGTTTCAATCACATGATATGATGTGTGATTGGGATCCAGGGGATGGTGTCAGCGTTACAGCGTGGCTTGGAGATGGAAGAGGGATGATGGAAGATTCTCTTTCCCCACTCCACTTCCACAACTGTGTGGCACTGTAACACTGAACCATGCCCAGGATCCTGATCATGTCATATCATGTGATCAGATGTGATTGGGACCCAGAAGACATTTCGGAAGTTCAGGGCCGCTGCCGTGGGTGGAGGAGAAGTCAATACAGTTGTTAGGTTAGGCAACTATAACAGCTCACTGCCAGCTCTGCATGGCTGTGCTAGGCAGCTGAGTTTAGATGGCCCCCGCAGCCCTTGCAGAAGGGGTCTCAAATGAGACAACTCATGCAGGGCTGTTTAAAGGTTAAATGTAAATGGCCCAAAATATTACCTCCTCACATTCACGTCTACAAGACTTCTCACGTGCCTCCCTCCTCCTCTGGAGTGCCCTTCCACAGCACATCTGCCACTCTCCCACCGTTGAAATTGTTAAAGAGTAACTGTCAGGCTGCAAAAGCTAATTTAAACTTCTATTCTCCTGTGTTTAACAGTTTAGAAGGAAGCCAAAAAGGCAATACTGAAGTTAAAAATCTCTCTTACTTTGATGTTTGCTGAACAGCAAGCCTCTATATCCCCAAGCTCCTAAGGAGGCCGGCAGGCCGCATAACAGATACTGCAAAGCATTCTGGGGCTGCTTCTTCTCCCCACTGCACTCCCTTGGTCCTCCCCTTCATTTCCCTATCCCGCCCTAAGGCTGCTTTCACAGTGAGAAGTTACAGGCTCCTGTTACAGCAGCTTGTATCTTGCAGTCCAGCTCACAACACTGAAAAATCAATGAGCTGTCCACAGGGCACATGTTCCGTTAGAGTATACTGCATGAGTCCGCTATTGTTCCTAGCCACATGGCTAATTAATATTCACTGCACAGTAGTGTTGTCCGGATCATGAACCACTAGGATCTTTGATCCTGATCTTTTTGGTGAGTCAAATCAACAGGAAGCAGGGTAAGGGCGGATATTACATCACAATTGGCTTCATACAAGACAGACAAACATGGAACCTGCCATGAGCTGTCAGGAGCATCAATCTCTGCAAATACTATATAAAAATTCTGTGAAATCCAAACGTGGACAGTGAAATGCATATGTAATGTAAGTACAGCTAATATTTAGCTACTGATATATGTGTTTTTTTTCTCTGAGACCCTATACCTAACAGGTCCTCTTTAACCGCTCCCTCAAAACCCACCTTTTCCGACAAGCATATTCTGTAGCTTAGGCCATGCACCCACTAAATAACCTATCTACGCACTGCCTGTACATATATTGTATACTTCCCCCACCTCTTGTTTCCACCCCATTCCTTTAGATTGTAAGCTTGCAAGGGCAGGGCTCTCACCCTTTTGTGTCATGGAATGTTATTAATTTAATTGCTTGCACTCTGTTAGACATTTATACATTTTAGTCATCATGTTACATTTGCTATTGTAATCAGCAGTTCTGTATTTTGTATCAGTGTTCATATTTGATGTATATCATTGTCTGTATCATTATGTATCCCTTGTTTGTTTTCTTACATTGTACAGCGCCACGGAATATGTCGGCGCTTTATAAATGAAAAAAAAATAATAATAATAATAATATGTGTACATCCAATTCAGCTCCAGTCAGTAGAATATTCTTTCAGGTCACATATTGCTCAAATCACATCAATTGACATTACAAATATGTTGTGCCAATAAATAGTCAACACGCCCAACTTCCACGTTTTGGTCGTAGTGGAGTCCTGGTAGGCTGAGTCACTGGATAACCTATTATAATTTTTCCTGCTTAAGCACATTAATCATCCCACCATTGTTCTGAGATCTGTTCCTGCATAGAGTCTCTCTCTCTCTCATTATTGAGAAAGGGTTTAGCACACCCCTAATTATATTTTCCATGATAGCAACACATTTAAATGTCAATTAAAGAAAATTTCCAGACAAAGATCTATATATAACATCTAACTGCTTGTTAATGAGAGTGCTCAAATATCTGAAACAAACTAAAATCCGGTCTAATGGCAGTGGGCCTACTCAAGTTTGTTTACAGGGTCTCTGTGGAATATAACATATATATAAGGTGATTTAATTAAGAGAATGAGCAGTAAAGCTAGCCATACATCCAGCGATGATGGGCAGATTCGACCAAGAGCGAGATCTGTCAGTTGCCCATACACCGCAGGCCGATTCCCGATCAATTTCATGCTGAAATCGATCAGGAATCATCCTTGTGACGCTGCATCCGACCGCCTCGCCGCCCCCCGGCGCTTTTTCCCTAATGTTAAGTGTCCCCCCCGATGCCCAGTGCATGTTATACCCTCCGGGCGCACTTTGTTCTGCATATATGTGCGCCACATGGTTGCCTAGTAACGTGGCCGCGTCTATGACATCTGATGTAATATGCGCGCCCTTACTAGACAACCACGTGGGGTGCGCGTGTATGAAAAGTGGAGTGCGCCCGGAGCCTGCAGGGACAAGCGGAGGCAGTGGAAAGATAATGTATAACATGCACTGGGCCCCAGGTGGGGGACACTTAACATTAGGGGGGACAACCCCGGGGGGTTCGTCGCGTCTGTCCCAAAATGACATGCCATTACCGTCGCGCACCCGATCGAGTAAGTAGGCCGAACAAATTGCAGCATGCACTATCAACTTATGCGACCAATTTCGTCCTGAAAT
Source organism: Hyperolius riggenbachi (assembly GCF_040937935.1). Taxonomy (NCBI): domain Eukaryota; kingdom Metazoa; phylum Chordata; class Amphibia; order Anura; family Hyperoliidae; genus Hyperolius; species Hyperolius riggenbachi. The sequence goes on from NC_090646.1 coordinate 182,083,165, forward strand.
TGGTCACATTGTTGGTCGGGCATGCACTTGGCAGGACCGATTTTCATCCGATTCAATAATAATCGAATCGGATGGTTGATAAGCAGCCAAGTCGCTTGATGTATGGCTGCCTGAAGAGTCTGCAATGACAAATTCACTTGCTGTGCACTAGTATTGGGCAATGTGAAGGGTGCACCCATGACATCAGCCAGCACATGATCCTGGTGGCACAACAAAGGTGATATAGTTGCAGGCATGTGCACAGGGGGGTGCTCTGGGTGCCCAGGCACCCCCCTTTTTAAAATCTTCAAAAAATGCCCCTCTCGCCGCGCAAAATAAGCGCCGCCCCCGACTGTGATAAGCCCCGCCCACCCGCGGGAAGCCCCGCCCCCACCTGGGACACTTTCAAGTGAAGAGGCCCAGACAGGAATCCTAGTGTGGCATACTGACCTCTCCCTCCACCTAGGACCCATACTGACCTCTACCTCCCCCAGCACCCATAGTGACCTCTCCCTCCACCTAGTACCCAGTGACCACTCCCTCCCCTAGCACTTACAGTGACCTTTCCCTTTACCTAGGACCCATACTGACCTCTCCCTACCCAGTACGCACAGTGACATCTCCCTCCCCCAGCACCCACAGTGACTTCTCCCTCCACCTAGCACCCACAGTGACCTCTCTCTTACCCAGCACCCACAGTGACCTCTCCCTCCATCTAGCACCCACAGTGACCTCTCCCTCTACCTAGCACCCACAGTGACCTCTCCCTCCACCTGGGACCCATAGTGACCTCTCCCTCCCCAGAACCCACTGTGACCTCTCCCTCCCCCAGCACCCACAGTGACCTCTCCCTCCCCAGCTCTAGCAGTGATCCTGCCTACCCCAGCATCCACACTGACCGATCCCTCCCCAAGTACCCTCAGTGATTTTTCCCTCCCCCAGTGGCTACCCTCCTGTCCCCTGCAGCACCCACAGGGACCTCCCATCCCAAAAGCAGCACCTACAGTGACCTCTCCCATTGCCAGCTCCCACAGTGGCTTCTCCCAACATCCAGCATCCACTCCCTCCTCCAGTAACCACACTGACTTTTCCCAGCACCCACAGTGGCCTACCCTTCCCCCAGCACCCACACTGACCTCTACCTCCCTTAGCAGCAACTATGCCATTCATAGCAGCACCCATAGTGACCTCCCACCCCCTGCACCCACATTGACCTCTACCTCCCGAGACCCACAGTGATCTTCCCCAAAGGACCCACACTGACCTCCCTTTCCTCCAGCACCCATACTGACCTCTACTTTCCACAGCACCCACAGTTACTTCTCCCCCCAGCACCCACAGTGACCTACCCTTCCCCCATTAACCATACTGACCTCGACCTCCCCTAGCAGCAACTATGCCATTCATAGCAGTACCCACAGTGACCTCCCACGCCCTGCACCCACAGCAATCCCACAAATATTCAGCACCCACATTACACTCAACCAGTAACCCCCACTATAGCAAGAACCCAGTACTTGCACCAAGCACCCTGCACCCAATACTCACATCTGGCATCAATATGGCACTTAGTACTTACATCAAACAGCCACATGACACCCAATACCTGCACCCCTTCACCCTATAGCTGGCACCCAGTACTCACACCTACATGGCACAGTACTTGCACCCAGCTCTGACATGTCACTCACTACTCACACCTGCACACAGCCTCCACATGGCACCCACTCACATAACCAGTACTAACACCCGATGTACCTGCACTTAGAACCCACGTGACACACAACACCCACCCAGAGCTAGCACCCAGTGCAGGCATGGCACCAAGTATTTGCACCTATGTGATACCCAGTACCTGCACCCAACACCCACATGTTTAATCTGCAGTAGTTCCAGTTGCACTAAGCCTCCACTTGGTGCCCAGCACCCACACCAAGCACTCAAATATGACATCCAGCACTTGCACCCAGAACTCAAAAGGGACTGAGTATCTGCAATCAACACCTACATGATGGTTGATACCCACCCACCCATACAGCCAGAATCCACATGACACCCTGTGCCAGCACCCAGAACCCACATGGCACCCAGCATCTGCCTTTAGCACCCACACGAGAACACATATCCCACTAGCCAGCACCCATCACCCATATGTCACCATATACTCACTCCCAGTACCCACTTGGCACTCAGTATTTGCACCTAAGACCCACATACCCACATAATCAACACCCACATGGCACAGTACTCACGCGTCACCAAGTTCCAAAGTCATTATATGCACCTAGTACCCGTCCATGGCCAGCACCCAAATAGCACCCAGTACTCATCCTTGGTCCGAACCCATATGAGACACAGTACTCTCCCATGGCATACATCCAGACCACGCATGGCACTCCCTACTCACTCATGTCCAACACTCACATGGCCCCCTGTACCAATTAGCACTCACATGGCACCCACTATTGTTTATCACCATCTGCTACTCATCCAGCACCCAATACTGCAAATAAACACCCAATACAAACTGGACCTTGGTACCCAAAGCAGCTTGACACAGACTTTACGTTGGCATCTCGGCACCCACTGCAACTTACCACAAAGTGAACCTTTGCATCTTACCATCCACTGCATCTTGGCACCCACTGCACCTTGGCACTTACTGCAGTTTTGCATCTACTAATGCTTAGCAACCACTGCATATTGGTAACCAGTTCTTTGCCTGAAAAGAGGCTTGGGTGCTGATCAAGAGGGACAGAGGTCCCAGTAATGAAAGGTGAGTCTGTGCCTCTACAGTGGGCTCCACTGTGCCCTCTCTAACCCACTAACAGTGGGCACCTATCACTGCTGATTTGAGGCTGGTAGCACCGAAAGAGTTGGAAGGAGACACACAGTCTGCCTGATACTGCTATAAAGGTGTGTGTGTGGGGGGGGTAAGACTGCCGTATGCTTTATGGAGAGGGGGTATTACATACACAATTTAGCACGATTTATCGATGTCAAATTTGAGCACCACACCCTTGAGGATCCTCTGCATGGCCCTGCCCCTTCCTGCAGCACCCACACTGACTTCTACTTTTCCCATCAGCCACCCCTTCCCCTCATAGCTGGCACCCACTACTCACACTCACATGACACCAAGTATCTGCACCCAGGCCTAAAATTGCACCTAGTACTCACACCTGCACACAGCTTCCACATGGCACCCACTATCTGCACCAAGTATCCACTTAACCCGTAACCGCACCCAAAGTACCTGCATTCAAAACCCATGTGATGCCCAAAGCCCACCCATAGCCAGCACCCAGTACAGGCATGGCTCCAAGTATTCGCACCCATGTCACACCCGGTACCTGCACCCAGAACCCACATGACATCCAGTACATGCACCCAGATCTTACATGGCACTAAGTTCTTGCAATCAACACCTGCATGACACTCGATACCCAACCATAGCCAGAACCCACATGACACTCAGTACTTACACCAAGAACCCACATGGCACCCATCATCTGCATTCAGCAGCATGACAATCAATACCCCTCTAGCCAGAAACAAGGAGGGGGGGCATGCGGGGGAAGGCATTGCCAGGCCCCTTTTTTAAATTTGAGCACCCCCCACTTAAGGACCCTCTGCACGGCCCTGTATAGTTGGATTCATTCTAATACTGCCAGATTACAATCCATACTAAGTATTATTGGGCATTTTTGCATGACTTGCTTTCACAATGTAGCAGATGGATCAGGTTGATTTATTTAAAGTTAAAAATACAGGAACTGAATGTGTGAATCTCTGTTAAGATCAATGTTCTACCCAAGTGTTGCTAAGTAAGGTTCATGGTCATCATCATGGGACAACTGGTAGTACTCCAAGACCAAGATATAAAAGGCCCAGATTAGCTTTGTATGTCTGTATAGATATGTAATTGTTGTCTATACGTATATATTACCATATGTAATTCATTACGATGGATATGGGGTTATAAGACCAGTACATGTTTCTTTAAATGGAAGCTACTTTGTTTTGTTTATTCACTTAATTCTCACCTAATACATGAAGTCATACTGACAACCTGCTTGCTGTTATACTGATAAATGAACTTTGAGGCATAGGAACTTCTTTTTTCCCTTTGCGATCAACTTTTTGAACTCCATTAAGGTCATCTCACATCCAGCGCCCACCCCCATCCCCATCCCCCCTTCCCCAAAGCTACGGCTGTCTAGTGTAATACTGTGTTTCTACTTGCATCTTGTTGTCACTCCTGTTTATGCTTGTTGTATAATCTTTTTTTTTTCTTTCTTACTTCTAGTCTGAGCAATTGTATGTGCCAAACTCATGTCCGGGCATGATCCAGTCATGCTTGCCAATTAGATTTCTGGTTTGATGTCATACTGATAGCCAGCTTGATGTTTTGAGTAAAATTTACAGTATAAACTCCACAGAATTTACTCATCAACATGTTTTTAATTACAGTGTCCTACTTTTATGAAAATGCTTGTTTTCTCTCTCTGGTTCCTTATTGTGTATCCTGCTTTATATGGCGCATCCATATCCCTAGTGAGATCAGCATTGCAGTGCAGGCTGACAGCAGCACAAACAGCTTCAGGATACAGGAGCAGCCATATGCTCACTCTCCAATCTCCATAGTCTCCTCAGATCCTCTGCATTATGTCAAGACACGAAAAAATTGTCTGCCTCTGATTTGCATCTTAGAGTAAACATTTACATGTCCATAATGGCCCATTTCTTCAAATGGTGCCTCTGATTTGCATCTTAGAGTAAACATTTACATGTCCATAATGGCCCATTTCTTCAAATGGTGGTTAGGAACTGGACATCTACAACATGCTTTCATTTGAAATGAAAGCATGTCAATATTTAATTTAATCAAACTTAATATTTTCCTGACACTTGTCGATTTCCCCCTGGCAGATTCAAGATCGAATTTGCAGTAACATGGCCACCTGATCGCAATTTCAAAATCAATCAAATCAATCTATTGAAAATAGATTGAAAATCAATAGGCTGCCGATCTACGATACTCTCTTGCCCAAACAGACCTAGATTTTCCTTGTCCTAGCGATACTTTAGACTGATTTTTAGTTCCAATTATTGGAATCTATTCCCATCTGATTTGATCGAATCTGCAGGGAATCAAATGAGAAAATCAATTTGTGTTTTGGCACCTAAAAGCTACCTATACATTAATAGTTTGCCACTAGGTGTAGTAAAAAAATCGATCCCTCTCTGATCTGAATCTGACCAGAAATGGATCTATTCCCTTCACACACTGACCATAGATACTCAATAGATTCTAGTATAAAATCTATTGAATATCTATCAAACTGCAGCATTGCACTGCTCGATGCAGTGCAACGTTATTAGTTGTCGTTTTACCCCTGCTCCCGCCAGCTCCTGATCAATCAAAACTTCCCATCTGGTCTGATTGATAATTTCAAACGATTTTGGCTGATTTTGATCAAGTGTATAATTAAGCACCTTACCACAAACATGCAAAAATCGGAATTTCACCACTTCTATGTAAACAGTTAGGTCACCACCTACTGGCTGTCTGTGTACATAACCTAATAATGAATAAATGTAGTGTGTGATGCACACTATTGCATAGAATAAAGATGCCCATACACTCATTATTATTATTATTATTGATTTATAAAGCGCAAACATATTCAGTGGCGCTGTACAAAGTAAGAAACAAACACGGGGTACATAATACAGACAATGGTGTACACTAATATACAAGATACATAACTAGTGACAAAATACAAAAATGATACAGAATACAGAATACAAAATACAGAAGTGGTAATGACAGTGATAAAAGTAACATGATGAATAAAATGTATAATGATTTCCAAGACACAAAAGGGGGAGAGAGCCCTGCCCTTGCGAGCTTACAATCTAAAGGGAATGGGGAAAGGGGGGGGGGGGGACAGGTGGAGGGGTAGTATGCAGCAATTTAGGATACTTAGTAGGAGTGCAATTTGGTCTTAGGACAAAGGGAAGTGGCTTAAGGTAGCGCATATGCTTGTCGGAACAAATTAGTTTTTAGAGAGCGTTTAAAAGTAACAAAGGTTGGCGAGTGACGGATGTGTTGTGGCAGGTGATTCCAGAGAAGGGGTGAAGCGCGTGCAAAATCTTGTAAGCGTGAATGTGAGGAGGTGATTCTAGAGGAGGAAAACAGAAGATCGTGTGCAAATCTGAGATTGCGTTTGGGTTTGTATCTGGAAATTAGTGAGGATATGTACCGGGGAGAGAGATTGTGGAGAGCTTTGTAGGTTAGGGTTAGGAGTTTGAACTGGATCCTCTGGTTAATCCAGTGAAGAGCTTGACAGAGGGTCAGCAGAGGAAGATCGAGAAGAAAGATGAATGAGACGAGCAGCTGAGTTCAGTACCGACTGGAGCGGGGCCAGTTTGTTAGATTGTAGTCCACAAAGTAGTATGTTGCAGTAGTCCAGACAAGAATTTATAAGAGCATGTATTAACATTTTGGTTGTGTCTTGAGTGAGAGAGGGACGGATGCGAGATATATTTTTGAGTTGGAGATGGCAGGAGCTGGTTATGGAGTTAAGATGAGGAATAAAAGAGAGAGAAGAGTCGGATATTACCCCCAAGCACCGTGCTTTGGGAACTGAAGTTATGGGAGTGTTATTAACATTTATAGTTACTTCAAGCAGAGAGGTGGCCAGAGACGGTCATCTGTTTTTCTCATGGATTACTGGCAGATTCAACCACTATGATCAAATCTACCAAAAATCAATTTCCCAACATGCCAGCCCTGCCTGCACAGTCCGCTTTAACTCCTTAATCTCAGCTGCTTCAGGTCATGTGTTTAATTTTTTTTTTAAATGTGACTTTGTTTTCTGCAAGACTGTCACACACAAAAAGTAACAGTAGAGCACTCTGACTACATGTTACAACAGTAGAAACCCTTTATAAACTCCAAGGGACTGGGCCAAGTAGTTTACTATATCAGACGTTTACTATATCAGAAATGGTCATACTCAAGCACATAAGGTATACCGTAGTGCTGCATCTTAATGGGTCTCCGAATACCGCAGGGGCCATAAAACAGGTTCACTATAACAGAAGTTTTTTTTATATCCGGTTTTACTATATCACACGTTTTCCCCATATACTGTTCTTAGAATGGCAATAGGCTGGGACATGGACATTTAGTTTACTATACCCAAAGTTCTACTATATACGAGTTAATTATACTGTAGTCGCTATATTTATATATCTCCCTGGCCTGGGGCTTTAACTCTTATATGGCTTTGTAGTCACTAGCAAGTCTTGGGCTCACCCATAGAGGTACAATCAGGACTTTAGTTTGTGGGCAAAGCCATCCATTTGAAACATGATACATAATATAAAATAATCTTCAGGTGTTTGTTGCTTGACAGTCTGGATTATAAATAGTAATAGTCCTCTCATGACAATATTCTTCAACTCCTCCATGTTTAAGGCTTCTCCTTTATCTTTTCAATCAGCAGCACAGCTGCTCCCTCATGAAGAAGCTTCCACCCCAAATAATTGTGTTTAGTTGTACAATGCACTACTCAGGCCGGCCCTGTTTGGCTTTGTACTATGTACTATGGACTATCAGTCTAATTATCAGGAAGGTGTGGAAGAAACTATGCATTCAAATGAAGCCAAAACACAAGTGTTATGCTGGGAATACACGGTTCGTTTTTGCCTTCGTTTAAACCTTCGTTTCGATTGTGCCTTTTGTCCTTTTCGATCCCGAAATAATCGGTCATACGGTTAATATCACCACCCACGGTTTCGTTTTTTTTTTTCGATTCTGATGGTTTCGTTTTTCCAATGATCGAAGGCTGCAAAGAAACGAAACGAAAATCCCTTTTTACAGGGACGGACTAGCATAAACGAATATATAATCGATCTGAACAGCCATCAAGCCTACCAATGGCTCGATTAGATGGATAAAGAGAGATAATATCAAACATGTTCGATCACTAGTCGTTCGTTTTTGGGGTCTATTAATCGAAACTATAATGAGATTATGACTATTTTCACATACGTTTTCAACACTCGATTCGTTTACCGAACGAATCGAAGGTTTAAACGAAGGCAAAAACGAACCGTGTATTCCCAGCATTAGTCTACTTATACTCAGTGGTGCTCGGATACCCCAATCACGATTCGGGTGAATTTGAATCCAGGTACGCTCAAATCCGGATTCGGTTGTGATCACGATCACAGAATCCGATTTGAAAACGATTCAAAATTACATATTGAATCCGGAATCACGAGTCGAATCATAAATGGCTTTTAAATTGCTTCCAAATCTTCTTTTAGGTTAAATGACGCATAAAGCATCATGCTTTTTTTTTTTTAAAGAAAAACCGCAATTATTTATGTGAGGAGGTATAATTAAAAAAAAAAAGTTTTGAAGAAAAACATTTGTTTTATGTATTTTTTGTTATTCTTATTCTCCATCTTCTTCTTTTTTTCTTCTTCTTCACTTGGTTCTTCTTTTTCTTCTTCTGCTTCTTCACCTGTTTCTTCTTTTTCTTCTTCTTCACCTGGTTCTTCTTATTCTTCACCTGGTTCTTCTTCTTCAGCTGGTTCTTCTTCTTCTTCTTCACCTGCTTCTTCTTCTTCTTCTTTTTCTTCACCTAGTTCTTCTTCTTCTTCTTCACCTGGTTCTTCTTCTTCAGCTGGTTCTTCTTCTTCTTCTTCACCTGGTTCTTCTTCTTCTTTTTCTTCACCTAGTTCTTCTTCTTCTTCTTCTTCACCTGGTTGTTCTTCTTCACCTGGTTCTTCTTCTCCTTCACTTGGTTCTCCTTTTTCTTCTCTCCATGTTCTTCTTCACTCCATCTTTTTCTTCTTCACCATCTTCTTCTTCACCATCTTCTTCTTAATTTTCTTGTTCTTATTCTTTCTTTTGTACTCAACCTTATTTTTTTTCTTTCTAGCTTTTTTTTTTATTCTTCTGCAACAGCATAGCTAAATTTGTGGCATAATAATAGCTAGTACAAACAATCTTACTGGCTGCGCCACTTAATTGTACACTCAAAAGTTCAAATATACCAAAGTACTCCTAAAATATACTTATAAGTCCTAGGGGTTCGCTGTGGGGATATCCTTATTGTGAAGACAATAGGTAAAGCATTCCACTGCGCTCTCCTTTGAATCTAATGAACCTAAAATAGAAAAAAGACTACACATCGCGTGATCCTGTCTCTGCTATAACTCTTTTCACAACCGTGCTAGTGTGAAAGCCGTGCCAGCAATGAGGAGTTTTATTGTGCTTTGTTTTTAAAGTTTTATGAAGATTAAAAATATTTTTCTACCGTACTGGCTGTTGTGGTTCACTGAAGGACCTAGTGAGACACAGACTTGAGCCTGAGACCAGCCTGAAAATCAAGGTGGCTAGAATCTGGTGAGCCCCTTTGATGTTGGTGGTGGGTGCACAAATGCTGGCACGGCTTTCACACTAGCACGGTTGTGAAAAGAGTTATAGCAGAGACAGGATCACGCGATGTGTAGTCTTTTTTCTATTTTAGGTTCATGAGATTCAAAGGAGAGCGCAGTGGAATGATTTACCTATTGTAATAATAGCTAGTGGCGCATGGCAGCAGCATCTTATTCTGTGGACCCTGGCGGTGGGAGCACAGACAGCAGGAGGTAAAATCAGTAGCAAGAGGAGGAGGAGTAACTTGTGGCAGCAGGCAATAATAGGCCATGGCACCTAGCGGTGGTACCACAGCTGTAAACATAACATCGATAAAACCGCAGGAGGTTCCAGACAGTGGTCGTGAAGCCCACATTGTGTCTAATACACAACTGGGAGAGCACAGTTTCCAGACACCTCAGACTTTTTTTTTTTTTACAACAGTAAATAGCTATTGTAGTGGCATAATAAAGCTAGTGGCGCATGGCAGCAGCACCTTATTCTGTGGACCCTGGCAATGGGAGTACAGACAGCAGGAGGTAAAAACAGCAGCAGGAGGAGGAGGAGTAACTTGTGGCAGCAGGCACTAATAGGCCATGGCAGCTAGCGGTGGTACCTCGGCTGTAATAAACATCGAGAATACAGCAGGAGGTTACAGACAGCGGTCGTGAAGCCCACACTGTGTCCAAAAAAAAGTGTAAAAAAAGTGAGCATGATCTTCTTAGCTTTGAATATCAATTTGAAAGCATGTAACCCGGATCTCACGCTCATTTAACTACTCCTTAGGGAACCCATGGTAAGAGGAATATTTATTTCCTTGTAAACAATACCAGTTGCCTGGCTGCCCTGTTTATCGTCTGGCATAAATAGTGTCTGAGTCAAAACCCTGGAACAAGCAAGCTAATCCAGTAAAACCTTACTCGGCTGAGGCAGAGTACCTGATCTGCTGCATGCTTGATTCAGGGTATGTGACTAAAAGGATTAGGGACATAGGATTAGCAGGACTGCCAGGCAACTGGTATTGTTTAAAACTAAATAAGTATAGCAGTCTCCATATCTCTCCCACCTCTGGTTCCCTTTAAATATGCACCAAAGGGAACTAACAGATTTTGGATCCTCTAGCTTCATGTAGCTGTATCAACTTCAACTAAAGTATGCTATGATAGCAATCAGTGTGTGAACATTAGTATTGGCTGACTTTGGGCGGCTTGACAATGAATTTGGTAATGGAGGTCTCAGACCTTACAAGTGTTACATTGACCTATAGCCACCATACAAGCCACCATACACAAGTAGTCGGGCTTTAGATTGGATATATCACCCAGGTACAGCCATGCACCACTCAATATCTGGTTAGATGCTTTCAGCCACCTGATGGCTAGCTTTGCACTGTTCAATGTAGTATAAGCCTATAGGAGAGATTGCTCGAGTGGTGTGTCTGATTTTCATGATGATTCATTCGCTTTACTATAAACATTTGATAGTGTGTGGTGGCCCTTATGCTGTGATCTATTCTGTTATTTTATACACAGCCAATATAATGTTCCTTTAGGGATTGCTTAGGCTCTGATAACTTTGAGGTACTGTACCTAGTCCATCAAGAAAGGTAATGAAATAACAAGATTTCATTCTCTGTAGCATACTCTGAATTGAAGCAAAACAAACAGATCAATAAACAGCACTTACAGTACATCTCTGTACATTACAAAGCACTGTGATTGCCTCTGGTATAAGTATCATTACGCACAGTAAACACAACATAAGCCCCACAAAGCATTTTCATTTGACACTGACATTGGAGGTATACCCTATCAATAACATCAGAAACACTATTCCTCTCATTCTTCAATGATCACTTGTTTTGCATTTGACCAGAATTTTCTAATCATTGTTTATTTTTGTGAAAAAGTGCCAATACCGGTATGTATATTGCATAGTTATGCACAATAAATATCAGGGTTTCCAAATTACAAATTTACATAGCTAACAAGCATGAATTAAGACAAAGCGAGCCCTGCACAATCTCTCCAGACAGCACTACATAGCACAGGACTACATGCAGTGGCCCCAAAGGCTGCTGTTATTAATTTTTTGCTTGGATGCTACAGTTCAAGTTACCACATTTTCAAAAGAGTATTTCTAGTTGCTGAGGCTTCATTCAACACCAAAAGGCGAGGCAGGTAATTTGGGCACCAGCAGCCCTTTATTAAAACAGGCACCACAGGGGGTAATGGGAGTGGGGGAGGGGGGGTGAGAGTTTACCCCAACAACTATTGCCTATATTCCTACTGTACATGTAACTTCTTCTGACCCTCATTTACCCATTCAACCAACCCTCATCTATTAGGTCTGACTCAACTACCCACTCCTTACGTACCCCTCCACCCTATGTAATTTCTCCTGTCCCTTACCTACCTAACCTACCATTCACCTGTCCTTCCATACCCATGTCACCACGACCTACTCATCTATCCATTGAATCCTTTCACCCCATCCCATGTCACCCCTCCTAAACTCTATCCATACTCCCACCCCTCATCTATCCTTCTACACCCCCCAGTCACCTCTTCTGGTTCCCCACCTATCTTTCCATCTGTATTCTGTTCTTCCATTCTCCATGTCCCATCACCTGTCCCTTACAATTCTACCCACCAATGTCTCCTAACCTGCCCACCAAACCCAAAATGATTTTGCCAAACTAAGGCTGTTACCGCATGGAAAACTATTATTACTGACTAGTAAGGTAAATTACCGACTTGTAAGGTAAACACCTCAATAAATGTTTTCAATTTCAAGCAAAAAATTGTACTGTCAAGTTTAAAAGTTGTCAATTCACAAAAATTCCAGAATCTGATTTGGACAAATTTCACTCATCCCTATTATAACAGACAGTAGAACAAATCCAACAGAAATTCTAATCATCCCATAAAAAGTGAATGAATACAGGGGCTCTGCAATAGCCATACCACAGCAGCAATAGCAGCTGCTATGGGGCCCTGAAGCAGAGGGGGTCCATGTGGTAGTTGATGTATTCACTATTAACTTTCTTGTGTAGAGATGGCCCGAACGGTTCGACCGCAAACTTATTCACACGAACTTCGGTGGTTCGCGTTCGTAAACGAACGTGAACTTTACGGCGGTTCGACCCGCCTCCTATACTACATCATTAGGGTCAACTTTGACCCTGTACATCACAGTCAGCCGGCACATTGTAGCCAATCAGGCTACACTCCCTCCTGGAGGCCCTCCCCCCCTTATAAAAGACAGGCAGCATCAGGTTTTTGACTCACTCGTGTGCCTGCAGTAATTAGAGAAGGGAGAGCTACTGCTGCTGCTGCAGAAAGAGATATAGGGAAAGCTTAGTTAGGCTCTTGTAGGCTTGTTAGCTTGCTCCTTGCTGATTCTTATTGCTAAAAAAGCACCCCTCAACAGCTCTTTTGAGAGCTAATCTTGTTCTTGTGATCTATTTTTTTTTCTTGTGTGGCCCACTTGCATTATATACAGCCCTGTCAGTCAGTCACAGCTGGCCTTTGGCCCCTTAATTCCTACTGTGCCACTGCCAGGCCCAGTACATTCAGTGACTATCTGTGTGTGTGACAGGCAGCTGCACATTTGTAATCCCATCCCAATCACTGCACCTGTTCACCGTTCAGTGCACCTACCTACCTACCTACATGAGCGAACGCATTGTTAATACCACCAGTCATTGCACTTGTTCACGATATCTGTGTGTGTGTGACAGGTTCACAGTTGTAATACCCAGCAGCACTGCATATACCTACCTGTTGTTCAGTGCACCCACCTACCTACGTGAGCGCACGCAGTGTGATATTTAATACCACCAGTCACTGTACCTGTTCACGGTAGATGTGTGTGACAGGTGCACATTTGTAATACCCATCACTGCATATACCTACCTGTTGTTCAGTGCACCCACCTACCTACGTGAGCGCACGCAGTGTGCTATCTAATACCACCAGTCACTGTACCTGTTCACGGTACGTGTGTGTGACAGGTGCATGTTTGTAATACCCATCACTGCATATACCTACCTGTTGTTCAGTGCACCCACCTACCTACATGAGCGCACACAGTGTGATATCAAAATGAATGAGGCATGGATCCCAAAGGGCTACTGCCCGCCCGAAGACTAAGTCAGTCCCTGCACACAGCATCTCTGCCTGCACGCCGTGTGACTGCCTGCCCCATGACTAAGTCGGTCCCTACACAGCATCTCTGCCTGCAGGCCAGTTGACTGCCTTCTCCGCCACCACCAACAGGGTCCAGGACCCCAGGCGGATTCCTGAATTTTTAAGGCCGCTATAATAATTTTTCTGGTGCGTGTACATGCCTGCCTAATTTTTCTGGCTGCACTGCATCTGCAACAACAAAACAAAAGGCATGTACAGTACATGTGGCCATTCCCCTTTTTGATCGTTACCTTGTTGCGGTGAAGGGGCTTGCGTATCACAATGAACCAATGACAGACGGCTATATGAATGTCTGGGGGGGAAGGCACACCCAAGATAATGAGGTTGTTGCTTCATTGTGGACAGACCAAATTTGATCAGCTGGACAGTCACTGTTGTTCTATCATTGAGCTACCACAGCTCGGAGACCATATGGGCTTCAAAACCGACACGGCCTGTACTCTGGCCATGGTGTGCACCAGTCCAGCAAGGCTGTCACTAAACAAACAGCTGTTTGTGGTGCGTTACACAGTGAGTTTGGTGTGTCAGTGTGAAGCAGTACTCTAATTACACTCCCTGAATTGATGTATATACATGCAGGATGTTTTAAAGCACTTTAGGCCTCCAATTTAGCATGCAATCTGATTTCTGCCCTCTAAACGCTGTTTTGCATCAAATCCAGATTTTTCCCCGGGACTTTTGGCGTGTATGCCACTCCGCCTTGCCCCCCTCCAGTTGTTAGACCTCTTGAAACATCTTTTCCATCACTTTTGTGGCCAGCATAAATGTTTCTAGTTTTCAAAGTTTGCCTCCCCATTGAAGTCTATTGCGGTTCGCAAAACTTTTGCGGAAGTTCGCGAACCGAAAATCGGAGGTTCGAGCCATCTCTATTCTTGTGTTCCTCCACTCTCTGTGTATCAGTCCCCATGAACTATATGCAGAGTAGATTGCATGAGAATGAAAATTGGCCACATATCCTTAGGAAAGAGGCAGCCGGCATTGCTCAAGAATGCCTATGTCTGATGGCCCCATGAAAGCTTTGCTATGGGGCCCCATGATCAATAGCTACACCACTGGATGTATACTAAGAGATTATTATGACTTCCATTGTGACTGTGTGTGGAAAATTCTGGTTGCCTGGCTGTCATGGTGATGTTCTGCCTGTAAATCTGTCTCAGAATGAGCATGCAGATGAGGCTTCACTTATGTCAGCTCTGTGACTCAGGCTGTGGAAGATGACAGCTCATGACAGGGAGAGAAATGGCTTTTAGAATAAGAATAGCAAAGGCAGCAGCAGCCTTCATTATCTCTCTTGCTGAGCTGCACCATAACTAGTAATCATTCAAAGTGCTCTGCTCATCATGTATACACTGGGCAGTAGAAAACTAAATATATTCTGAATTCTGTCCAGTGCACACCAATGAGAAATCATCAGTACAGCTGTGCCAGTTTTATGCACTGTAAACATGTATCGTAATACTGATTGAAACACCTGGTCATTATAAGCATGTGGGAAAGCCTGCATACAGACTGCATATCTGTGAACATACGATGTACAGTTTGTAAGATTTTACAGAGAGCATCTTTTTATGTCTGTTCTGTAGGAATCTGCTACCCCTGAAATCATGTTACTGCACCTACTACTTGGGTCACATGTTCTGATCAACATTGCCCATAGCTCCCAACTGTCCTTCTTTTGGCGGGACAGTCCCTCTTTGGGAGCCCTGTCCCTCTGCCCTCCTCATTTGTTCCTCTTTCAGGACTTTGTCCCTCTTTCTATGTAAATATATATATTTCTCTACTAAAAAAGGACCAGTGTGGTTTGAATTATAAAACAACATATTTTTTTTTAAAGAAATCTTTATGGTATGCCTGACTAGGTGTGTGCTGGGGCGTGATCAGGGGTGTGGCAGGGGGCGTGACTTAAGTGTCCCTCTTTCTCATCTCAAACAGTTGGGAGGTATTTGCCTCCCCTCCCTCCTACTGTACTCCTCTCTTTCTTGGTGCCAAACCCAAAAGTAACATGGATGCTGAGGCTGCCATATTTATTTCCTGTTAAATAAAGCATATTGCCTGGTTGTCCTGCTGATCATCTGCCTCTAATACTTTAAGACACTGACCTAGAACAAGTATACAGATCAGGTGCTCTGGTTAAAGTTTGACCACACTAATAACATGCTGGTCCCAAGTGGAAGATTCAGACACTACTGAAGCTATAAAGATCAGCAGGACAGCCAGAAAATTATTATCGTTTAAAAAGGAAATAAATATGGCAGCCTCCATATGCCTCTTACTACAGAGTCATTGTTAACCCCTTATCTCCTTTCCTGATGTCTAACCTAAACCAGTACCCAACCCTAGCCAAACTATAACATTCCCACCTGTGGCTAACTGTAACCAGTGCCAAATCCCTAACCTTAAGGCTAATTTCACACCAGGACGTTGCGTTAGAGGGGGCGTTAAGGTCGCATAACGTCCCCCTAACTCAACGCCTGGTGGTGCTGGATCTGGACGTCAGAGTGAGCCGCGTTGTGCAGCTCACTCTGGCGTCAGTGATGCCGTGATGCGCACTCTTGTGCACATGCGGCATCACGTGGTCCCGCCGGCCAATTGCCGCACAGAGCAGCTGCTCCAGGAAGTAAACACTGCACGTCATAACGTGCAGTGCATATTAATTAGCCATGTGCCTGGCCGCTCTCCGCTCCTCCCCAACATTACTGAGCATATGCAAGCAGTCTAACGCGGCTCAGCCGCGTCCAAAGTACTGCATGCAGTACGTTGTCTTGTGACGCAGCGTTACAATGTAACGCAACGTCCGCACTGTGAACAGCCCCATTGATTTTTCATTACTGTGCGGTGGGCTGCGTTACAGGCTGCTCTAACGTGCGCCTGTAACGTCCCACTGTGAAACCAGCCTTACCCTTCACTAGGTAGCATGTCTTGATAGGTAGTGTATTTTTTTTCAGATAGCGTCTTTTGATGCAATAGCCTATAGAAAATCCCCTACCTGTGATAGGTAATGTGTTTTTACAGGCAACATCTTTTGATGGACTACTAGCACAAGACGTATCAAAAATAAACCTTATACCATACTAAATACTACAGTTTCATACTCTAAATACAAATAGTAGAAATCAGTATTTTATGCTTACATTGTAAGAAGCGGCGCCTCTGCCGAGAATCTAGTGCAGGGGTCAGGAACCTTTTTGACTGAGAGAGCCATTAACGCCACATATTTTAAAATGTAATTCTGTGAGAGCCATACAATATGTTTCAAACTGGGACAGTAGGGCTCACATTCCTGTTGCCATGGTGATGTTTATACAGTTGATCCTCCGGGCAGCAGAAATGTCAGACATGTCTTCAGCTTCTCTTGGGTTTCAGCAACATCTGCAATTTCCCATGAGAGCCAGACAGGAGAAATACCGACTAAGGCCTCGTTTCCACTTGTGCGCCAGCATGCGTCTTGCGAGACGTGATACCGGCAGAGCTGCTGCCTCTCGCAGCCGAATCCCTCTAGCCGCGCTATGCGCGGCTATGGGATTCGGACAGTCACGCAAAAAATTTGCTGCAAGGCCTCAGATTTTTCCTCGGCCACTAATTCAGACGGCTTGCATAGACTTCTATAGGCTGCTAAAATCCATCCGAATTTGTGGGCGGGAATCGGCCCGGATTCGCAGCAATGGAAACCTAGCCTAACAGCTTGTACAATTAGCTAGTTGACTTGGTGGTTGATTCACTTTGTAGGACGAGATCCCTGAACTTTGGCAGGCAGTCTATTGGGCCCATCAAAGTTCAGGGATCTCATCCTACAAAGTCACTGGACCTGACAGGATCCAGGGTGGAACAATTGGAGAAGACGTTAGTTTTGGGGAAGCACGAGTAAGTTAGTAGTGCATGCTACAGCAATAGCGTGCACTACTTTGAAAATTTTACTTGCACTGCCACACTAAGCTGCGCTGCTTGAGCAGTGTAGCTTACTGAATTAACCCCTATTGATTTGTCTGTGAGCCAGATGTAGCCATCAAAAGAGCCCCATCTGGCTCCCGAGCCATAGGTTCCCTACAACTGATCTGGCGCGTGTACAGCAGCCCTTGGCCCCTCTCATCCAGCAGTTCACCTGGTGGGTCGCTTTGCCGGAGTGACAGCTGAGAGCATTGTTCTCCCCACGTACCCCGCCCACTGCAGATGTCACTCCCATGCCGCTCTGCCCCCACATAGGAACAGAACATGCCTACAGGCTAGCGACACGTCTGTACAGCCAATCCCTGTCAGGTGACGTCTTGTATGTCTGTACGAGGCTTAACACAACCCTTGCAAGCAATTTTACAAACTGCATGGACCATGACATGTAGGGCTTCACTAGAGAATGACATTGAGCACTTAAATGTCACAAACTGCATGGACCATGACATGCAGGACTTCACTAGAGGACATCGAGCACTTTGATGTCACAAACTGCATGGACCATGACATGCAGGGCTTCACTAGAGGATGACATCAAGCACTTTCCACCACCGGAAATGCAAAACCAGTAGCTGTAAAAGAGAATATGGAGAACATTCACCCTTCTATGGGAAAAAAAAAACACCAAACATTAACCAATTAGAGAAGAGAATTGCAATTTGTCCCAGAGGAGCAGCAATGCATTTTAGGACAGCAGATGTTCCACCACCCGTTATTCTCAGTAACACATCTGCTTGTCTGTTGCCAATCTAACAGGTAACATAAGGACACTGATATCTCTAGAAATAAGCCTGATAATGTTAGCAAGATCATGATCTTGAATGCCTTCACTTTGGAAGCAGGACTTGAGAGTTTAAATAAAACACAGCATTAAAATAGGCTAAACAAATGAGATGCCACTGCCACAGCACAAAACGCATTATACATTCTTCCATTGTACAAGATTTATCAGCACAGAATCCAGCTGACGGCAGTTGTATGTTACACATTCATTATTCAGCAAGCACATGCAGTGATTAGTCCTTCGCACACAGTAAAACATGGATAAAGCGATGCTATGTGCTGTAGCCTGTGATCAGACAACAAAGATTTACTTACAATTGGGAGGGATTTGGATGCAGTGGCTGCTCCTCAGACAAGAGGTGATTTAGATTTGGTCTTTGCTGTTGTGCGGTGAACAGCAGACTGCAGTGTGTGGGTACCGTTCACCTTCTCTAGTCTGTACCCTGTATCCTTCCTGCATCCACTGCATCTGTCAGCCCTGACCTTTGCTCTGCCTCAAAGCTCCTCACACATGATGTGATGTGCAGCAATGTGCTCTACCACCTCCTGCCAGCTAGTAATGACATCAGGGAGAATAATAATGATGGGTATCTATCAAAGCTTCCCAGCTGCAGGCTACAGAAAGCAGTTTCATCAAAGAATGCGATTAGCAGCATCACACTGCTTTGAGTGAGGATTATTTTGCATTTGCTCTCTGCTCACATTTACAGCTGGTTTATGTGCTGCATAAAACCACAGGCGGACATCATGGACCATAAAACATAATAGCGCTAATGGTTAATTGTTTTTAAATAATGACAGGCGCTTCAGGTTTTTTTCATGGTTACGGAACTCGTCAAACAAGCATTCTGTTAGTTGGTACCAGTGCTAATAAAGTTTATTAAAGTGAAGTGGGTTTCATAAGGGAGTAGCAATCAGGTCTACATACTTGTTTCTGTTACTTGTGTTTGTGTAATGATCTGGGGGCGATTTCCAGTCAGCACACACCACGTGCGCTGAAGCAGATGAAAATCCCCACAATCACAGAAGCAAAGTACCCAGTATATATTTGTAGAGGGGAATTCCAACCAGCAGGTGGAGCTGTGGAGTACAGAGGAACAAATCCTCTGTACATCCACAGATGCCAGATTGAAATTGCACGATAAAGCAACACCAGGTAATGTAAACAAGTAGCAACTCAAAAGAAGGCAAGAACAGAGACAGATTATATGAATGTCTACCAATCTAGTCGCCACCCAGCGACGGTAGACATATCACAACAGAACAGACCAGAGAGAGAAAGCTAATCGCAAGAGAGGCGATTGCTATCAGCAACACAAGACTGAGCAAAGACAGAGCATGAATTGAGTAAAGGAAGACACAGCAAATAACTACAATCTGAGCACCAAGGAAAATAACAAATGAACTAACTAAACACGGTCACCGCACGTTATGCGCAACAGTGACAAGCACGTTAACAGTACGGTCACCGCACGTTAAGCGCAACAGTGACAAAACGTACCAACTCTGACTAGCAAATGAACACGGAGAACAAAGACAAACAGATAGTAGGAACGCTTGCTAATCGGTTGCCTAACACCAGACAACAGCAAGCGTTCGTTCCAGACAAAACAGACTGAAGGAGTAACCAGTAGCAACCGCTGCCAAGGTTAACTCCAAGATACAGACAAGGGAGACCCATCGCCTCTAGCGCTAGGGCGAATGCGATGAAGGAACAGGACTGAACGATTCACTATCAGCCACTGCAGGATATAGTACAATCGCAAGGACAGGACAAGACAAAACAAGAATAGGCAGTACAAATAAAACAGAACCTGACTGCACTAGTAGGACTGCAAAATGCACTCCCCAAGAATTAACTACACTAGAATATTCGCAACAAGATACAAAGATGCTGAGGCTCTAAGGATAGTCTCACTAGACAGAAACTATGACGAGCAAGGAATTCTGGGAGGAAGTGACATTTATACTGAAAACATTCAAAGGAAGCAGACAAGCAGATTGCAAGATAAGTGAATGCAAATCAGTCAGCCTTGCAAACTGACAAAACGGCCTCTTTTCCCTGGACTGAACTATGCAACCTGCATAGGAAACCAACAAACTGTCCAGGGAATCAAGGCCAGCAGAGCAGATTCTGACAGTTTGCATTCAAATTCTTAACTAAAGTACTTTCTCTAAAGAAAACATTTAGTGTTTGTGTTTTTTTTCTTTTATGTTTAAAAACTGCTGCTGTTCTATAATTTAATTTATGGTATGTAAAATACTTTTCTTACAAACAATACACAATAAACCCTCAGTTCTCAACTCACTCATTTAATATGAATTGCAACCAAGCAAGCAATCTAAGTCTTCTTGGTTTACTCTGCTAGGAAAGAAAAGGTGTGATATAAGCTGACCTCTCTTTAGGCCTGTTTCAGCTGCTTCTGTATGACCTTTTCCAATCCTACTTGGCTTTGCTGGGATCCTGAAAAATGAATATGCAGTATTTAATTTTTACTTGATTGAAAAGCAATCCTAAGTCAGGCTAGGACAGGACAGACACATTCCTCCTGCATCACTGCAAAGCACATGCTACTACCCAAATATATACTTGTCTGCCTGGCACAGGATGGCTGCCACAGGTTGGAGGAAGCCCCAGGTAAGTGGATCTTTTTTTTAAGGTGCTTGGATGTATCCTTTAAGTATGTGATAACTCCAAATCATAACAGCAGAAAAAACGGTAACAGTAAATTCGGGCGCCTGAGGCTAGTGGACAAATCGGGCGCCGCCATTCACTCCTATAATAAATATCGTTTAATGGGCGCCCGATAGGAAAAAAGGGCGCCGGAGAAAAATAACGTTTTAAAAGCGGCGCCCGGAGACTTAATGTTTTATTACTGTTTCTCATGATTACACATTATTTAATGATTTATACATTTTTAAATTTTATTTTTAAACGAAAAACAGTACAATATTTTTTTCAAACATTATTTTTAAACGAAAACAGTACATTTTTTTTTAACATTATTTTTAAACGAAAAAACCAACAGGGGGGTCTTAGGTTT
Organism: Hyperolius riggenbachi; assembly: GCF_040937935.1. NCBI lineage: Eukaryota > Metazoa > Chordata > Amphibia > Anura > Hyperoliidae > Hyperolius > Hyperolius riggenbachi. The sequence continues at coordinate 182,104,569 of NC_090646.1, forward strand.
AGGCACCAACAGGGGGGTCTTAGGTTTAGGCACCAACAGGGGGGGTCTTAGGTTTAGGCATCAACAGGGGGGTCTAGGGGTTAGGGGTAGGTACAGGGAGGGTTACTTAGTAATTTTTTTTTAAACGTTATTATACGTTTCACTATTTAAACGAAAGATTAACGTTTTTACAATTGCCGATTTAATGCACATTATTTAATGATTTATAACTTTATAAAACATTAATTTTAAACGAAATACAGTACAATACATTTTTAAACGTTATCCATGCTTATCGTTAAAAACCCGGCGCCCTTTTTTCCCAGCGCCCCTTTTTAACGTACGCGAAAAAACAGCCCTTCCCCACCTCTTTGTCTTCTACAAAGGGATGTGGGATAATTGAATAGGGGTGGCTTATGGTGTTATCCAGTTCAGATTGCCACCACAACCAAGGCAATTAATTAAGAGGTGTAATTTTCTGACCCATTCCTCATTACTCATACAAAGCAGTAAAAAGGAGAAAAAAACACATGTTCTATAAAAAACCCACCTACCTAAAATTCACATCTGTTTTCCAAAACGTACATGCTTGACCAATGCACTGCCTTGCATTCACGCTTTTTATTGCTCTAGACCAATGGTAATCCTTGACATCATATTTGAATGTTAAAAGTCATGTGGATTGGTTATAGCTCTTGGGGGAGGAGCCACATATTCACTGGGTTTTCCCTCTTGGATATCCAACCTGCATGGCTGGACAAGTGGTTTATGACTATATGTTGGGGGAGCTGTGCTATTTTTCCCTTTAATAAATATCTCATATCTCATTTTAATAGATTGCACATGCAGATGTGTGTGTAAACACTAAACAGCTGAATAAAGGGTATGCAGCACATTTTTAATTAAGCAAATTGTAAAAGCAGACTGCCAAAGCTTCCTTTTGGTGTCTGGTGATAAATAGGAAAATGGGCACTACTGCGGTAATTATTCCCTTCTTTTTTTGCCTTCAGGTACCCCATGAGAGCTGGTTCACACGCAATTCGCAAAATATAATTGTAATCACCCAGCAATTGCAATTTTGTGGCGATAAGTTTCAGTGCAGAGGCAAGAGAGGCTCCAGCCTCAGGGTGCACAACTCATCCCCCTATTGTGTTTGAAGCAGAGAGAAATATGAAAAGGGGATACATGGCAGTGACTGCAAGCCAGATAACTAGAGATTAAGGTGTGTTCTGGGGTCGGGGCTCTTCTTAGTCTAATAGCTATCAGTGTTTGACGGCTGGGGTGGGATGGATGTTGGGGGGGTGCACTTTGGTGTCTCAGCCTTGGGTGATGGAGGACCTTGTCCAGGCTCTAGGGAAATCAGAATCACATGGAAATAATTTTGGCCGAAATGCTGCATGCAGTGCATTAACAATTTATGAAAACACTGCAGTGATGTAAGGCTTGGTGGTGTATTCTCCACAGTCAGCATGCAACGCATGAGCTGACGTGGAGGAGGTACACACACTAGCACAAGGAAACAGGCTATCCCTAGTATAGTGGAGGGGAGGACTGACTCCAAAAGGAGATTGTGGCGCACAGAGCCGGTGCAGATCCGACAGCCACAAACAATGCTTTCGCTATAACGTCTCAGCGCAAAGTAGCGCTGAACGCATAAACCAGAACTGAGGAGATCAGGACAGGTAGACAGAATGAACGCTTGCTAGCTAGCCGCTACTTAGTGCCAGCAAGCGTCCACAACAAGACAGACTGGAGTGAGGCAGCCAATGCGTTGCAGCGATGGCGTGCCTCACAAAGACAGGACAGGATAGTCAGGAAATAGCAGGATCAAGATAGATGAATGTAACACAGACAAATATACAATAAGTATGTTTTCCTAGCGTATTACAATTACAGCTATCAATGAAACTATTTGTAACGTCTGACTAACATATGTATATATCGGCAATGAACCGATATATGACATAAGCAGGAACACTGACTAAGACTGGAGCAATACAGGGAACAGGACTCAGAAGGATTCGCTATCTCTTCGCAGAGATGAACGCAATCCACAAACGGTAACAGAACAGGATTCAGAAGGATTCGTTATCTCTTCGCAGAGATGAACGCAATCCACCAACAGGACCAGGAACAGGATAACTAGCTCAGCACGGGTGATCAATGTGCTAGAACTGACTAGCTGAACACAGGATATAAACAGTTCGTGTACGTATATATCAGCGTCACTGATGTATCAACGTAACACGAATACAAGGAAAATAATAAACGTGCTGGTATGCATATATATGGGCAATGAACCAATATATGATGCAAAACCAGCAAAGTATCTTTAGAACAAGAAACACGATCGGGGGCTGAAGCGACAGCAAGACAGGCTTAAACTGAAGCTATGAAAACCCGAGGAGTCCTGCAGGAAGCAGATCTTTATACTGAGGTCATCCAATGGGAGCAGACATGCAGATTCCCACACAGGTGAATGATAATCAGTCACAAGCTGACAGCAGGGAAAGGCAGACAAAGCTATGCAGCTTGCATGGAAAGAGATCAGAACTACCTGAGCTGCAGCACTACTACTTCCAGCAATGCCTGCTGCAGCAGCGATCATGACAGTACCCCCGCCCTTAAAAGCGGATTCCAGACGCTTTTCAAAACTGACCTTCCCAAGGAGACAACCTAACTGATAATTCATGATGACCGGGACAGCCCGGCAAGACCAAATTCCAGAATCAGTCCCCACAAGACTGGACCCATCAGAACCAGAACCTACAGAACCATGCCCATCAGTACTACAAGCCCCAGTGTGACACCCATCAGCACCATGATTTCCAGAAGAAAGCCCTCCGAAACTCCCTGAGCGATACCCACCGCCTTCCAGGAACCGTTCAAAAACGCCAAAGCCTTTGCAATGCCCACCGGGACTGTCTTTACCAACACAAAACCCACTGTTGAACCAGTCCAAGGCACCAGGACAAGTTTTCTCAGAGACCTCCCAGAACACCTTGAAGCTCCAAAGAGATCCCCATAGGTCAGAACGCCCCTTAGGCTCACATGGAGAACTATCAAGAACCCCTATGGAACCTAGGGCAATTCCCGAGTCAGGGCCACAAGGACAAACATCAAGATCAGGGCTTTCAGGGACCAGAACCATCTCTGGGCATGCAGGCAGACTGGCAACATCAGAACATGTTCCCACTAAGGAAGCATCAGAGCACGCTAACACCTTAGACACACTTGGGCATTCTGGCACACAAAGAACATCTGGGCACACTGGCACAAGAGAAACCTCTGGGCATGTCAAGGAACTGTGAGCCTCAGGGTCAGCCAAGACAGGACCAAAACCAGGACTGGCCAAAAAAAAATCATCATAACTAGACTTCGCAACTACTGGACTTTTACACGAGAATGCAGGATCAGACTTAGAAGTCGCTGATTCCAGCAAAGTCAGTAACAAATCATATTCAGGGGCACTAACAAGACCGGACAAATCTTCTGATGTATGCACTGAACCAGAAAGGGACTCCACAACTACCTCTGGACTGGACAGAGACTCATCTAATACACTGGATTGGAGCTCATGAGGCGCTGCAGAACAAGTCAGTATTGCAGCAGCCCCCACTGGACTAGGCAAAACTGAGGAATTCCCTGGACAGGAAGGGGACTCTGGAACCTCTGCCACAGCGGCCAGAGAACCAGAATCTTTCAGGATACAGGGCTGGGTTTCAGGAACACTCATTAGACCGGACTGAAATTCTGAGATTTCTATTATTTTGACCAGAGAATCAGAATTATCCATGTTACAGGGCAAAACTTTTGAAACATTCAGAGGACAGGGCTGGAGTTCCTCGGCTGTTACAACACTGGAGAGGGACTCAACGACATTGGTTAAATCAGACTGTGTACAGGGCAAGGTATCTAACACACTTGCTGACGAGGACAATATTTCAATGGCTTCTGCTTCGCTGGGCAGAAATTCATCAAGTTTTATTAGAGCAGACTGTAATTCCAAAACAGCTGCTAGACAAGTGAATATTACTGCAACACCAACTGAGGTAAGCAGTGCCTCAGACTCCTCTGCTAGAGGGTTTGAAGTATCCAAAGTACTGGGTGAAGCATACGACTCTGCGACCACAGCTTCACTGGACAGGATCACTGAACAGTCCATATTGCAGGGCAAAACCATGGAAGCACCTGCTGGACAGCATAATGATTCTGTGACCTGAGTTTCATTGGAGAGATCTACTGCACAATTCATGGTACAGGGCAAATTTACTGGAACACTTTCTGAACAAGGTACTAATTCTGCGATTTCAGGTTCACATAGCAGATGCTCTGAGCTATTCACGATACAGGGCAAATTTACTGGAACATTTTCTGAACAAGGTAATAATTCTGCGATTTCAGGTTCACATAGCAGATGCTCTGAGCGATTCACGAAACTAGAGCGAGGTGTAGAAACAGGAAGATCAAGACACAATGTTTGCGCATCTGAATCACCATTCATTTGTAAAATTGGAAAATTCAGATGCTGGGGTTCTGAGGTTTCTAGACAGGATTGCTGGGACTCGGAAACTGATGTAGTGCATCTATTGGCATCTGCTGGATCAGACGGGAGTTGAACTTTATTAACACAGGTAATTTCTGCAGAAGTGTTTGCAGAGGCAGGCAAGATTTTTCTGGTGTCTGTTTCACTGAACAAAGACTCATGAGTACTGGCTAGACTGGACTCGGAAGTCAGCAGGACCTCTGGATTCTCTGCTGAGAAATTTGTGCAGGGCAAGGTTAAGAAAGTATCAGTGGCTTCTGTTTTACTGGGAAGTAACACTGAGTTATCCATGGTACAGGGTGGAATTGCAGGAACTTCAATTTCACACAAAAAGAGCTCCGAATCACCTGCTGAATCAGCGAAAGGTGCTGAAGCAGGCGGGTCAGAACGCCATATTTGCGAATTCGGAGTCACATAAAAATCATCCAAAATCAGTTCCCACACATCAATCAATGGAGCCACAAAGTCATACCCACACACACCAGTTTTTATTAGGTTATAGGCAGACTTAATGCATGCATTCAATACTAATTCACTTTTTGCACTGTAAAATTGACAAAATGAACTTGAATCATTCTTCCATTCATTGACCAGAGCTTCCATCTCTCCTTTCTCAAATGGAGGATTCCAAGCATACTTAACAGGCAGATCATAGTTTGCAGATATGATTGTGGCAGGGACATATATTGGGTTAATTAGCAGGTGATTGGCAGATTCCTTATTCTTAAGAATCTCCAATACCTGTAGCAAGTGTTGAACTGTAGTGTATGCAAACTTTCCTTGCTTCACAAATAAGTTGATTTGTTCAATACTCTGTAATATCTCCTCATAATCATACTCAGATAATTCTTTTAAACAAAAATCTTTATTTTCCCTAGCCAGTGATGAAAGTTCATTAGTAGTTTCATAAGTCCATTTAACTCCCCTGAAAGACAATTGCATTTCATTATCTGTTAATGGCAGAATCTCATTATAGGTCTCAGTCGCTAAGGATAACGACTCTGCAGATCGGACACGTTTCTTAGAACGTTTGCGTTTTGCCTTAGACCCTGCTGTTTTTGGTGATTTATTCAAGGCTGCAGGAAAATTATCAGTAACACTTTCTGCTTGCTGATCATTTTTGCAAGCAATTGAAGGAGAAGCTGATTGGCCTGCTGCCAGGAGTTCATTTAGAGGAAAAGGCAATGGATCTATGCGCAACCAGTTATGGATCACAAACGCTAGAAATTCCAGCGGTCTCTCTTTCAAATCGGAATGATTGAGAACATCAAATGCCCACTGAAATAATTCCCCTTTAAACAGAATATAACTTAATTGGAGTGCCCAGGTTGAAACAGGAGTCGCTTGGAGATCGGGATTGGCCAGGAACCTGGCACATTCAGAGAAAAACTCATTTTCTGTTTCAGAGTTAAGTTCTTCAAATTTCTTAAAGGAACAAGAACCATAATTAACAGTGTCATACTTTCTGGGAATCCCCCCCCCCCCCCACAATGGGGATTGGTAATGGGGTTTTCATAATGTAAGGCTTGGTGGTGTATTCTCCACAGTCAGCATGCAACGCATGAGCTGACGTGGAGGAGGTACACACACTAGCACAAGGAAACAGGCTATCCCTAGTATAGTGGAGGGGAGGACTGACTCCAAAAGGAGATTGTGGCGCACAGAGCCGGTGCAGATCCGACAGCCACAAACAATGCTTTCGCTATAACGTCTCAGCACAAAGTAGCGCTGAACGCATAAACCAGAACTGAGGAGATCAGGACAGGTAGACAGAATGAACGCTTGCTAGCTAGCCGCTACTTAGTGCCAGCAAGCGTCCACAACAAGACAGACTGGAATGAGGCAGCCAATGCGTTGCAGCAATGGCGTGCCTCACAAAGACAGGACAGGATAGTCAGGAAATAGCAGGATCAAGATAGATGAATGTAACACAGACAAATATACAATAAGTATGTTTTCCTAGCGTATTACAATTACAGCTATCAATGAAACTATTTGTAACGTCTGACTAACATATGTATATATCGGCAATGAACCGATATATGACATAAGCAGGAACACTGACTAAGACTGGAGCAATACAGGGAACAGGACTCAGAAGGATTCGCTATCTCTTCGCAGAGATGAACGCAATCCACAAACGGTAACAGAACAGGATTCAGAAGGATTCGTTATCTCTTCGCAGAGATGAACGCAATCCACCAACAGGACCAGGAACAGGATAACTAGCTCAGCACGGGTGATCAACGTGCTAGAATTGACTAGCTGAACACAGGATATAAACAGTTCGTGTACGTATATATCAGCGTCACTGATGTATCAACGTAACACGAATACAAGTATAAATACTATATAAATACTAAATAATAATAATAATAATAATAATACAAGGAAAATAATAAACGTGCTGGTATGCATATATATGGGCAATGAACCAATATATGATGCAAAACCAGCAAAGTATCTTTAGAACAAGAAACACGATCCGGGGCTGAAGCGACAGCAAGACAGGCTTAAACTGAAGCTATGAAAACCCGAGGAGTCCTGCAGGAAGCAGATCTTTATACTGAGGTCATCCAATGGGAGCAGACATGCAGATTCCCACATAGGTGAATGATAATCAGTCACAAGCTGACAGCAGGGAAAGGCAGACAAAGCTATGCAGCTTGCATGGAAAGAGATCAGAACTACCTGAGCTGCAGCACTACTACTTCCAGCAATGCCTGCTGCAGCAGCGATCATGACAAGTGATCATAGGGATATATTGTTACAGTGCTTTGCTGAAATTAAATTAAGAAAGTTCTTTAATGAGTTCTTCACTTCAGAACACCCAGCTCATACTTGAAAAAGCTGACATTTTTTGAAAACCTTTTCCTGCAGGCCCCGTAGGCCTGTTTAATGAGGGCGCAGGATGCACGTCCTTGCTAGTTAGCTGGTGTACAGAACCACAGGATTAGGAATGTGGAACTAGACATGACTCAAAATCTTCACCACCAGTCCACCACTTTCCCACAATAAGTATTCTTGTCAAGCAGCCAATCACAAAATGATTTTCAGGCACTACCATAAACTTAACAATGTGTTCCAATTCTGTTGGCACTCTGGAGGAGAAGAAGGTATGTTGACCCTCATATGGTGGAACTGTAAAGGGATCAAAACATATTTGGATTCAGCAATTACATTCTGTGCAAAAGCAAGAAGTTTTAAATCAGGATGATACCATTTATTGGCTAACTACAAATGAATAAGAATGAACAAGCTTTCGGCCTTGCAGCCTTCGTCAGGTTTACATCCTGTTAGTTTGCAAGCTGGTGGTACAGACAGCTTATATACATGCAACATCAAAAGGGAAAACATATTTTTTTCAAGCATCAATACATCATGAAGATGCCTTAATACAAACAGACCATCTAAATGGGGTAAGATAAGGATCCTTGTTTACTTTATTGCTCACAGACCTGGTATTAGGATTGACCCAGATGTATCGTAAATTCTTAGTTCACAAGTTCAGCTAGGGTGGCTGAGACAGTTCATATATCATCAATCTCATACCAATATAGAAAGTTGTTGTCCTTATTCAAACCCTTCTGCACAGCTTTGAAACAATTTATAAATTTTGTTTCTGCTATTAATCGGTCATTTGACGTTTTGAAGCCGCCCTTCAGGGCAGTGACACGAAGATCATCCATGCTGTGTTCGTTGGACCAAAAGTGTGTAGCAACTGGGAGTCCAGATTTGGTATCATTAATAGTGTGCCTGTGTCCATTTATGCGTTTGCGCAGAGTTTGTCCAGTTTCTCCCACGTACATAACATTGGGGCATTTAGCACACATGATCAGATATACCAGATTGGTGGACCCACAAGAAAATTTACCTTGTACTCTGTACTCCTGTTGTGAACCTGGTATCGTTACCCTGTCAGTGGAGTAAATGTGTCTTTGAATAGGCCTCAACAAAACGGAACATCACCCTGCCGACAAAAAATATGTGGGACCTGCAGGCACATTTACTCCACTGACAGGGTAACGATACCAGGTTCACAACAGGAGTACAGAGTACAAGGTAAATTTTCTTGTGGGTCCACCAATCTGGTATATCTGATCATGTGTGCTAAATGCCCCAATGTTATGTACGTGGGAGAAACTGGACAAACTCTGCGCAAACGTATGAATGGACACAGGCACACTATTAATGATACCAAATCTGGACTCCCAGTTGCTACACACTTTCGGTCCAACGGACACAGCATGGATGATCTTCGTGTCACTGCCCTGAAGGGCGGCTTCAAAACGTCAAATGACCGATTAATAGCAGAAACAAAATTTATAAATTGTTTCAAAGCTGTGCAGAAGGGTTTGAATAAGGACAACAACTTTCTATATTGGTATGAGATTGATGATATATGAACTGTCTCAGCCACCCTAGCTGAACTTGTGAACTAAGAATTTACGATACCTCTGGGTCAATCCTAATACCAGGTCTGTGAGCAATAAAGTAAACAAGGATCCTTATCTTACCCCATTTAGATGGTCTGTTTGTATTAAGGCATCTTCATGATGTATTTATGCTTGAAAAAAATATCTGTTTTCCCTTTTGATGTTGCATGTATATAAGCTGTCTGTACCACCAGCTTGCAAACTAACAGGATGTAAACCTGACGAAGGCTGCAAGGCCGAAAGCTTGTTCATTCTTATTCATTTGTAGTTAGCCAATAAATGGTATCATCCTGATTTAAAACTTCTTGCTTTTACTGATGGCTAACACGGTACAATACCCTACTGCTACTATTCTGTGCAAAATGATTGGGATCTAAATGGAACCTGAACTGAGCTGAACTGAGAGAAACAGTGACCAAGGATTGAACTTCATTCCAATCAGTAGCTGATATCCCCATTTCCTTTTCTCAAATAGATCATCGGGGGACAAGTTCATAAACGCTCTACCCCCATGGCAACACATACCAGTCGGTGCAGGATCTAGAGAGCCAGTCCTTTAGCACAAATATTGGAGAAAGGATCCGCAAACCAGACTTGGTTCAGTGAAAAAATGTCCGTTCTTTATTAGAAATATCCACATGACAGAAAAATGTGCAATAAAATCACAGGATCGACTGACGCGTATCGGGCTTACAATCTGCCCTTAGTCATAGTCAAAGTGAACCTGTCAAGAGAGCGACTTATAAATGGCTGTGAGGGATGACTCCACCCCTCTCAAGCCAACAGCCAGGTCCTTGAAGGGAGACATTACATACAGATAATAAAAACAAACTTGCAATTTATAAAATATTACAAAAATGTATTCTTTACATACCACCTTAGAATGTCTGATGGATAAGGAGGTACGCCTTTGGTGGGATGTTACCAGTTTAAAACATTACATTAGCAAGGGTATTATACCCAGGGGTTTACGCATCAAAAAAGTGCCTACCACACTTTATTCTGACAAGTTTGTTTTGGAATGGAACCAGATCTTATCTGATTGTTCTCTGCAGCTTATGAGACTTATTGTATCCTATGAGGAACAGAAACTTGTAGATCTCAGGCTGCAGATTGATAAAACCAATCAGGATCGTAAAAGTTTCGATTCCCTGTCTGCCTTTGATGATTTACACTCCCAGCTCTTAAACAACATCAACAAGTTAGAGAAAATTATAATGGAAACAAAACGTGTCAAATTTTTGAGAGACACTAACGATTACAATCGTAATGTTGTTTACGAGTGGGGGAGGTGGGAGTCTTTTCACAGGTCACCTAAGTCCATTTTAAAGAAGTTTACCCCTCGAAAGAATGTGAGCTTTAGCTCCCCAGAAAACTCAGGATCTCAGTCAGATAACTCTGACCCATCGGAGACTAACCGCCGTAATCTACAGTCAATTTTTCCCAACACTACTCATTCTTCGGCGGTCCCTCCGATTTTCAGACATCTGGAGTTCCCATTCCTCCTTCATACTACAAAACTCCGAAGAAAACAATCAGGAACAAAAAACGAAAACCAAAAAGAAACGCACCAGGAGAGCTGGGCGGAAACATAGAAAATCGCAGAGTCGATTAATTGAAGACTCAGACTCTGCCTCCTTTAATAATGTTGTCAATCTTTCTAAATATCCGTTGTCCACGGAAGAAAAAAAGATCCTTTCCAGAGGTCTATCCTTTGCCCCTTCTCATCATTTTGATATATTTCGAACCATTTTAGACCTAAATAAATTTGTCAGAAACTTGGTAGTCAAAAAACATTTCCTCACAGAGGATCCTGAAGTGTTGGGTCTTGCTAGGCCACAGTCCCTGTCTCTGAGTGAAATTGAGGATGTTCCCTCCTTCCGAGACATTAGGACTTTATTAGCGCTGCAAGATCTTGACACAAGTGGTGTTTCAGGGGTGGGCATGGAACGGGTAGCTCCACTTAAAATTTCAAATCCTTCTTTCTATCCAGTAAATGCCAGATCCCCAGAGATAGACACTTTTCAGGACCTCATAGAGAAGGAATTAACTAATCTTTCTAGACATTCCAGGGCCCCATCCGACCTCACTTCCTCCGAGCGCCAGGCTCTTTTATCCCTTCAAAATAACAATGATATAGTCATACGCTCGGCGGACAAGGGGGGTGCGGTCGTGGTTCTTGATGCCTCTGACTACCACCAGGAGGCTCTCAGGCAGCTGGATGATGCAGATGTGTATCGGCCCTTACTCCGGGATCCTACCCAGGTTTTCCTTGCTGACCTTCGGGGGCTGCTAGACCGCGGGCGGGACATGGGTGTTCTAACCAAGCGGGTGGCTGAGCACCTTTGTCCTCTCCACCCGGTTGTGCCCGTGTTTCACCATCTCCCGAAGATCCATAAACCGGGCGCTCCCCCGCGGGGCCGTCCCATTGTTGCGGGCATCGGCTCTGTGGGCGAGCGCCTGGGCGAGTGGGTCGATGCACATCTGCAGCCTCTTGTTCTCAGGTTACCTGGATACTTACAGGATACCCGCCATGTCCTCTCTAGCTTTAAAGATTTCGTGTGGGACGATGGATACATATGGGCGACCTTGGATGTCGCCGCGTTGTATTCATCGATTCCACACGAACGAGCTCTTCAAGCTCTTGAATTTCATCTCATTAAATATTCTACTTTTGACGTGTCCTTGCGGGTTTTTCTCCTGGAGGCCGTGGGGTACCTCCTCACACACAACTACTTTATGTTTGATTCTAGGTTTTTTCTCCAGAGGTGCGGAGCCTCTATGGGGGCCAAATTTTCCCCCTCCCTCGCCAACCTCTACATGGGGTGGTGGGAGGAGCTCCGCATCTTTGGGGATTCCAACCCTTATGCCTCCCATATCATATGGTATGGGAGATTTATAGACGATTTGTTGTTGGTGTGGGGGGGGTCCTCCGGGCCTCCTGGGGGATTTCCTGGTTTATGTCAACCAAAACCAATTGAATCTAGTGTTTACAATGAATTCAAATATTGATAAAATCGATTATCTTGACCTAACTTTGCTTAGCGATCGCACATCTCGTTCAGTTTCCACACGCACTTTCCGCAAAGCCACAGCAGGCAACTCAATCTTACTCGCAAATTCATGTCATCCCAAACATACTATAAATGCCATCCCTACTGGAGAGTTCATTAGAGCAGCCCGCAACTGTTCTAATCCATGTGATTTACAGTCTGAATTTGATCAGGTGGAAAACAGACTTAGACAGAGGGGCTACACAAACAGGCAATTGGAGTTAGGACGCATTAAAGGAACCAAAAAAGCACGATCAGAACTATTGGGGACTGTGAGACGGGAGAGAGGTAGTACTGATAAAGTCACTTTCGTCACAGAATACAGTTTGGAATTTACAAAAATTACCAACATTGTGAGAAAATATCTCCCAGTTCTACATTCAGATCCCAAACTCAAAAAAGTCCTTGATGGCGGTTGTCGTTTTTCTGCTAGAAAGGCCAGAACTCTGGGCTCCATCCTTTCTCCCAGCCTCTTTAGGTCCCCCTCCTCATCACATACCCCCACATGGCTAGCCACAGTTGGTTCATATCCCTGCGGCTATCGGACCTGTAAATACTGTCATTGCCACAAACGGGGAATCACAGTGCCTTCTTACTCTTTTAATACCAGCTTTCCCATTAAACAATATGTGAATTGTGATACGAAACATACGATTTATGTCATATCTTGCACAGAGTGCAAGATTCAATATGTGGGTTGCACCACTCGCAACCTCAGAGCACGAATAGCTGAGCACTACTGTGGTACACATTGGAATACATTCCAAAAATCAGCAGTCTCTAAACACTTTGAAACTGTACACAAAGGTAACCTAAAATCGTTTAGCTTCCAGGGAGTGGAACGAGTCACCTGTCCCATTAGAGGAGGTGACATCCAGAGACTCCTGTTAAAACGAGAGGCTTACTGGATTTATAGGTTAGGTACTCGTACACCTCTAGGCTTGAACAAAAAGTGGGATTTGAATTTAGTTTATGATTATTGACTGACATAGTACCCCTTTGTCTCTATATCTGCTTTCTCTTTTTGATACTTTTGATATTTTTCATAATTCCAGTAGTTCCAGCATTGTAGTTCCAGTGTTTATCTCTTTTTACATTACTCTTACCTTTTTATACATTTTTGTAATATTTTATAAATTGCAAGTTTGTTTTTATTATCTGTATGTAATGTCTCCCTTCAAGGACCTGGCTGTTGGCTTGAGAGGGGTGGAGTCATCCCTCACAGCCATTTATAAGTCGCTCTCTTGACAGGTTCACTTTGACTATGACTAAGGGCAGATTGTAAGCCCGATACGCGTCAGTCGATCCTGTGATTTTATTGCACATTTTTCTGTCATGTGGATATTTCTAATAAAGAACGGACATTTTTTCACTGAACCAAGTCTGGTTTGCGGATCCTTTCTCCAAGATCATCGGGGGGTTCTGAATGGCTGATATTGTGTTGAAACCCCTCCCACAGTGTGATGTCAGGACCATAGTGCTGACATCACTTTGTGTGAGCCTTGTTGCATTGTGGGAATATGCTGTTTCCAACTGCCAAAAAATGCAAGCAGCAGCTACTTCCACTGACATCACCTGCCAGCAGTAGTCACCATATGATAAATGTCAGAATGTAAATCAGGCAGAGGAAAGATTTTACAATGGGCAAACATTGACAAAATCTTTTATACATTGTTATTGTAAAAATTAAGCACTTTTGTTCATTACGTTATTTTCACTGGAGTTCATCTTTAAATCCAGCTTCCCTTAGTCCGTAAGGTCCCTCGGCATCCTCTGGGTCCTCACAATTCTCCCAAGGATGCTCAGTTAGATGTGCGACCCAATGTGAGTCGGGGCGACTGCACATGCGTGGCCCTGCCCGCTCTCCTGTCACCGGGAGCAGGTGCTCCTGTGCATGCATGGTTCATTGTTTTGAAAACCGCACATGTGCAGAATGCTCCTAGTGATGGTAGCATGTTTAAGCACTGTATGCGTAGTTGCCATGATTCACGTTTGGGTCACACATTGCCAGTGGGAAAACGGAGGGTACCCAGAGGACGCAGAAGGAGCTCACTGGCATTCTCCGGTTTCCCCGTTGTAATCACCTCATTCTGCACATGCGCACCGCACTGCTGCTGCCAACATATTAAAATGTTCTGCACCACCCATTGACTTACATGCATTCTCCGCCGCTGCATCGCCATGAAAGTCTGATGGTAACATGCTGTTGCGGCGGGTCGGCAGCTGATTGAGCACTTCCAACGCAACGCAGTAAGTGTGCTAGGCCCCTTTGTCTTGCATTGTTGTTGCGTTACCCTGCGGTAAAATGGTAACGCAGTACACACTTGCAAGGCAAGTCTTCAAGGGGCCTCAATAATATCTGTGAAGCTCCTGCCACTTGTGTTGAAGTTGTTTCTGCAGTGTTGCCTTGTCTTCTTCACTCCATACAGGTATCACCACAAAAGTTGTTCCGCTAAATGAGATTTAAGAGAATATGTTTAAAACAGAGGCGCCAGAGTAGGATAAAAACGTCTAAAAACCGTTTAAAAGGGGGAAGCGGTGGACTTCCCTCTCTCAAGATCAAACAGACAGGAATTAGTTATTTATATCAAAAATAACATTTATTAGACACAAACTCCTTTTTGCAACGCGTTTCGCGGGCACACTCCCGCTTCCTCAGGCAATAAACGGAGATAACTCCAAAAAGTCTATAGTGTGGCTGAGCGCCTCTGAGGCTTTTTGGAGTTATCTCCGTTTATTGCCTGAGGAAGCGGGAGTGTGCCCACGAAAAGCGTTGCAAAAAAGAGTTTGTGTCTAATAAATGTTATTTTTTATATAAATAACGAATCCCTGTCTGTTTGATCTTGAGGGAAGTAAGTCCATTGCTTCCCCCTTTTAAACGGTTTTTAGATGTTTTTATCCTACCTTGGCGCCTCTGTTTTAAAGATATTCTCTAAAGCATATAGTCCACCCTTGGTGGAGGGGTGCTACCCCATCGTTCTTCCTATCTACAGAGAGCAACTTCTTAGACCTGAGTGGGCAGAGGCGTAACAATAGACCCTGCAAGGAATGCAGCTGCAGGGGGCCCAGAAGCTACCCCCTGCAGCTTCTGGGCCCCCTGCAGCTGCATCCCTTGCAGGGTCGATTGCCCCGTGGGGGGGGGGGGGAGTTTCTTTTCCCTGTCCTTAGAGACTGACAACTAAGGGTACGGTGACAAAAACATTGTGCTTTCTACACATTTTTTGTAATGACTGCATCTGCTCAGCAACTGATAAGGAATCGTACACAGTTTTGCAGACACAGATTTGCAGACAGTCCCGATTCAGTGTTCAGTAGGGTCAAGGGGGGCACCCATCCAAAGTTTCGCAGGGGGGCCCAATGAGTTCTAGTTATGCCACTGTGAGTGGGGGTCAGGTTATAATTCTCCCCACCTGCGATCTCAGTGGTTGCCTATGTGGTAACCCTCGTTTGTGAGTATAAAATTCTTCAATTGTGTATTTGATCCCTGTGTTAATAATACTACACTATATTGGGCTCTCGGTCTACACCTTCTTCTCGTTTACAAGCTAAATGGGACTGACTGGTTTAGCTCTTACAATGCTATGTGCTTCTGTTACTTTAGATGCCAGTTGGCCAGTCAGAGGAATTGGGTTGGTTCACAGAATGTATACTGGCATAAGATGACTGCAGTCACAGAAAAAATATGCTGTTGGCAGAAAATCAAACAGAAGTCAGCATATGCAGCTTCAGCAGAAACAAGAAATTTGGGCGCCCACTATCGGCGGAAGTTTGGGTGCCACCATAGGCACCCATTGAATTATCGGTAATGAGGGGAAATTTGGGTGCCTGCCGGGGCACCCAACGTTAAATATGGCAGGCACCTGCATCCGCTATTTGTAGCTGTTATTTATAATTGTGGGCCCTATGCCCGATATTTTTCAGGTGGCCAAATCTCTCAGAATTACTGATAATTCACTGATATTCCACTACTGGCTTTTCTGGGTGCCAAATTTTCCTGCTGCCCTTTTTTAAAGTGGAGCTGTCAGCCATACCATCTCAGAAACCCCCCCCCCCCCCACACACATATATAAGTAGATAAATACTTGCTCTACTTACATAACATATGTATGGCACTGATCACATTTTGATTTTAGTGATTTTTCTATAGTAAAAAAAAGATAAAAACCTTCTTAGGATTTTCCATTTTGTTTCTGTCTATCCTAAAGCTAATGCTGACATCATTTCCTCCTTTACTTGTCTGTGTTTGCATTGGCCGCAGTGTCGGTTCTAGTAACAATAGGGCCCCAGGGCAAAATGAACAGAGCCTCCCCCCCTCCAGTCCAAAAAAGTGGCATTAGGGACCCTTTGTTGCAACCAAGTTTCCTTCTTGGGCACCTGAGCCGGCTGCTGACCTCCCTCCCAATTACCTCCCAATTTAGCTGTGCTTCCTGGGACCCCTGCAGAGTCTTTGGGAGTGTAGCATCTCACTTGCCCACCAGCACAGGTGAGACTCTACTCTGACAAAGACTCTGCAGAGGCCCCCGGGGAACAGTAGTTAAGACGGGGAGACATAGCAAAGAAATGAACAGCGCTACTTAAAAACAGATGAATGCTTACCTGCAAAAAAGTGCAGACCCCACTCATGGGATACAAATACACAATGAGCACACATACAACCTGTCTACCACTTGGAGGATGTTAGTTTCCACTAACAGCTTGCATGCAATTTGTTAGGTACTCGTCCCTCCCACTGTCGAAGAAGTCTTTCCTCCATGGGAGGGGACCTAACACTAACTAAATCCTACCTATGCATAAGCATAGCCTGGGCGCGCTACCAGTAAATTTAAGAATTGCACAGAAAAAGTGGGATCAGCGCATCACCAGGCCGCCTCTGAATGGCCTCAGCTCAGAGATGCGCTGAGCCCCCCCAGTAACTACAAACGCACCTTGAACCCAAACAGAGGCTCTGCATATACACCAAAGAAAAACTAACAAGTGGGAGCAGCTGACCAGAATTAAATCAAACATAGCAAAGAAATGAACAGCGCTACTTAAAAACAGATGAATGCTTACCTGCAAAAAAGTGCAGACCCCACTCATGGGATACAAATACACAATGAGCACACATACAACCTGTCTACGGGGAGACACTTTGGGGGCCCCTACAGGCCCTGCCCTCTTTGCCTCTATGGTAGCGCCGGCCCTGATTGGCCGCCCTCCTCCCAGTCTTCAGACACTCCCACCCAGCTCTGCAATAGAAAGTGCATTGAGAAATATTGGCCAATCAGAGAGGAACAGAGGTGTGGAAGGGGAAAACTGGAGGGAAGGAGGCTTCAGCCAATCGGGCTGCATTAGTTAAGTCTGAGAGGAAAGTAAAGGAGAAAAAAAAGAAAACCCAGCAAAGGCCTTCGACACTGTTCCCCACAGAAGTCTGGTGCAAAAGTTGAGGATGCAAGGACTGGGGAAGAGTCTGTGTGCATGGATAGGGAACTGGCTAATGGACAGAAAACAAAGAGTTGTGGTCAATGGATCGTACTCAAAATGGGAGACTGTTAGCAGTGGGGTCCCACAGGGGTCTGTACTGGGTCCAGTGCTCTTCAATTTATTTATTAATGACCTAGTAGATCCAGTAGTGAGCAATGTTGCTATTTTTGCAGATGATACAAAATTGTGCAGAATCATCAACTCTCAGGAAGATAGTGTCATATTGCAACAGGATCTGGATAGGATGGCTATATGGGCACATACATGGCAGATGAAATTCAATGTTGACAAATGTAAAGTCATGCATTTTGGTCGTACCAATGGTCTAGCACCATACAAAATAAATGGGATACAGTTGGGAACATCAAACTTGGAGAAGGATTTAGGAGTACTCATCGACAACAAGTTAAATAATCGTACTCAATGCCAAGCCGCTGCAGCTAAAGCGAACAAAATTTTGGGATGCATTAAAAGGGAAATTAAAACTCGAGATGCTAGCATAATATTGCCCCTGTTTAACTCTCTAGCAAGGCCACATCTGGAATATGGAATTCAGTTCTGGGCACCACATTACAAAAAAGATATTGCAGTTTTAGAGCAGGTGCAGAGACGAGCTACAAAATTGATACGTGGGATGGAAGGTCTCGCTTACCAAGAAAGGTTAGATAAACTGGGTTTATTTAGTCTAGAGAAAACACGCCTTAGAGGAGATCTAATTAACATGTATAAATACATCAGAGGGCAATATAATAGCTTGGCGGATGAGCTTTTTGTCCCTAGGCCTTCTCAAAGGACTAGAGGACATGAGCTGCGCATGGAGGAAAAACGTTTTAGCCATTTATTTAGGAAAGGGTTCTTTACAGTAAGAGTGTAACGATTGTGGAATCGTCTCCGTGGTCAGCGCACCAGACGTGCGCTGATGCGGCGGATTTCCTCCACAAGCGTATTATTGCGGACACCCAGGCTAATGCACCCGCAGAGGGCAGAGGGCAATTCCCACCGGCAGTGGAGTGCAGGCGAACACAGCCGCTGCACAGCCACAGATGCCAAATGGGAATTGTACAGATCCGGGACAAGGTACAATCAGGCAGGGCTGGATAGCCCACAGGGAACAGAGCAAAGGGACAGAACCAATGTGTGCCCACCAAATTAGTCGCCACCCAGCGACGGCGAACACACAATGGCGGAAACGAAGTAGGAAACGCAATCGCAAGAATGGCGATTGCCAATAGCGACACAAGACTGAGCAGGACAGAGCACAAGGGTAGCAAAGGCACAGCAAATCATACAAAGAGAAAGATAAAGAAAATAACAAAACGCTAGCTGAACGCGAACACCGCACTCATTCGCAACAGTGCACGCGTTCGTGCGCGGTCTCCGCGTGTTACGCACAACAGAGACAAGCACGCCTAACTAACCAATAACAGACAAACATGAAACAGAGGACGCAAGCGCTTGCTTAACGGTTACCTCACCGAGCCTCCAGCAAGCGTAGCAGACAAGACAGACACACAAAAACAGGGACAAGCGAGAGATAGGATCCACAGCACTAGCGAAAAGTGGCTAGCGTGATCCAGGTACAGAATAGCAGAACAGAAGGATCCCCAGCGCTAGCGCAGGTAGGGGATTTGCATAACGAATGTATGCAAATTCCTCAGCAGCAAGCTGCAGAACTGACAAAAGGTCTCTCTTAAAGAGACCTGCAGAATGCAGACGTGAACAGTGGTCAAAACGCTGCCTGTCTGCACAGGCAGCTGAGCAGATTCTCACAAAGAGTGATTAAGATGTGGAATGCATTGCCACAGGAAGTCGTTATGGCAAACTCTATACCTGCATTTAAAGGGGGCTTAGATGCTTTCCTTGCGTTGAAAGACATCCATGGCTACAATTACTAGGTTATGCCTAATGATGTTGATCCAGGGATTTTATCTGATTGCCATCTGGAGTCAGGAAGGAATTTTTCCCTTTTGGGGCTAATTGGACCATGCCTTGTGGGGGTTTTTTCGCCTTCCTCTGGATCAACAGGGGTATGTGGGGGACGGGCTGGAGTTGTACTTGTACTGGTTGAACTCGATGGACGTATGTCTTTTTTTCAACCAAAATAACTATGTAACTATGTAGCATGCCATGCAACTTCCTTTGTGCGGCAGATGTGCCAAATAAGAGCCTGGGAAACTGGGGAATGGTGTTTTATGGAACAGAAAAATAAGAGTGATTTTTAACTTTTGGATTGCCTGGTTAGCATCCTTATTACTTGTCTACCGGATAAAAATAAAGAACTGATTTTTTATTTTATACCAGACAGTTACTCTTGAATGTATGCAGCTGCAGCAGCACTTTACACTGTAAACAGCTAACCTATTCAGTGTCATTTAACAATCATTAATTGGAGGTATACTAGGGACCTTCTCACCACGGGGTCATGAGGGACTTGCTGTCCTAAGAAATTGGCTCTGTATGTGGTCTGCAATATTAAATATTCTTCCCATGTCTGAGTACCTCAGTATAAAGTATAGCAGAATGCTTGTTTATAGCTCTTGAATTGTTGGTCTTTTGGAAGTTCTATCATTTTCTTTGTAACTTGCATTTAATAGCAGCAGTTTTACACCGCTAGGAGACATTGGCGTCAATTCACCAGAGGTTACCAACCTATTTATCTCTTGGGAGGTAATTTACCTCCTGTGATATCTCCAAATAGCAATTCTCCAGAAGTATAGGGGAAAATATCGACAGAGAGAAATGCAAGAGATAAATGTGAGATAAGTATGAGATAAATAAGTGATAGTTAGTAGTTAGTTTTTCTCCAAATCACAATTCACCAGGGAAGAAAGGGGGTGTGGCCATTTGTTATTTTTTCATCTCTTTATCCCCTGAATGAACCTGGAGATATCGTGGTTTTCACACAGCAGCTGCTGCTGTGGAAGATGGAGCCTTTTGAGCTTACTCTGTTAGGCCTGGTGCACACCAAAAACCGCTAGCAGATCCGCAAAATGCTAGCAGATTTTGAAACGCTTTTTCTTATTTTTCTGTAGCGTTTCAGCTAGCATTTTGCGGTTTTGTGAAGCGTTTTTGGTGTAGTAGATTTCATGTATTGTTACAGTAAAGCTGTTACTGAACAGCTACTGTAACAAAAACCGCCTGGCAAACCGCTCTGAAGTGCCGTTTTTCAGAGCGGTTTGCGTTTTTCCTATACTTAACATTGAGGCAGAAACGCCTCCGCAATCCAAAATCTGCAGCAGCCCGGGAGTATGCGTTTCTGCAAAACGCCTCCCGCTCTGGTGTGCACCAGCCCACTGAAATACATTACCCAAGCGTATCCGCAGCCGCAAGCGGATCGCAAAACGCAGCCGAACCGCTCTGGTGTGCACTAGGCCTTAGAGCTTGCTTCTATTATGAGGAGACGAAGGCGTGGAGGAGGGTCTGTTTAATCGCCCCCCCTTGTATTTTTCGTGAGAGAACAGTTCTTGATAATTTTACTGAGACAGAGGTGGTGAAGAAGTACAGACTCACTCGTAATATGATCTATGATATGATCCGGCAGTAAAAGGCGGGAATACTCTGGTCAGGTAGTGGTAAAACTCCGCCTCCTACCCACAATGCTTCACTTTCAAGCTTACAGAGAGGAAAAGTATCCCATGTAAATCATTAATACCGATTACCTAACTCTCTGCTTTCTCACACTTTCCTCATGCATATCTCTCCATTATCCTTTGCTATCGAACACTTTTCTCTCTGTCCTCTCACACTGGTGAATTGACTCCAGAGTGTTAAAATACCTCATGAGATAAACTACCTACCTTTTTTCTCTTAGTAAATCCTCTCTGGTGAATTGACGCCATTGTGGTAGAAATAAAAAGAGAGATAAAAGCAGTTTTCCCTCTCACTTTCTTTCTCTCTGAGAGATATACTTGATCAGCTGAAAAACTACTGTAACTTTTCTTTTTATGTTCCAAGTGTCCTGCTTGAGATTGTAAAATCTGGAGCGTGAAACTATTCTTTCCTTTAAATATTCCCTCAAGAGTTTGGGACTGCTATTTACATTACTGGAGCTATGTGTAGAGACCATAACAATGTATAAATAAATTATATCTTGAAAGCATGACATTAGATTTGCATCTTCACTTGTCACGCACATATTCTCCCGTTAAAGTCACTTAGCATGAGAATAAAATTATATATAATAAATTGTAAGTAACTATGACTTAAAGAGGTAACTAGTTTTTTTTAGTATATTGGGCTCCCGAAGACATCCAAAGCCTCCTGTAGTGGCACAGAGCAGTATTTGGCCAATTGGTTGAATACTGTTAACGGGTGAAACGCTGGAACGAGGGGACCGTGAGAGGAACGGGAAAGCTCTATCGGACCCAGAGCCTTCCCTCTCCATAGATATCTGTTGTTTTTTTTATGTTCAGTTGATGCTCACTTGAAGTACAACTGATAATTTATGTGTGTTGTGAGATCAGGTAACAGGACCGCTCCAACTTGAAGGTACAGCTATTTTTGGCTATTACAAAAAAAAAATAAAAAATGTTAAAGCAGACCTGTGAGTTTAAAAGAAATAAAAGATCTAGTTGATCCAAAGACTTCTCTGATTCTCAGCCACTCCCCCAATGCTCGCCGGGGCCCTCTTTATGGAAGCGTTCCCATCGGTGTAGAGCAAAGCCACTCTGCACAGGAGCTAGTACAGCTGGCACCTGTGTAGGAGTACGGAGCCATTCATACATTGAGGAAAAAGCCATGCACAACAGCTCCATGCTACTATAGGCTGCATGTGCACCTGCGCAGTGTGGCCAATGCTTGTACAAGGAGAGGAGTGCAGGCATGTGAACATATTCAACAAGTTCTTGTCGAATGTGTTTGGAGTGTCCCAGTGCTGAATCGTTGGTATTGAGGAAGATGGGAAAGCCTCTGGATTAGCCAGAGGCTTCCCACTACTGAGGTAAGTATTCACTTCTGTTTTTCCTTCAGGTACCCCTTGAGAGCTGGTTCACACTCAAATCGCAAAATGTAATTGCAATCACCCAGCAATTGAGATTTTTTCAGCAATTCTGTTTTGCATTCTTGTTTGTGGAAACCAGAATCACATCCCGATTGAGGCCAAAATGCTGCATGCAGCGCATTAACAATTTATACAAATTAAAAACACTGCAGTGAGAATGGTCTCATAGGGATACATTGTTTCAGTGCTTTGATGATCACCAGTGGGGGAAAGCAAAGGGCTTGTTCACACTATATGCAGTGCTATCAGGTTTGAAGCACAGCACATGGTTTCAGTGGCCCAACTTCAATTCATGCCCCCCCCCAGCAAAATTTTGACCCCCCCCCCCCCAAGCCCCTCCAATCAGGGCCGGTTGTAGAAACAATGGGGCCCCAGGGCAAAAATACCTTGGGGGCCCCCAACAGAAACCCCCTGATGAAAAAGCGGCATTAGGTATCCTTAGTTGCAGCCAAATGTCCCTCTTAGGCCCCTGAGCCAGATGCTGACCCTCCTTCCCAATCACCTCCCAACTTAACTGTGCTGCCTCGGGCCCCTGCAAAGTCTTTGGCAGTGTAGAGGCTCACCTGGCAGCCAGCACAGCTGAGATGCTACTCTGCGTAAGACCCTGCATAAGCCCCTGGGAGCAAGATGGAGAGGACCCCTTGGGGGCCCCTACAGGCCCCCTTTGCCTCTATGGTAGCGCCCGCTCTGCCTCCAATATTCACATCCCTTCCGTTGCCTCCCCTTGGTGCTCTTCACGGCCTTGAGGCCCATCTCACAAGGTCATTAAACAAGTGTGGCCATCATGATCTTCATACCCATAACAAGTGTAGCCACAAAAACACCTGATATGGTCCCCTGTATTGGAAGAATGAGAGGTTAGTAGTTGGGACCACCCACAGCTCTGGGCCCCCCTACAATCGCAGGGGCTGCTCCCCTCTAGTTACACCCCTGCTTGGTTTGCAATCTGCATGGACATAGAAAAGTCAACAGACTTTCATTTGCCTGTTTACACATGTGCTGCGCATTGCGTTATTGCACTGCGGGACGAATATTCACAAAGAATGCATGCATTTTCCTTTCTACTGTGTTGTGTTGCAGCTGAAAACGTACACACTTTAGTGCACAGTAACACACATGGGGCTTGATTCACAAAACGGTGCTAACTGTTAGCACGGCTTTTCGCGCGTTTTTGGGGGGAAAAATGAGTTTCGCTCAAAAAACCGGTTATCGCGTGCAAAAATTTGCGTCCGCACCTTAACGCGAATCTTTTGCGCATTAACGTTTGCCTTCGCGTGATAACGCAAATCTATCGTGCGAACGCTGCCGTTAACGTGCAAAAAATGTTTTTGCGATTTTTTGCGCGCGATAACCGTTATCACGCAAAATTTTCACGCAAAGCACTTTTCACAGCGTGAATCAAGTCCATGGTGTGCACTAAAATGGATACAATAAAACACAGGCTAGTGTACAAGTCCTAAGAGATGGTAGAAAGTTCTGTATTACTTACGGTATATAAAGTTTGAGGAAATGGCACGACCTGATGACATGAAGAAACAGCAGATAGCCAGGGATTTGAGGGCTAATGCTGGGAATACACAATGCGTTTTTTCGCCAGATAGATGGTTCGCTAGATAATTTCCAACATGTCCGCTCTTACTTTCGATCGCTGTACCGCTTGATTTCTCATAGAAGTGAATGGAAATTGATAAAAAAAAAAAGATAAGAGAATCGAGCTGGAAATCGAGCAGAAAAAGGAATCGAAAATTGATCGAACAGGAAATCGACCCAAAAAACGCATTGTGTGTACCCAGCATAAGAGATAGATGTGGGAGCCATCAGCATAAAAGTGATACTGAAAATTAGCATATCAATTCCCCAGACTGTGAGTGAAGAAGGAGAAGAGCAGGGATGAAAGAACAGAACCTTGTGGTACAACAAAACACCGTCGCTGTGGGAAGAAGTTATAACTGTGGTAGCAGACAGTAAAAGAACTATCAGACAAGTAAGAGGAAAGGCAAGAATGTGGTACACCATTGATGCCTAATGATGAGAGTCTGGAGAAGCAGAGTGGGATTAGAAACCAGACTATGCAACAAGTGTAACATTATATGTTACACTAGACAACATTTATGGGAATTACAGTAGAGAATAATTCTATAAAGACACAGAGTAATAATACGCATTATTTTTCCCAAGCAGGACATTCTGTTCAAAACCTAAGCCTTCTTTCACACAAAAGTGGCTCTTTTTCCCTGTTTTGGGAATTATTTTTTACAGTTTCCCCATTGAGAATTTGTAATTTTGCCAATAGGAAATCAAGCACCAAATACCATAAAAAGGACACATGGATAGGCATTGCAGTTAGGTGATTAAAAACTATCACAGAGAACACATGGGAGGCGGGGAACATGTTCTAAATGTGCATTTCTATTGTGTTGTTCATGTAGTGGCTATCCAGTGTCCTGTATTAATCTTAATAGTCTTTGTACTGTGTTTCCATACAAATAAGTGAATAGTATGGGGATGCAAGGAACATGTTTAGTGAAGATGATTGAAACATGGCAAGAGTTGGTGGATGTATGACTTTTCCATCAGTAGTGATCGAATTGCAGAATTTTGTTCCTGCACGTCAGAATTCAGCAGAAATCTGGCCAAGAATCAATCTAATCACTGGAATTGTACCTCTCAATGCAGTGTAGCACTTTGCGGCTGTCGATCCGTAGCTGCTACTCCTCTCACTGCTCAAAAACATTTACTGCTGTGTGATAATCACCCTTTTGAAGGATAATCTGCCCTTAACAAGAAACTGATAAATTATGGAAAATGTAATGTACTATAAAGATTAATGTGCTTCATCATCATCTTCTTATTCTGAGATCACATATAGTGATATGCAGCAACTATTGTACCCAACTGAAATGGAAATAGAGGAACTATCACTGTTGGCTTTTTTGAATGTTGCCGTCATTCCAGTGGCCTAGCTAAGAAGCTATGGGCCCCAGCCCAGTGCAAGTTTTACAGCCCCCCCTTCCCCAGCACTCTATACATAACAATTGATTCGGCGCAGCAAAACCTGCCAAGGACAACCACTGTGACAGAGGTGCAAGAAGGGGATGAGGAGCAGTTTGTTAATTAGTTACCATTTCAGGACGTAGATCATAGATTATACATCCTAATTAATACTGCTGTAGGTTTTAGGATGTAGAATCTATGTCCTGCATAAAAAACCGCCGCCGCACATGCACTTGGTCGTGAACGCTCGTGCACGTGCATCGTCCTGTGAATAATTGTTGCTAGTAAATAGCAACAATAATTCAATAAAGTTAGACAAAAAAAGAAAAAAGTTAAAAAAAAAAAAATTAAAGTGACCTGATCCCAATAAAATAAAGTTGTTTTTTTTAATCCCCAGTCAAGTTGTAACCCAAGCTTAGCCTATTAACCCGCTGTTAACCTCCTGCAATACCTATACCTGTTTATAAACTTTTCATGACTGCAGCCTGTAGTGGTGATTGGATGTGATCGCTAGGGCGAAAGTTTGGAGTCCCAATGCGCTACACATATATCGTTATGCCGTTGCCTAGCAATGCATCTGTACAGCACTATGGCCCCCCAGGAAAGGCATCCAATCGCTACAGATGCGCAGGCTGGGGATAACGGTCTGCCAAATGCATAGCTGGTAATAAAATATGGCATATGGGATATCATTTTACCTGGGATGGGCCAAATAATTCATTTTTATATTTCTATAACTGTGGGACATGTCATGTGAAAATTAGGAAGGGTGAAAAATGGAAAAAATGTGTATCTTCTGCATTTATGCCTAATTACTATAAAACAAAATAGTTTTGGGAGAAAAAATATTACCCAAAGAAAGCCTAGATTGTACTGACCCCCCCCCCCCCCCCAAGATATATATTACTATGATGGTATGAGTAATTAATAAGTTACCGCTGTATCAAAGCGACACAGCAAAAGTGTCAAATATGTCAGGAACCTTAAAGGAAACCAGAGAGGAATAATTAAAAGTTATTTATACATATCTGGGGCTTCCCGCAGCTGCAGAAACCCTAATCGCTCCCACGCCGCGGTCCTCAGCTTCCTCCGTTCGCCGGTGCGGGTCCCGTCCTTCCAGGGGGCGTGGCCAGCCTACGCCAGTGAAGTGCGCTGTTTGCGTATCTCTCCAGCAGCCGCTGGAGAGGTACGCAAGGAGCGCACTTCAGCTACGATCGACTGGCCAGTCAGGCTGAAGTGACGGGACCCGCACCGGCGAACGGAGGAAGCTGAGGACTGTAGCGTGGGAGCGATTAGGGTTTCTGCAGCTGCGGGAAGCCCCAGGTATGTATAAATAACTTTTAATTATTCCTCTCTGGTTCTCTTTAAGGTGTTAAAATAATGGGACTCAAACTGGTTAATGATTACTATTATTCAAAGCATCTATACAAAGTGATCATTAACAGCAAAGGACCAATAAAGAGCTAATATTATAATTGAGAGAGCGCCCCTCGTGGGGCCCCTCTGGCCTAAGGGCCCAATGCAGTCACAAGCTCTGCATCCACTATTGCTACAGCACTGTGTCATTCGTATCCTACAGCTTCCTTTTTGTTCATTAATTCCACACCCAAGACTGCAGCCTGGGAAGTTAGACGTCCCAACATAAATGCTTTTTTGGGTGAGTGACTCATCAATGAGCATCATGGAACTAGCAACTTCTGAAAGGAGATCAGAAAGGGCAGTTCTTATGTCTTTTATCATGCTAGGTCTCTTTACAATCCTAAAAGCTTAAATCCATCTGCACTCCATAGGTTACTGTACAGGAATTCAAATAATCTCACAACTAAATTGCTGTCTGATCGTAAATCAGTTCCTACATCACAGAGAGGGATGACAAACACACACTTCTGAAGAAGAGGACCACACCATAACTCATTATTACATTGCTATATATCTGACAAACATCTCTACATTAGACAAACCACAACTTACGAAGAATGCATATCTGGTCTACCTGTGCTCATCTTCTGTCAGTCTGCTTTTCAACCTCCATCACATATGCATACACACATAATACAATAGACCTATAGACCTATGCCTAACATAACCATTATAGGAAGCATGTCAATATGCAGCAACTATATTATCCATTCAAGAAAAAAAATTAAATTTATTTACCGTAGCTATACTGCATGCAGTGCAAAGCAATGCTCAAAGAATAGGAGAGTGTGTTCTGGGATGCTCAGCAATGGTCTGCAGTGCTCTATGACTCTGGGTATATCTATAAAATGAGCAGACACAAAGTTTGCTTTCATTCACATTACATATTCAGTGCTCTGCAGCTAAGGGCTCTGCCTCCCAGAGAATGCACCCAGCAGAATGGCAGGGCTGCCTTAGTGACATCCAATCCTGCGCATGCTGCTGCTGTTACGTGTAGCCACTCTCTCATTGCCATTCACCTCGTTTCCCTCCAAGGCACCTGTCTCAGTAGGAAACAGTTGCCACGGAAACTGCAGATGGAGGAATTTTCCTCCCAGAAACAGTTGCCCTGGAAACAGCCTAATGCACATGAGCCAGACTTCCATATTGTACACAATACCTATAGACGCCTATTAACCCATTCCTGGTGGGGTAAGGATGAAAGTAATTAGCACAATGAAGGATGCAACAGAGCTACTGTTGGTTTATGTCGAGCCTTGACCATGGGGCAATATAGGATATTGTGAAAAAAATGCTTATAAAATAATAAGAACATCATCTGTATGAAGATAAAACAGGGAAATTATGAAAAAAGAGGATATGGTATTTCTGTAAGCAATTCATAGATTATGATTAGTAGTAGTAGTAGTATTACTATTAATAATTATAATATTTTTATGAGAAAACTCTTTCAATAGAAGCTGTCCTGAAGAATTTTGGGAGTCATCATTTCTACCTTTTTGCTAGTTCCAGGCATTTATAGCAATCCTAAGGCATCACTACTTCTTGACCTATAATGTATACCTGAAACAATTACACTTAGTAAATGCATCTGATATTTTTTTCTCATCATCTGGAAATCAAAAATGCTAAGGAAATTCATGGAAAAATAAATCAGCATCCATGTAACATGTGTAGAAGTGCCCTAGGCTCCTTCAGCAAGAGAATTGGAGCAAAGATGCATTTGTTAACACCTCCTCACCCCCCCCCCCCCTTTTTTTTTTTTTACTAAGCGCGTGTACTTTACAAAGTACATTATAGTTTAGATTTTTTTTACAAATATATTGGACTGACTGAATGAAATCTAATGGGAACTTGCTGTCTGTTTGAATGCAAGATCTGAGGCCAGAACTATAACTGCAGTACTGGTTTGATGTGACTTTGATCTGGATAAATTATTGCATTCATTTGAATATGTCTCAAAGCTTGAGAAAGGTGATGGGGAGTGCTGATTAAAATTCTTGTTTATAAAGACAACTTTCTCTATTTTGTTTGACCAGCAATAATTTGTTTTGCAACCAATAAAGTTGTCAGTTAGCTTCACTGAAATGTAAATATGTCTTCATGTTTAGGTTTGTTTTTTTCTGTGCTGTGTTTAATGTATTAGAGCAAAAATATATTTCTGAGATTCATACCACTTTAGGACCTGCCATTTCTGTATTATGCCTCCAAACACTGTACCATTTGATGTAACAGCCTCTGAAACCAGTACATACTGTGACACCGGGCTCAGTGGTTAGAAGGGCAGGCCTTAGCTGGAGATTGGAGGCTTTGTTGTATAGACTGGGGCTCCCTACGTTCTCAGAAAATCACCTCAGGATGATCAGAGATACAAACGAGTAGCACAAAGTGCATGCACTCTGACAGTGGTACTGATTTCTTTATGTTTTAACTAGTGCAAATATATGGAACTTACCAAACTAGGATGCACCTAATAAGGATAAAATTTATATTAAAAAAAGAAAAAAAATGAATTAAAATATAATAACAGTTATTCGTTTTCTCATAAGAATGGCCATTTACCAAAGTATAATTGTAATTGTATATTGCAAATGTGTATAGCTGAGCGTCTCATTAACTGTTTTTAAGCACATAATAGACCTGAAGAAGAGATGCCCAAGAAAACAAGTTACCTGGCAGTGCTGTAATAACGTTTACAACTTTATGTTTTTTGGTAAATGGTCATTCTTGGGAGGTAAGTGATACCTTGCCATGGAATTTTAAATGGGTTCTTTTTTTTTTAGATTTTTATTTTAATCCTTTTTGGGTGCCTTCTACATGTTTCATAGTAGACCTGGTTAAATTAGGCACGTTAGCCTTTGGATTTCCTCCATCTAACAAACCCTTGGTTTTTCAAGAGTGACCTTCACCCAGCCAACCCCAAAGCCTCAGTAGGGCACTCTAACATTCCCCACGTGCCAATGGAATGGTTGTTTGGATGACTGTCAGGATTTGTGAGCAGGGCCGCTTCAAAGCTGCAATGGGACCCAGGGACAAAAGTAACCCCAACCTGCCCACAAAAGCAAATTCACCCCCCAGGGCCCCCGAGCCAGCACATGTTATTACATAATTACAAATTAAGATGAGACCAGCGCGGATGAAGACGGGGAGCACAGACTAATGGAGCAGTGCGCTGGGACAGTTAAAGAGACACTGAAGCGAATTTTTTTTTTATGATATTATGATTTGTATGTGTAGTACAGCTAAAGGCCCATACACACGTCGGATTTTTGTGAACGACCCGTCGTTTGAACGTTCCGTCGTTCAGTCGTTCGCACGTCAAATCCGACGTGTGTACAGACTATCGTTCGGGTGATAAGACTGGTTTCCAGCGATCCGCCAACCAGTCTTATCACGCGAACTATAGTCCGTACACAGGTCTGATTCTGCGTGCGAACGACTGAACGACGGAACGTTCAAACGACCCGTCGTTCAGAAAAATCCGACGTGTGTATGGGCCTTAAGAAATAAAACATTAAGATCAGATACATCAGTCTAATTGTTTCCAGTACAGCAAGAGTTAAAGGGAACCTTAACTGCTGCGGAAAAATAAATTCACTTACCTGGGGGCTTTCCCAAGCCTCCTGCAGCCGTCCTGTGCCCGCGCCGGTCCTTCGGTGCCCTCCGGTCTCCCTCCGCCGCTAAGTTTCGATTTCGGACGACTGCCAGTCGTCCTGGGGCCTCTTCCGCATTCCTGGTCGTAAACTGCAGTAAAGCGCGTCCGCATGACGCGTTTGGCGTCATGCGATGACGCGTGTGGCGTCATGCGGACGCGCTTTACTGCAGTTTACGACAAGGAATGCGGAAGAGGCCCCAGGACGACTGGCAGTCGTCCGAAATCGAAACTCAGCGGCGGAGGGAGACCGGAGGGCACCGAAGGACCGGCGCGGGCACAGGACGGCTGCAGGAGGCTTGGGAAAGCCCCCAGGTAAGTGAATTTACTTTTCCGCAGCAGTTAAGGTTCCCTTTAAGAAACTCCAGTTGTTATCTCTATGCAAACAAGCCATTAAGCTCTACGACTTTTAAAGTCGTGGAGAGGGCTGTTATCTGACTTTTATTATCTCAACTGTTACTTAACTGTTTACTTTTTCTCTGCCAGATGAGAGGTCATTAGTTCACAGACTGCTCTGAAAGAATCATTTTGAATGCTGAGTGTTGTGTAATCTGCACATATTATAGAATGATGCAATGTTAGAAAAAACACTATATACCTGAAAATACTGAAAATAAAAATATGAGAATATTTTCTTTGCTGCTAATCTTCTAGTAATTATTCATAGTACACAACCAATTCACTATATCATTTTTTTTCCCGCTTCAGTGTCTCTTTAAGTTTCCTGATACCTCCACGTCTCCATACTTCCTGGGTTAGCTCCTCCCCTCTAACCCCTATAGGACCCGTACAAAGCTATAAATAAAGGATATGATCCCACTACCCTCATTCTCTTTTTTGTCCTCAGACACTATAGGATCCGTGGTTTGGTAGATATGTTGTACAATTTTCTATCGGCTATACTTTCATTACTCTTTAACGATTGTTTACCTATTGCTCATTGAGCACCTTACCCCATGCCAGGTTTTTTTTTTCAAATGTTTTTTCCTGGTAAATAAGAGGGCCTTTGGCTACTAAATGCGCCTGTATAGGACCTCTTAAGGATCATAGAAGGCGTTTATACAGGCTAAAGGCTTGTGGGGATTCCTGTGTGCCCGTTTTGGGTGCGCTTTAGCCTACCTGTGGGCTCCTGTGCGTGTATCTTTTAATATGGCTCCTTGGTCGGGCTCTTGGGTCGCGCTGACTTAGGAGATTGCTATGGCGGCGGCGCTTCTTCACTTCCGGGTGCGCGTCCTAGGCGTCCGGAAGTACGCATCTGCGCATGTGCATCATGCCGCGCATGGTAGAGACTCGGGAGAGTCTAGCGGCGGACATGTTGCGTGTGGGCAAACGTGCCCTCTTCTTGCGGCTACGGCTGCACGCACAATAAGCGCGCTAGGCGGTGTATTTAAGGGCAGTAAGATCCGCTCCTCAGAGAGAGAGGAGTGGGTTACTGCTGCTCTGAGAGTTCTCCAACTACATTCTTTTTTTGGTGGAAAGAGGCTGCAGCTTGTATGAATCAGTAAGTGAGCATCCAAAGTTTTCTTACACTACTCATATTGCAGCATACACAAAACTTTCTGCATGTTATAGTAATAGTTGCCTTGTTGGACTGGAAGTAATTAGGTGTTTCTAATATTCCCCACAGTGAATCCCGCCGACAATATTGATCCTGGTCCGTCAGGGTAAGGTTTTAATGTTTTAAAGGGGCCTTATATTAAAAAAAAAAAAAAAAAATTTAATATATGTATATATATGTATATATCAAATCTATTGGAAGCAATTAAATTATTGCTTGTATCTCACAGAGCACATAAGGATGATGCTGGATCAGGCTCCAGTAGACCAAAGTCCACAGTGCGTGCCGTAGATAGCGCCTCTCAAGGAACATCGGGGTGAGAAAAAAAAAAAAATGTTTTAAATAAACTTAAAAGCAGATCCGTCCTTTCAACAAGTGAAGCAATTAATTATTGCTTTTATCTTGTAGAGTGCGCAAAGTGGGGCAAGATGAGTCAAGATCTAGCAGAACCAGGTCAAGGTCAAAATCAAGATCGAAAAAGCACAAATCGAAGAAGCATCATCACAAGTCTTCTAGATCCAGATCAAGATCTAGATCACGCTCCAGAAGAAGGAGATACTCGTCTAGATCAAGTCATTACCACCATTATAGGAGCAGATCACGTTCTCCTACACACAGACATTTACCGAGTAGCAATCAGTGTTGGGCATGTCCAAACCCTGCTATGACGGATAAGACTGTTTGTGAATCATGTTTCAGTCAATTGGCTAGAACGCAGGAAGCCAAGTCCGAGGATATATCGGAGATCATAAGAAAGGTTGTGAGGGAAGAGGTAACGGCACACTCTTCAACATCTCTTCAATCCACACAAGAAGATGTCTTGGAGTCTGACCAAGGGGAAGATGATGAGGCACCCTGCCTATTTGACTTTAAGCTTACCAGCCCATTCATAACAGCAATAAAGGAGGCCCTTGAGTGGACAGATCCTCCAGGAGAGGAAGAACAGAATAAAGAGTATTACTCACACTTAACGAAAAAACCGAATACATTTCCAATTATGAAGGAAATAAAAAATATAATATTAGAAGAGTTCAAGAAAGTGGAGAGCAAAGCTTCAATTCAAAATCGTTTTTCTAAATTATACCCTGTGAAGGATGAGGAAGTGCCTTTTCTTCAAAATCCACCATCAATTGATGCCTCGTTATCTAGATTGGTAAAACACGTTACGTTACCCAAAGAGGATTCGGCCATCTTTAAAGATGTCTTGGATAGAAGAGTGGACAGTGACCTAAGAAGATCATATCTGGGTGCAGGGGCCACATGTAAACCAGCCATTGCCCTCACCTCGGTTGCAAAGGCCTTGAAGATTTGGATAGACAATATAGAGCAAGCAATCCTGGAAGACAGGGATAAAATGGAAATCATATCCGCCATGGAGGATTTAAAGATCTCTGCAGATTTTATAGGGGAAGCATCCATGGACATTCTAAGATACCTCTCTAGAATCATGATAAATTCAGTAACGGCTAAGAGGGCAATGTGGCTGAAGCCATGGCGAGCAGACCTAAGCTCTAAACAAAGTT
Source organism: Hyperolius riggenbachi (assembly GCF_040937935.1). Lineage (NCBI taxonomy): Eukaryota > Metazoa > Chordata > Amphibia > Anura > Hyperoliidae > Hyperolius > Hyperolius riggenbachi. Next base: position 182,138,191 of record NC_090646.1, read on the forward strand.
GGGTAAAGATACCTTATGATGGAGTATGCCTCTTTGGAAGTGAGATGGACAAGGCGATCTCTAGAGTCACTGGTGGCAAATCAGGGTTATTACCACAGGATAAACCACAGAAAAGAAATTTCTCAACAGGGAGAAGACAGCAGAATACCCGATTTAGAGACTCCAAAGCCTATAGACCAGGAAGGCCTTTTAGAAATAACTGGAAAAGCTCACAAGCCTCGCTGGCAAGGTCACTCAAGTCTAGTATTCAGAATGCAGGACAAGCAAAGCAGTCTTTTTGAAGGTACGCCCACCCAGATATCCAAAGTGGGCTCTCGATTGATGGAATTCAAGGATGTTTGGGTGGAAAGGATAAAGGACGACTGGGTAACCAAGACAGTTTCTACAGGGCACAAGTGGAAATTCCGATGGCGCCCCAGAGACAGATTTCTGCAAACTCACATCTCCAAGAATCAGCAGAAGGCAGACACATTAAGAGATTATGTGAATTCCTTGCTAGATCAAAAGGCAATACAGATGGTTCCTCCAGCAGAAAGAGGAAAGGGAGTTTACTCGCAACTTTTTCTAGTACAGAAAAAGAGTGGAGGATTTCGCCCAGTTATAGATCTAAAATATCTAAACAAGGCAATAGTTATTCCAAGGTTCAAGATGGAGTCCATTCAATCGATTATCCTTGTTATTATGCCAAACGATTGGATGATGTCAATCGACCTTCAGGACGCTTACCTCCACATACCCATACATCAAACTTTTCAAAGATTCCTGAGATTCTATGTAGACAACTTACATCTGCAATTCACTTCTCTGCCTTTCGGCCTGTCTACAGCACCTCGAACATTTACCAAAGTTTTGGTGGCCGCAATTGCGGAATTGAGACTGAAAGGTATTCGAATACACCACTATCTGGACGACATCTTGATACTAGCAGACTCGGAGCAGAAACTAATTGCTCACAGAGAAACAGTGATAACGTTTCTGGAGAAATTAGGATGGATTATCAACTGGAAAAAGAGCCAAATGATTCCATCCAGGGAATTAACTTACCTAGGAGCAAGATTCAACACGACAGACAACACGGTGTCCTTACCGAAGGAAAAAATGCAGAATATCCGCAGATCGATTCAGGGAATCATGTATCGGACACAGATAGTATCGAGACATTGTCTTCAAATATTGGGTCTGATGTCATCGGTGATTCCAATGGTCAGATGGTCCAGATGGCACATGAGATCTTTCCAGTGGAATTTTCTGAGGCAATGGGACCAGTCATCCATGCATCAGAAGGTCAAACTATCAATGTCGTGCAGAATATCTCTTCTTTGGTGGATCGATCAGAAAAACCTGTGCCAGGGGTTTCCATTAGCTCCTTTCAATTGGATCATGATTACTTCGGACGCAAGTCAGACCGGATGGGGAGCTCATTGTCTACAGAAATGGGCACAAGGTCAGTGGCCGGAGAATCATCAGAGAATAGTGTCCAATATATTGGAACTGAGAGCAGCTTTTCAGGCGACCCAGGCTTTTGCGCACATGATCAGGAATTCGGCCCTATGTCTACAGTTGGACAATCGTGCTGCGGTTGCATATATTCAGAAGCAAGGAGGAACGAGGAGCTTATCATTGATGAGGGAACTGACTCCATTAATGATCTGGGCGGAGAAGAACTTACAAGCTATCAGGGCAGTTTACCTTCCAGGGAAATTGAACATTCAAGCAGACTACTTATCCCGGAATGTTGTCGACAACAACGAATGGAAATTGAATTCCTCAGTGTTCAAACAGATAATTCAATTATGGGGTCTCCCTCAGGTCGACCTATTCGCATCTCATCTCAACAACCAGTTGCCAACATTTCTTTCCAGATGCTGGGTTCCAGGGACGAGCGGGATAGACGCCTTAGTAGCCCAATGGAGAGCATCCCTAGTATATGCATTTCCTCCGGTTCCTTTAATCCTGAGATTCCTCAAGAGGCTAAAAACGGAACAGGTTACAGCAATAGTGGTGACGCCCTATTGGCCCAAGAGGCCTTGGTTTCCACTACTGATCAACATGTCTCTCTGTCCACCTCTGAAGTTATACATGGCACAGGACCTACTATCACAGAAGGAGATATACCATCAGAATCAGGAGATATTATCTCTAACGGTATGGAGATTGAGAGGAGGATCCTAACAGAAGCTGGGTTTTCCCTACCTGTGGTGAACACTTTACTAAGAGCCAGAAAAGTATCCACTAACAGATCGTATCATAGGGTATGGAGAAGATTTATAGATTTCTCATCACTGAGGGAAGTGGACTTTCTATCACCATCCATTCCTCATATACTGGACTTTTTACAAACGGGGGTGGATCTGGGCCTGAGTGTTAGTACCTTGAGATGTCAAGTTTCAGCTATTTCAAGCCTAATAGGCCATAGACTTTCAGCTGATAGACTGATTCAGTTATTTTTTTCAAGCCCTAATGAAGATCCGACCCCCTGTTAGGAAGATTCTTCCATCTTGGGATTTACCTCTCGTCTTAGACTATCTGTCATCAGAACCATTTGAACCTATCGAAACCTGCTCCATCTGGAATTTAACCCTAAAAACAACATTTTTAGTGGCTATCTCCTCTGGCCGAAGAGTGTCAGAGATCCAAGCACTGGGAGTGCTCAATCCACACATTGTTTTCTATCCCGATAGGGTAGTCCTCAGGCCTGTAATGGATTTTCTACCGAAGGTAGTTTCGGAGAAGCATATAAATCAGGAATGGACCTTACCAGCCTTTCCCAATGCAGAGGAGGGATCGGCAATCAAGCATTTGGATATCGTCAGAATCCTGAGATTCTATATAGAGGCTACAGAACCCTTCAGGAACTCTGATCACCTATTTATTTGTCCTTCGGGACCTAGAAAGGGCCAGGAGGTTTCAGCTAGAACAATAGCTACCTGGATAGTCAGGCTCATAAAGGCAGCATACAGAGCAAAGGGGGCAGAGGAGATTCCATCAACCTCTGCTCATTCAACTAGAAGTATGTCAACTTCTTGGGCAGCATCCGCAGGTGTCTCCCTTACAACGATATGCAAAGCCGCGAACTGGACATCTCCAAATATGTTCATAAGACATTACAGAATTGATCCATCTGTATTAACCTCTGTAAATTTTGGAAAAAAAGTATTGTCTGCTGTAGATAAATAATCTGCTGATCTTTTCATATAAACATAATATTTTTGCATTGTACCCACCCGTCTGGTTTATTGGTGCTAGTTATATCCCAGGAAGTATGGAGACGTGGAGGTATCAGGAAAGTCAGAAAATTTGTACTTACCTCTGTAATTTTCCTTTCCTGATACAACTCCACGTCGACATACGACCCGCCCTTAGTTTTGTTGTGTCTGAGTACTATATACAAGAATGAGGGTAGTGGGATCATATCCTTTATTTATAGCTTTGTACGGGTCCTATAGGGGTTAGAGGGGAGGAGCTAACCCAGGAAGTATGTCGACGTGGAGTTGTATCAGGAAAGGAAAATTACAGAGGTAAGTACAAATTTTCTGACTTTCTATGCTGCCAAAATCTTTGCAGGGGTCCTGGGCAGCAAAAGTCAAGGGGGACACCTGGGGGAACTTGGCAGCTCTCGGGGCCCTGAGGCAATTGCCCAGGTTGACCTTACAGTAGCGCTGGTCCTGTTTGTGAGTAACCTTTTTTATTCCCTTTACAGCAAAAATACTACACTGGTGACTCTTCTCTTTCAAATTCCTAGGCCTAGTAATGATCAATGAGATGCAAATAATTCCAAGTTCATGCATAATTATGCAAATTCTGGATGCAAATATATGCAGCTTAAAAAAAAAGGACCAATCAAGTCCCACCAAGGTTTACATTGATTTGTCCATTTTCAAGCTACATTAATTTGCATCCAGAATTTGCACAATCCTGCATCAACTTGGAATTATTTGCATCTCATTGAACATCTTTAATTAGCCCTACAATTTGGAGGTTGTGTTCATGTAACCTTAGGCTTCCAGTCGTAATGCAGTCATTCTGCAGATAATGAATTATAAGGAAGCTGCATTGCTTACTTAAGCACCTGTTAAAGAGGAGCTGTCAGGCATACTATCTCAGGAAAAAAAACCACATATATAAGTAGATAAATACTTGCTTTACTTACATAACATGTATTGCACTGTCCACGTTATGATTCCTGTGAATTTTATGAAGGGAAAGTAGAGAATCCTATTCTAGACAGTTTCCATATTTACTGTGGCTATTTTGAAGCCAGTCGTGATGTAATATCCGCCCTTAGTCTCCTCTGCCTGATTTGCCCGCCCTTCACTATAGAAAGTGCATTGTTTCAGCCTGAGAAATTTTGGCCAATCAGAGAGGAACAGAGGTGTGGGACGGTAAAACAGGAGGGAAAGAGGCTTCAGCCAATCAGGCTGCATTAGTTAAGTCTGAGGGGAAGTACAGAAGCAAAAAAAGACAACCCAGCATGCCCTGCAATTTTTCTTTCGTGTACCAAATTTTCTGTGTACCAAATAAGATTCGGGTAAACTGGGGAATGATAATTTATCAACAAGAAAAGTAATAGTAATTTTAACTTTTGGATTGCGTGATCAGCATCCTTATTACTTGTTTACCAGATAAAAATAAAGAATTGATTTTTTATTTTATGTCCGACAGTTACTCTTTAAAAGCCTTTGTATCCTTTTATTGGCTATGTACTCTTGTTAAAGCAGAACTCCTGACAAAACTGTATTTTATTATATAATGCCGAAAGCCAGCGGTACTTACTAATGATTAGCTGCATGAGTGTGCAGTGCCTACTAATAGACAACATACACACCCTGAATTCAAATCAGGTGCACCAAATTACCATTGGATGATGTTGGTTTCCATAATAGCTTACATGCAAATTATCAAGTACTTGACCCTCCCACCACAATGAGGTCATCCTCTGTGGGAGGGGTCCTACCTCTATCTCTGCTGGTACCCAATCAGAGGTGGGCTGGTGATGCACTGATCTACCTTTTTTTGCATATTAAAACTCAATTTTATATTTGGGCTGTGCTGTAAGGTATCCTTCAGCTTTCCCTCCTGCAATGACTCTCCAATACGGCAGGAAATCAGTGATATTATCATCTCTCACATTGTCATATGCGGGAATTTGTATGGAATTATTCTGTGTTGCTTTATTACCTATCTTACTTACTCGAAACAAGTTACATTTTACAGAAAGACTTGAAATACACAGGCTGCCTGTGACCTGGATAATGTATATCTGAGAGGTATTTTGAGGACACAGATTGTGTTTGGCTTGTCACTGTGATGACAGCCTGGGGCAACGAGGCTGAGTGTACAGCAGCAGGTACACTGCAACTGCTGCAGCTGTTATATGAACGATGTCGCTGAAATCCACTTATTAGCTAGTATTATATTTTCCCAAAGCTGGAAAATACATAGCAAGGGTGGTGATTTAATTTGGGGAGTAATAAAGCACAGATTTATGTTAACATACTGTTTGCCAGCTTAGGTTGACAAGTTTTATTTTCTGCCACCACAGGGGACCAAGGATGATCCTCTGTATTATATATGCAATGTGAACTCCCTCTTTACCTAGAAGAGATGGGTGTTTCCGTGGAGCTAGACTCCTTTGTTGTTCCTCTTCATCAAGCTGCAATATTACTTTAGGGATGATTACCCCATCATAGCTGTCACAGCCGTCTGCTCCTTCAAGCGTGGCATGTGAACAACTGCAGAGCTATTAAGGATATTAATAATTGAAATTGCCAATCAAAGGTCATTCATTACCTATAACCAGGCCCTTGCTTCAGCTATCTTCATTGCTTCTAGGTCAGTAACTGCTGCTTCATGTTCGTTCTTTTGGATGAGCAGCAGCCATTGCTTATTATTAAGGCTGACTTATGTGCAGTGACAGCAGGCTGAGGCTTCCTTCTGATCAGTGCCAGGTTATCCTGCTGAGGAGCTTGGCAACATCATGAAAAAGAATCATGTCCCGAAGTCAGGCTGGATGTGTTAAGGCACGCTGCCCTCCTGTTGGCATGACATAGCAGGCTGTTTGTACCGTCTGTAATGCTCCTCCATTGCCTGCAGGACACTGATCTGCCAAGAAGAACTTGAGGCAGCAGACACTTGATAGGATTTCCAGCTAATCTGAGCACAGAGTGAGAACAGATAGGATAGGGTGTGTTTACTAATCCAAGCATAATACAATCTTGGTGGAGCAGACATCAGCTTTCACATTAACTAGTCAAATTAATCTTCTTCTTAAACCTATTAAACTCAAGTACTGAAGAGGGAGCTTGTGTCATATTTGAAACTAGCACAAATATTACTATTATTTCAAAGCTGAGAATATATGTAGAGTTTGTTCTTGAAGTTCAAAATAAACCTTTGTATCTAGTTGGGGAAGGGGGTGGGTATGGTGGACCCAAATTCTAGGCTCTATTATGCTGCTGCAATCTTGACTAGGCTTATTGATTGGCACAGGCATACCAATCATGAATGCTGGGTTAGCACGGAGGATGAACTGGTTGGTGGATGTCTCAGACTCTGAGACATCCATGTTTCCTGGTGCTCAGGTCAACCCCTTCTGGTCCACCATTTTCTGTCTGATGGGGAAAGGGTCATGCTTTTGACCTCAGGCAGACTTTGAATTCTCCTGATCTTGATGTGTGAGTTCCATTTAAACATCTCTTGACAAAGATTTGTAGTTCTGGGTTGCACAGGTCTTTTTCCCCATTCAATCGCTAGTATTTGGGGGAGGGCCCAATTTGTAGCACTCTATCCCTTATGCATGCTCTTTTTAATGAATCGGAGCCCTCATCCTCAGCCTACAAAGGTAAATGGGAAAGAGACTTTGGTTTGTTTTTTAGTGATCAACAGTGGAGGAAAATCTTCATCTTCACCCATAAGTCGTTTAAATCCTCCAGGAGCCAACAGGCGGGTTATAACATTTTCACAAGGTGGTACTCAACACCTTCCAGACTCTACAAGATGTTTCCTGGCACTTCACACTTGTGCTGGAGATGGGGTTTAGAGATGGGTACATTACTCCAAATTTCTGGTCCTGCAGTAAGCTTATCCAGTTAAGTTACACCATTGATGGACTTCCTCCCTCCTGATTCACATCACCTGCTTTCTTTTTGTTGCACCATAACTCATGGTCCATCAAAAAGCATTAGAAAACTCTCACTAGACACTTAACTAATGTGGCTTAAAGTGGATCTGAGCCTAGAACTTCCTCTCTGCTCTAAAAGATTAGGCACAGTATGAAAACCATCAGGGGAAAAAATATTTGTTTCAATGCATAGAAACCCCCCAAAAAGCCCTGAACATTTATAGGATGAACTTTCTGGGAGAAAAGAAAGAGCTAAAGCAACGATCGGTGTCAGCACACAGAGAGAATCTAAACATTGATGATCTGCAGAATCATCAATAATACAGATGTATACTTGATTATGGATAATTTGCAGAATCACCAATAATACAAGTATGACTAACCTCTGGACACCTAATGAAGTGTAAGTGTTTGGTGTAACTGTAGGCTATCTCCCGTGAGGCGGGAGATACAGGCAGCTTGGCCGAGAACCACCTGAGGGGCAGGTGGCTCTGGGAAGTGCAGGGACTATCTCCTTGAGAGAGGGAATAGTGAGAACCCGGCAACCAGGGATATCTGAATATCAGATATAGACTGTACTGCAACCAGGGGACTCCAGGGGAGAGTCCACTGGCTGCTAACCGGCCGGACTCTCTGAGGAGCAGGAGTCCTAGTTGCAACTGACACTTGGTGGAATTGTGTCACTGCTAGTACAGATAGACTGAGCACTCAAGGGGTGAGTGACAGCCTGGAAGGTCGGGCAGGGCAGGTCGGCAACATACGAGCAGATAAGGTACAGAGACAGAAGGCTGATTCGGTAACCGGGTACAGGCAGGGTCTGGCAACAGGTAGGCAGATATGCAGAGGTACCGAATCAGAAAGCAATAGAGAGGTCGACAGAGCAAATAGTCATAACAGAAATAGAGCAGAGTCCTAGTCTGAGGTGTGAGGTCCGTGGTCTCGACACCCAGGAACTAGTCTAAAGTATAACACAGTAATGACACAGTAATCCTAAGCTTGGGTGTGAGTTCCTTGGTCACAACACCCCAGAACTGGTCTAAAGTATAACACAAGCGTAATCTGGCTAAGTGTGAATTCCCAGGTCCACCTGGTTCTAACACACTGTGGGATCTGACTGAGGTCTGAGTGCTCACACGTAAGTATTCACAACAGCAGACAACCTGAGACTGACCAGCGAGATCTATATAAAGTGCAGCGCTCCTCAGCGCCGCCCAGCGCCACTCAGCCAATCAACAGCTGCGCTGGGATCAGCTGATCGACCTGATCAGCTGATCCCTCTCCTACTGGCATAAAGGTCCTGCCTCCCAGCGCGCGCGCGTAGCTCTCCATCTGTGTGCACTAGAAGGCTCAGACAAATCAGACGCATGCTGCTGTACGGAAACCGCCGGTCTGAACGCGGAGACTGCTGCCCCGCTGCCAGACCGAGCGGCGGCATCTCCGCAATCCATTACAAAGCATCTTTCTTTTCCTGTACAGCCAGCACTGCCAGCGCCGAGGCACTGTGAGTCATGCCTACTGATTACACACTTGTTGAACTCAGCTGTAGCTAAATAAACAAACACAGCTCAGTGCAGCTGATTTCTACAGAATTTCTATGTGCAATGAACACTTTTCAGTCTTTTTTGCAAGTGCTCGGGTCCACTTTGGACGGTCCTGGGTTCAGCCCGGTTCTTCTCTCTCCTTCTTTTCTTTCTCGAACTTTCCATCCCTCTCCTTTCTTTTTATGTAAACTGTTTTCTCATGCTAAACTAGTTACCCTCTCTGTATTAGTGGTGTCAGTTTTTGGTTAATGAGTGCCCTGGTGGTTATTTGTGCAGTGGTGTATGATCTCTCTCTAGATAGAAATCATGGGGGCCCATAGCAAAGTTTTTTGTGGGGCCCCTCCCTAAAAAACTGTAAAGCACCTTACACCTCCCCCACTACACCTCCCCCACTACAGCTCAACCTATTCTCACACAAAACCCATCCTCTACCTAGGCCTAACTCAGCCTAACCACCACCCCCTGCTGATGCCTAACCTCACCCACCTCCCCTGCTGATGCCAAACCTTAACACCCCTCCCCCCATACCTAACCTTAACCCCCCCCCCCCCCCCCACTGGTGACTTACCTTAATCACCCCGCAAATAAAATGTGACTTTGGTTGATGCCGCCTGCACAGTCATGTGTATTGGCGTTACAGGTTTTCTTCAGAAGTGAGATTGGTTGGTTGCCCTCTGTGCAACATTATCTTGTGAGTACCCTCCTTTATTACATTGTACTCTACCTGCTCTAAAAATACACTACTACACTATTGGTCTCCCATTGTCTCTGTGCTTACTTTTTTCAGGTAGTTAATCCTTATCTCTCCGGGCACTCCAATCATGTGTATTGCTGGGTACACACCATGCAATTCGATTTTTTCCGACATGCTCGATTTGGGTTTCAGGGCTCGTTTCCACTATCGCGAATCTGCATGCGTCCAACGCATACAGATTCGCACATGTAATGCAAGTGGATGGGCCTGTTTCCACTGTAGCGTTGTTGAGGTGCTTTTTTTCCAGCGGTAAAAAAATGCACAAAAGAGCCAACGAATTCGCCTGCGAGTGGAATGCATGCGAATCGCCGCTAATGTATTTAATAGTAAAAACGCATGCGTTTGTTACATGCGTTTTTACCCGCGATTTCGCGTGCGATTTCGCACCTTTTTCAATTTTATTTTGCCCTGGCAGTGTCATGGTTAATTTCGCATGGCACCCTGCCATGCGAAATCGCACGCGAAATCGCGGGTAAAAACGCATGCGGAAACGCCTCCGCATGCGTTTTTACAAGCGTCGGAATGCCGGCGAAATCGCGTCGCAACAGTGGAAACAAGCCCTCAATCGTTCCTGCCGTCGATTTTGCATACTTAACATGCAAAATTGATGGCTGGACCGATCGAAACCCGATCGAGCATGTCGGAAATAATCGAACCGATCCTGATCGACCCGCGGATCGAGCGGGAAAACGCATGGTGTGTACCCAGCATATGAGGGATCTTTTTGTTTGGTGTTTAGTGCACTATTTTAATTGTTTTTAACACTTGTATTGTGATTGGTTGTCTAATAAAGAGTACTTGAATTCTACTATTTGATGGGGCAGCCAGTTTTGCCAGGACTTCTCTTTCCTGTTTTGTTTTTCCCTTAACCTCAAAACCAGCAGCAACCAGTCAACTAAATCTCATCCAGACAGCACCCAGCTTTTTATAAATTACCACACAAGCAGCATGGTACTTTCTTTTTTTATTGCATTATTGTCAACATTATTGTTAACTGAACACTAACCAGATCTCAGCATGAAATATCCAACCAAACAAGAAAACAGCATCCAACTCAATGCATTTACGGCCTGATCCAATTTGCCTTTTCTCCTAAGTTTTCTCCTAGGTGATAATTTCACATTATAAATAAAATGCCCTTTAAGCCACTAACAAGCAAGAAAATAAACAGAATATTCTCGACAGTACTTTTTCAATTACTTTTAGTGCTTTTTCGATTGCAGAGCGCAGAAGTTATAGTGGAATGCGAAAGTTTGGGCAACCTTGTTAATCATCATGATTTTCCTGTATAAAATTGTTGGTTGTTATGATAAAAAATGTCAAATATATCATATAGGAGACACACACAGTGATATTTGAGAAGTGAAATGACGTTTATTGGATTTACAGAAAGTGTTCAATAATTGTTTAAACAAAATTAGGCAGGTGCATAAATTTGGGCACCACAAAAAGAAATGAAATCAATACTTATGAGATCCTCCTTTTGCAGAAATGACAGCCTCTAATCGCTTCCTTTAGGTTCCAATGAGAGTCTAGATTCTGATTGAAGGTATTTTGGACCATTCCTCTTTACAAAACATCTCTAGTTCATTCAGGTTTGATGGTTTCCAAGCGTAGACAGATAGCTCTCTTTAACACACACCACAGATTTTCAATTATATTCAGTTCTGGGGACCTCTGATGGCCATTCCAGAATGTTGTACTTGAATTTTGAGCAGTGTTTAGGGTCGTTGTCTTGTTGAAAAATCCACCCCCGGCGCAGCTTCAGCTTTGACACTGATTCCTGGACATTGGTCTCCACAATCTGTTGATACTGAGTGGAATCCATGCGTCCCTCAACCTTGACAAGATTCCCAGTCCCTGCACTGGCCACACAACCGCACATCATGATGGAACCACCACAATACTTTACTGTAGGCAGCAGGTGTTTTTCTTGGAACTCTTTGTTCTTTTTCCTCTATGCATAACACCCCTTGTTATGCCCAAATAACTCAATTTTAGTTTCATCAGTCCACTGCACCTTATTCCAAAATGAAGCTGGCTTGTCCAAATGTGCTTTAGCATACCTCAAGCAGCTCTTGGGCGGAGAAAAGGCTTCCTCTGCATCACTCTCACATACAGCATCTCCTTGTGTAAACTGTGTCGAATGGTTGAACGATGCACAGTGACTCCCATCTGCAGCAAGATGATGTTGTAGGTCTTTGGTGCTGGTCTGTGGGTTGACTGACTGTTCTCACCATTCGTCGCTTCTGTCTATCTGAGATTTTTCTTTGGTCTGCCACTTCGAGCCTTAACTTGAACTGAGCCTGTGGTCTTCCATTTCCTCAATATGTTCCTAACTGTGGAAACAGACAGCTGAAATCTCTGAGACAGCTTTCTGTATCTTTCCTCTAAACCATGATGGTGAACAATCTTTGTCTTCAGGTCATTTGAGAGTTGTTTTGAGACCCCCATGTTGCTTTAGTTCAGAAAAAATTAAAAGAGGAGGGAAACTTACAATTGACTCCCTTAAATACTCTTTCTCATAATTGGATTCACCTGTGTATGTAGGTCAGGGGTCACTGAGCTTACCAAACCAATTTGAGTTCCAATAATAAGTTCTAAAGGTTTTGGAATCAATAACATGACAACAGTGCCCAAATTTGTGCACCTGCCTAATTTTGTTTAAACAGTTATTGCACACTTTCTGTAAATCCAATAAACATCATTTCACTTCTCAAATATCACTGTGTGTCTCCTATATGATATATTTAACTGACATTTTTTATCATAGCAACCAACGATTTATACAGGAAAATTGAAGCAATTAACAAGGTTGCCCAAACTTTCACATCCTACTGTACTTTAAGCAGAAGATGAAAATTGATCTCCTAGGAGAAAACGTAAGAGAAAAAGTAAATTGGATAGGGCCCTGTGTCTCTCACATGCATTTTTGTCTTCTTTTTTGTATCGTTTCTTCTCCTTTCTTGATTTTTCTTCTCCATTTTTAATTGCACTTTCTTACTTTTTTCTTCATTCTTGATTTCCTTTCTTCATCATATATATATATATATATATATATATATATATATATATATATATATATATATATATATATATATATAGTATTTTTCTCCTGTCTTTGTTTTCTTCCTTCTTCTGCTTTGAGAACATTTCTTCTCCTTTCCTGTTTACATTCTCCTTCTTCTTTTTTGATTTCTTTCCTTCCCCTTTCTTGATTTTGTTTATTTTTACTTTTATTTCTTTCCCTTTTCTATTTCCCCCCTTCTGTATGAAATACATTTCTTTACATTTCTTCTCCTTTCTTGCTTTATTTCTTTTCCTTTTCTTTTATCTTGCTGACGTCTTATATTTTGCTTTCTTTCCTGTTTTCTTTCTTTCTTTCTTTTCTTTTTTTTTTTTTCTTTCAAACTCAGCGTACCCAAAGTACTGCACCCAAAGAGAAATATCAGCTTCATTGAAGCACTCTTGTGTTTGGGTTTGGTTTGCATCATAGTTTGATCTTTCTTTTATTTCTTTATGCTCAATTAATAATATTAAAAGGTAAAATACAAAATACTTACTTAAGCAGAAAAACAGAGAAAGAACAAAACAGTACAAGTATCAATGGGTCTTTTCTCTGCTCTTGTTCTCTAATGGGCGCAGTAGACCCTCTGAGTCCCAACATACCACATCCAAAAAATCACTCAACCTTCAACATACAAAATCTAACATTCTAGCCTCACCTAACACCACAACCATTTCATACATCGTACCACACGTAGCTATTTATAGATTGCTCTACCTTCCATTATCCATGACCCATCCATCAACCAGAAAACCGTTCTAACCCCGGACCACAACTCTCATCTCTTTCAGTCTATTACATCCATCTCACTCAAGCCCACCTCCAACCTCCCCACAGGTTTCACAACAAACAAAACCAAGCACATGGCATGTAAACACTCTCACAACAAACCTCAATCAATCATCCTGCGTAAGTCCCGCTCTTCCCTCCCTCCCTTTGGTGGTTGTTCAAATGTTGTGTGATCTATTGATGCAGTTCTCTGCTAAGTTCTTCCATATATTTCCCTCGCTGTCATGCCATCTATCTTCACAATACAACGCCATCTTACTGACCCATTCTTCCAATGTAGGGGGAGTAGAATTTTTCCAGTTTATTACAATCAGATTTTTGGCAATGATGGTCCCTATTTCTTTAATGAGGTTGCCGCCTGGGCTATGATATTTGTCAGAATAACTGACAATAGCTTCTGCGGCTGTGAGGCTCCCCTAGAATATTCTGTGAGAAAACTATCACCTTATCCCAAAATGTTTTCACTATAGGGCATGTCCACTACATGTCAATTTCACTTCCTCCTTCTACACCACATCTCCAACATGTATTTTCCTGATGGTAGATTTTATATATATATATATATATATATATATATATATATATATATATATATATATATATATTCATATACAGGATCTTCTCAAAAAAATTAGCATATTAATTAGCAAGAAATCAAGAATATATAAGGAAAAAATAAACAAAATCAAGAAAGGGGAAGGAAAGAAATCAAAAAAGAAGAAGGAGAATGTAAACAGGAAAGGAGCAGAAGTGTTCTCAAAGCAGAAGAAGGAAGAAAACAAAGACAGGAGAAAAATAATATTATATATATATATATATATATATATATATATATATATATATATATATATATACATATATACAGGATCTTCTAAAAAAAATTAGCATATTGCGATAAAGTTCATTATTTTCTGTAATGTACTGATAAACATTAGACTTTCATATATTTTAGATTCATTACACACAACTGAAGTAGTTCAAGCCTTTTATTGTTTTAATATTGATGATTTTGGCATACAGCTCATGAAAACCCAAATTTCCTATCTAAAAAAAATTAGCATATTTCATCCGACCAATAAAAGAAAAGTGTTTTTAAAACAAAAAAGGTCAACCTTCAAATACTTATGTTCAATTATGCACTCAATACTTGGTCGGGAATCCTTTTGCAGAAATGACTGCTTCAATGCGGCGTGGCATGGAGGCAATTAGCCTGTGGTACTGCTCAGGTGTTATGGAGGCCCAGGATGCTTCAATAGCGGCCTTAAGCTCATCCAGAGTGTTGGGTCCTGCGTCTTCTCAACTTTCTCTTCACAATATCCCACAGATTCTCTATGGGGTTCAGGTCAGGAGAGTTGTCAGGCCAATTGAGCACAGTAATACCATGGTCATTAAACCATTTACCAGTGGTTTTGGCACTGTGAGCAGGTGCCAGGTCGTGCTGAAAAATTAAATCTTCATCTCCATAAAGCTTTTCAGCAGATGGAAGCATGAACCCACTTTTGAACCAGAAACAGCGGCAGAAGTGCCTGACCTGGGCTACAGAGAAGCAGCACTGGACTGTTGCTCAGTGGTCCAAAGTACTTTTTTCGGATGAAAGCAACTTTTACATGTCAATCGGAAATCAAGGTGCCAGAGTCTGGAGGAAGACTGGGGAGAGGGAAATGCCAAAATGCATGAAGTCCAGTGTCAAGTACCCACAGTCAGTGATGGTCTGGGGTGCCATGTCAGCTGCTGGTGTTGGTCCACTGTGTTTTATCAAGGGCCGGGTCAATGCAGCTAGCTATCAGGAGATTTTGGAGCACTTCATGCTTCCATCTGCTGAAAAGATTTATGAAGATGAAGATTTCATTTTTCAGCATGACCTGGCACCTGCTCACAGTGCCAAAACCACTGGTAAATGGTTTACTGACCATGGTATTACTGTGCTCAATTGGCCTGCCAACTCTCCTGACCTGAACCCCATAGAGAATCTGTGGGATATTATGAAGAGAAGGTTGAGAGACGCAAGACCCAACACTCTGAATGAGCTTAAGGCCGCTATCGAAGCATCCTGGGCCTCCATAACACCTGAGCAGTGCCACAGGCTGATTGCCTCCATGCCACGCCGCATTGAAGCAGTCATTTCTGCAAAAGGATTCCCGACCAAGTATTGAGTGCATAACTGAACATAATTATTTGAAGGTTAACTCTTTTTGTTTTAAAAACACTTTTCTTTTATTGGTCGGATGAAATATGCTAATTTTTTGAGATAGGAAATTTGGGTTTTCATGAGCTGTATGCCAAAATCATCAATAAGAAAAACAATAAAAGGCTTGAACTACTTAAGTTGTGTGTAATGAATCTAAAATATATGAAAGTCTAATGTCTATCAGTACATTACAGAAAATAATGAACTTTATCGCAATATGCTAATTTTTTTAGAAGATCCTGTATATATGTATATATATATATATATATATATATATATATATATATATATATATATATATATATATATATATATATATATATATATAATATTATTTTTCTCCTGTCTTTGTTTTCTTCCTTCTTCTGCTTTGAGAACATTTCTGCTCCTTTCCTGTTTACATTCTCCTTCTTCTTTTTTGATTTCTTTCCTTCCCCTTTCTTGATTTTGTTTATTTTTTCCTTATATATTCTTGATTTCTTGTCTTCTTTCTTGATTTAGTTTTCTTCTTCTGTCTTAGTCACCTTACTTTATTTTTCTTGATTTACTGTATATTCCTGCGTATAAGACTACTTTTTAACCCTTGAAAATCTTCTGAAAAGTTGGGGGTCGTCTTATACGCCGGGTGTCATTGATGCCGGGGGATACCCCCTATCCTGTTACCGTCTCTCAGATCTTGCTGCTGAGGACTGTAGTGAAGCGGCGCAGGCGCATATGTGTGAGATCTGAGAGGCAGAGAGGGAGGTAAATAGGATACAAGGGTGGGTCAGAGGGGTGAAAGAGGCGTATTTTATGGGCACAGCGCGATCTATTCTTCCATACTGCTCTGATAAACAGGGAGACAGGGAGAGTTGACCAATCCAACCAGTCAATTGACTATATACTGGGTACCACATACAGTACAGCACCAGTATATGATTTTTTTTTTTTATTTGGTGTACGTTGGAAGAGGGGTAGTCTTATACGGTGAGTATATCACAATCTCTCTATTTTAACTGAAAAAGTTGGGGGGGTCGTCTCGTCTTATACACCCAGTCGTCTTATACGCCGGAATATACGATACTTTTATTTCTTTCCCTTTTTATCTTTTCCCCCCTTCTGTATGAAATACATTTATTTACATTTCTTCTCCTTTCTTGCTTTATTTCTTTTCATTTTCTTTCATTTTGCTGACGTCTTATATTTTGCTTTCTTTCCTGTTTCTTTCTTGATTAGCTTTCTTCATCTTTCTTGACTTCTTTTCTTCTTCAACCACAAATCCTGCAACAACCAGTCCACTTAATCTCACCCTGACAACACCCATCTTTTTATACATCACTCAACACACAGCTTATTGTTGTTTTTGTTTTTGTTTCATAAATGTCAACTAAACACTAACCAGCACCCAGTATAAAAAATCCCACCAAACTACACAGCAGCATCCAACTCAATACATTTTGTCACTTACATGCTTTCTTATGTTTTTTAAAGCATTGTTTCTTCTTCTTTCTTGATTTCTTTTCTTCTCGTTTCTTGATTTTCCTTTCTTACTTTTCTTCTCCTTTGTTGATTTTGCTTTCTTCTTCTCTCTTGAATCCATATTTCCTTCTATCTTGAGTTTGTTTCTTCTCCTTTCTTATTTACATTTTCATCTTCTTTCCTGAGCTCAGACACATTGCCCACGGGACAGGAAGGGGGAGGGCACTATATTTAGTGCAGGAAGTAGAACCCTGCACTGCCTGCTGCTATTTTCCCAAATGTTTCCCGAACTATGAAAAAAGGTCCGAGGTGAAAGAACACAGTGGCTGAGCACCACAGTGGCAACCCTAGTTATGGCCACACCCGGTGCTGTGAGCACCTGCAGCCCTATGGTAGGTATGCCACTGACTCTGAATTTTAATTCTCATTTAAACAACATTTTAACAACCTCCTGTTAATTCCATCTGAAAAATATCCTTATAAGTCATCCCAAGAGGCTACTAAAATGCTTGTACATGTTCTAAACATACTGCAGCCTACCACAATACAGACTGGCACCTTTCCAGTCCCTACTGAACTCTGCTGCTCTTCCTATCCACCTCTCTTTCCTCTCCTCTGATGTCACCTCCCTCTCTGCCAATCCCTCCATTGGCTGCCAATCACCTAAAGGATCCAGTTCAAACTTCTAACATTATTATACAAAGCTTTACGTAAACTATTCACTCCATACATTTCTTCATTAATCTCCAGATACCATCCCTAAATGTTCGCTCCTCCAATGAGACTCTCTAGTCATCCAGCTTGGTCACCTCCTCTCATTCTTACATGCAGGACTTTTCACAACTACCACCTCTCCTTTGGAACTCTCTCCCACAGCCTGTCCATCATGCTCCAAGCCTGGAAATTTTAAACCGCCTTTAAGACACACCTCTTCAGACAAGTTTATAATTTGTTATAATTAGAATTTGAGGCTCACTGCCTCATCTTCTAACCTCTTTGTATGCTCCCCTAGTGTCTCCACCCGACTACACTCTAGATTGGATGCTCATAAGGACAGGGGCCTTCCCCTGTTTCCTGTTTTATTGCACTTTATCAAATGAACATATACCAGTATTGGTGAGGTTTTCAACCTACACATAAATTGTATGTATTTGTACTTGTGTTGCTGGATGTCCTCATTGTACAGTGTATCAAACTGCCCATGTATCTATGCTCCCGATTACTTTACTTAGGGTCAGCTGGATAGCGTACTGGTTAAAGAGGCTCAGACATGAAATTAACTCAAGCTCTGATACTTACCTGGGGCTCCTTCCGCCTCATAAACGTGTCTAAGTCCCACGCCGTCCTCTCGCGGTCTGCCGTTCAGCCGTGGTGATCTCCGTTATCAGCCTCAGTCGATGCCAGTCAGGGTCTACTGCGCATACACAGACCTCCCGCACATGCGCAGTAGACCTGGCCTGACATCACTGAGGCTGGTAACGGAGCTCACAGCGGCTGAACGGCAGACTGCGGGCAGACGGTGTGGGACTTGGACACATTTATGGGGTGGGAGGAAGAACCGGGTAAGTATCAGAACTTAAATTAATTTTATCTCTGAGCCTCTTTAAGGGTGTTGCATTTGAAGAAGGGTTTGAGCCTTTGTTTAGGGTTTAAATTTTATCTCAAGCCCAGGGCCGGCCCGTCCATGAGGCGGGGTGAAACGTTTGCCTCAGGCGGCGCTTCTGAGGGGGGCGGCACCCGCCCGTCCGTGGGTGTGGAGTGCCGCCCGAGCTGGAGGTAATAGCGGGCAGGAAGGGGGTATTGGGGCTAGCGGCGGGGAGGGGGGTCGGACCCCCCCCTCCCTCGCCTGGGTCCCCCGTCCTCCGCTCCCCTCCAGCTTGTTATGCGCGCTGGCTGGCTGGCTGCAGCTGTAAGAGGCAACGGGCGGGGATCACTCACCTCTTCCTCGTTCCAACGTGCGCTCCACTGACGTCACTTCCTGCGGCGTAGCAGGAAGTGACGTCAGTGGAGCGCAGGCTGAACGAGGAAGAGGTGAGTGATCCCCGCCCGTTGCCTCTTACAGCCGCAGCCAGCCAGCCAGCGCGCATAACAAGCTGGAGGGGAACGGAGGACGGGGGACCCAGGCGAGGGAGGGGGGGGGGTCCGACCCCCCTCCCCGCCGCTAGCCCCAATACCCCCTTCCTGCCCGCTATCCCCTCCAGCTCGGGCGGCCCCCCCACACCCACGGGGGGGGGGGGGGAGGCGCAGCGGCGATTTCTTTAAAGTTTGCCTCAGGCGGCAAATGGTCTAGGGCCGGGCCTGCTCAAGCCAGTACGTAAAACAGTAACGAGTCTATGGGCAAGGCTCCCTAACAACCCTTGTTGCCCATGGAGCGTGCCCTAAGTGGCTGCAGCTCTGAAGGGCTTTGAGTCTACCAGGAGAAAAGCACAATACAGTATAAATGTTATGTGTATCTTATTTTGTCATTATTGTATGTATTTGTACCATGAACAGACTCCAGAAGATGTTGGTGCTATATAAATAAAAAAAATAATAATAATGCGCATTACTCTGCGGGCATTAGTACCGGTAAAGATGCCAATGCATGCCAATATTACTAGAGTGTAAGGATCCCTAGGTTTGCTGCTGCCTATCTGAAACACACTGTGTCCTGCAAGTGCTGAGAGGAGCTCTGACTCCTATTCTCTTCAATTCAACATTTATCTGATTGACACATTGCAGCAGACACATGGTTGCCTATGAGCAAATGTTGCCTTGATAAAGGGGTCCTATGTGGCTCCGAAACGTTGGTGTTTTTATACACAAAACAATTAAACATACATTTTGGTTGTGCTAGCTTTCTGCTTTATTTGTAGGTTTGCCTCTGTCTCCAGTTCTGATATGACAATATGTTTGGTCCTTCCTACACTTTGCCTTAGCTCCTCTGTTGTGGTGTGTGTGCATGTGAGTACCTGATCACCTGGATTGCTTCATTGTGGGAGCATTTAGGGATTGGATCTCCCAGCAACCCTTGCTGTTGCATTTGCAGTCCTACCTTGCTTTGCGGACAGCTAAGTACTCTGATCCTAGATCCTGTCGAGCCTAGTTGCCTTGTTTGAGCCTGGTTGCATGCACCTTTGTGTATGCATTCAGAATCCTGTCTGTCCTGTCTTGCCTGGAACCTGCTTCTCGCTTACAATTATTTAAAATCCTGTGTGCTGTCTAGCCTTGTCTTGCTTGCAATCCTCTGAGTCCTGCATACCCTGTTGTGTGCTTTCTGTGAGTTCTTGCAAATCCTGTTGCATGAGTTACGCAATCCGGAATCCTGTGTTATTATTATTATTATTGATTTATAAAGCGCCAACATATTCCGTGGCGCTGTACAAAGTAAGAAACAAACATGGGGTACATAATAATACAGACAATGGTGTACACCAAAATACAAGATACATAATTAGTGACAAAATACAAAGAATGATACAAAAACAAATTATAGAATTGGTAATGACAGTGATAAAATTAACATGATGAATAAAATGTATGATAGTTACCAAGACACAAAAGGGGGAGAGAGCCCTGCCCTTGCGAGCTTACAATCTAAAGGGAATGGGGGGGGGGGGGGGGGAACAGGAGGAGGGGTAGTATGCAGCAAATATATAGAGGCTGTGTGTTTTAGGATACCTAGTAGGAGTGCAGTTTGGTCTTAGGACAAAGGGAAGTGGCCTAAGGAAGCGCATATGCTTGTCGGAACAAGTGTGTTTTTACAGAGCGATTAAAGGCAACAAAGGTTGGCAAGTGACAGATGTGTTGTGGGAGGGCATTCCAGAGGAGGGGTGAAGCGCGTGTGAAGTCTTGTAAACGTGAATGTGAGGATTTGATTCTAGAGGAGGACAACAGAAGATCATGTGCCGATCTGAGATTGCAATTGGTTTTGTATCTGGAAATTAGTGAGGATATGTACCGGAGAGAGAGATTGTGGAGAGCTTTGTAGGTTAGGGTTAGGAGTTTGAACTGAATCCTCTGGTTAAATCTTGTTACTGGATTTCTAGTCCTAATTCAGTCAAGAAACCTGCATTGAACTGTATTCATACCTTCTCGGGTTGGATGTCCTGTTTATCTTCACTGTAAATAAACTGCACCATAGTAGCTATCCTGGTCGAAACACATTATTGGGAGCATCTATCTGCCATACATTCAGTGCAACATAAACTTTCATGTCCTTTAGTGTGAATACCCACCATAACTTGGTTTAGAACATATATTTGTCTGTAAATTTGAATGCATTTGTTAAAAAAACAATAAATCTCCCACCCTTGGTTAGTGAATTATTAGCTGTACAAATGTGATTATGTGCATGCATTTACTTTCAATAACTTTGTGATGGCTGTTTTTACAAGATGACTTATAATCGCTGGCTTCCCTTAGTAAACCAAGCCTACAGTGTTCATTGTTTCTAGTGTTTCTGGAAGAGAATGCGTACAAGGTGAAAATGTAGCAGTCTGAGCTACCGTGTATATAACTAGACATCCTGGCACCATCCGTAAGTGAGTGATTAGACCTCCATATAATTCCATGATTACATATCTAAGCGCTGTAAAGATTAAGAATAACCTGTGAAACGGTAACTATAGAGATATAAGATGAGCTGCTCAAGTTACAAGATTTCTTTTAGTAAAAGAAAAAAAAAGCTACTTGTAAAGCTGGATTGTCAATGTAGGTGCTTAATTCGTAAAGCTAAACACTCTGATCTAATTCCTTTTATTCATCCTGAACTATTCTCCAGACGTAATGCAATGGCCCTCATTCAATTCACTTTTCTCCTAAGTTTTCTCGTAGGCAGTGGCGTAGCTAAGGAGCTGTGGGCCCCAATACAAGTTTTATATAGGGCCCCCAAGCACTCTATGCATAACAAATGATACGGCACACCAAAATCTGCCAATGGCAACTACAGTGTCAGAGATGTAAGAAGGGGATGGGGAACAACTTGTTAATGATTACCACTATTCAATAAAATGCTTTTGAAGCCACCAGCAAGCAAGAAAATACTCAGAATTATTTGACAGTACTTTTCCACCTACTTTTTGGTACTTTTTTAATTGCAGAGTGCTGAAAAGTTATTCCAAACAGAACATAAAAAATGAGAATTTATTTCCTATACCTCTGGTTCATCCCCACAATCATCCTCTACTGAACCGCAGCTCTCTTTAAGTAAAATGGTGCATCTTATCATAATAGCTTCCCGTAAAGTAATCTTCTTCAACAAATGGATCTACTCTAGTGCTCCTTCAGTGTAGGATGCTCCTTCAGTGTGGGGTGCTCCTCCAGTGTGAAATAGGTGAGCGGACTCACCTATTTCACCAGGACAAGCTTGACGCTATTACCCATAAGGACAGGAAACCAAAGGATTCTTTAAAAAAATTGAGACTCTTTATTCTAGCTCTAGCAACTTACACTAGGAAGGAAATGAATTCGCTGATGGAACATTTTAAATACACCAAATGGTACCTCATGGAGC
This sequence comes from Hyperolius riggenbachi, assembly GCF_040937935.1. Taxonomy (NCBI): domain Eukaryota; kingdom Metazoa; phylum Chordata; class Amphibia; order Anura; family Hyperoliidae; genus Hyperolius; species Hyperolius riggenbachi. The sequence continues at coordinate 182,160,602 of NC_090646.1, forward strand.
AACTTCAGAGTACACAGGGACAGTTGGAGATAGCATAATTTTACCGGTTGGAGATAGCATAATTTGTACCAGGGACTGTCCTAGACAACTGAAAGAAGACAAGAGGGTGGGTGGGATGTGTGGAAATGTTGAGTGGTGGAGTTTGTTACTAGCTGCCAATCATCACTGACAATATTCTTTGCATATGCTGTTGACACGAGGAACCCTTTTTTTTGTTAAAGGGAACCTGAACTGAGTAAAATTATTTAAAATAAACACATGATGTAGCTGAAAATGAATATTACATACTTACCTCACCATCAGTTCCTCTCCGAAGATCACCATTTTCTTCTTACAGTGATCCTTTCCAGTTCTGACAAGATTTTGTCAGAACTGAAATATACCAGTTGCTGTCAGTTATAGATCAGCAGCTGTCAGTTACAACTGAATGTGCAAGGTAATGTCCATGTTTACCTATGGCTCAAGTGATCGATATAACAGTTTAACAGTGTGCTGACCAGGAAGCTGTTATGGGGTAATGGCCAATTTCAAAATGGAGGACAGAGAATTCTATCGATCACAGTGGACAAACAGGAGAGGAGAAAGAGATTGATGAGCAGACTACATGGGAGGCAAGTATGACCTCTGTATGTTTATTTTGACTTTTTATTTTCAGTTCAGGTTCAGGTTCAGGTTCACCCTGAAGAAGCGCCCACGGCGTAAAACGCGTCGGTGGGCGGAGCCATACGCAACGTCTGGCCGTTCATATCACTCCTCACGGGGAACTACCCTACCCAGGAGCCCTTTAGGCAGGAGAACGGGCGCTCTCATTGGAGGATCGTGGTGACAGTATTGGAGCTGGGCTGGGACGCTGGCCGGCTACGTTCCCACGCTGCATCCCGCTGACTGCCTTCTACACACGGCGTCCTGGTCTTAGAGAGAGAGAGGGGGCCCCCCAAAGACCACAACCTACATATCCCCTCAACCTTCATAACCTGCAAAAAGCGCTGCGGAAGTTGAAAGCTGGACTGGTGAGATCTATGCTATTGTACCTTGCTATGCATGATATACGCTTATGCTCTAACCTGCAAAAAGCTGCTTCCTGCTAAATGAACTTTTCGCTTGGATGATCTTTATTTGCTTATGATCCACTAACATTGAAGATGTATCAGTGATCACTGGATTCTGAATTAGCACTATTTAGTGAAGTTTATCTCAGCGCTGAGCTCTAATAGGTCGTATGAGGGGAGTTATGGTGTGCATGGAGTGAGTGGTGTGTGTTTATCAATTGGCCGGCCATGTATATTGCTGTTATGACTCCGCAACAATCCTTCTCTAGTTTTTAACTGTTCTTATTTTTTAATATCTCCTACATTTTTGATATAATAAAAACATTTATTTGTATGATTACACGTGAGACCATATCATTTGAATCATTTAATTTAGCTGTATTGCTACTTAGCCTCTTGGGCCCTTTTGATGGAATGCTCATTTATAAAAACAAATAATATTTGTTTTAAATAAATTATATAAATCAATAATAATCATGATATCTGCTAGGGAAAAACTTAAGAAAAAAGGTGAATTGACAATCTGTTTTTTACCCTTCTACATTCACTTATCAGTGTTACCAGTTATCAGTTATCTGACAGGTTAATGTGAAGCATTATCATAAATATATGACACGCGCCATAAAGGTACTGGAACGCGTTAGCAGCGCCCTCTGCAGAGATGAAGAGATTTACACACATGCAGTTCATGCTTTAGCCTGCTTTCTACTGACATTGGCAATGGGACACAGCTAGGCATTTTCTTGCAATATAAGTTTAACCATTTTCGCCTTTTGGACGTGACTTTCACGTCCAAAAGGCTACTGCTCTGCTAAGGCCCGCGTCCGCATCTGAGTCTACCCCCGGTAGGTAAAACCGTCGGCTTCTTTTCAGAGGCCGCGGTCTTTCTAAAAAAAATTACGTCCTCCCCTTCACAGAAACAAAAAAAAGTCACTGTGGCCATCTTGTGGCCAAATAGTAAAACTATATGCACATACATTTTTATTACAAAAAGACACAATAAATTACATTTAAAATTAACTGTTTACCTCCCACACCCAAAAAATACCCAAATAAAAAAAAATTACAATTAAAAAAAACAAAAAAACCTAAATAGTTACCTAAGGGTGTGAACTTTAATATGCATGTGTAGAGGGTATACAAGTAATATTTTTTAAATTATAAGCTTGTAAATAGTGATTGACGCAAAACTAAAAAATGCACCTTTATTTCCAAATAAAATATTGGCGCCATGCATTGTGATGTGGACATAATTTATATGGTGTAATAATCGGGACAAATGAGCAAGTAAAATACGTTGGTTTTAATTATGGTTACATGTATTATTTTAAAGCTATCATGGCTGAAAACTGAGAAATTGTGATTTTTTTCCAATTTTTTTTCTTAATATTCCTGTTAAAATGCATTTAGAAAAAAATAATTCTTAGCCAAATGTATCACCCAAAGAAAGCCTAATTGGATGGCGGAAAAAACAAGATATAGATCAATTTATTGTGATAGGTAGAGATAAAGTTATTGGCGAATGAATGGGAGGTGAAAATTGCTTGGATGCATAAGGTGAAAAACAACTGAAAGAGAACCTGTATAAAAAAAAAAAGTTCCCCTAGGGGGTATTCACCTCAGGAGGGGAAGGCCTCAGGGTCCCAATGAGGCTTCCTCCTCCCCTGTAGCTGCAGGCAATCCAGCGCTGGCTCCCCCAAAGTGTCCCGGAATCCTCCCTCGACAAGCCTGACAGGCGCTGATTTATTTACCTTTCCTGGTTTCAGCGGGGGCGCTGTTGCGGCTTTCCGCACGGAGAAACGCGAAAATAGCTGATCTCTGTCAGGTCCGCTCTACTGCGCAGGCCCAGGAGACTTGTGCCTGCGCAGTAGAGCGGCCCAACAGCGATCGGCTATTTCAGCCTATCTCTGAGGCGGAGAGCCGATTCTACGCCTGCGCTGGAGACGGGAAGGTAAATATTTACATCCCCTCTGTTCGGGGGGGCTTTTATCTACGCTGCCGTGGGACCGAGGAGGACGGGGGAAGCCTCAATAGGATACGGAGGCTTCCCCCTCCCCAGGTGAGTACCCCCCAGGGGAGGTTTTTCTCAATACAGGTATTCTGGAAGGCTTAAAGCGGATCCGAGATGAAAAACTAACTATAACAAGTAACTTGTCTATGTATCTTATCTAAAGTTTACACAGCAAATCTGGCTACATACAGCTTCAACAGTTAATGATGATTTATTCCTGTGATACAATGAGAGCGGCCATGTTTTGCTTGTCATTATTACACAGGTAATCTGCAACTGCATCTCCACCCCTCAGCCTGTGAAAAATTCACTCCCCCTCCCCTCTGCAATCTCTGGCTAGTAACCTTCTCCTCCTCCTGCCCAGACTGAGCTCCCATAAGCCCTTGCTACATGGATCTGAGTGCCTTGGCGTTTTGGAGAAGCTGTGGGCGAGGCTTGTTTAGTTTATAGGGAATTAAGGTATTAAAACTAAAAAATAAAAGTATTTAGCTTGAGGAATGCCCTATAAACTATATTTAAGGAACACAATTATGCAATAAATAAAAGTTCATCTCAGATCCACTTTAAGTGGTTAAGCTCAAATTCCAGAATTTGCTATAAATGTCCTTTACTAATGTTTTTGCAATTTGACTTTATTAAAAACTAGCTGGTCGCCCGGCGTTGCCCGGGTATTTATTTTATTTATTTATTTATTTGTTGTATTTATAAAGCGCCAACATATTACGCAGCGCTGGACATTAATTTAGGTTACAGACAATATTTAGGGGTGACAAACAGCAATATGACAATACAGGAATACAAGCAAACCAGATCACACAGCACAGTATGAGTACAAGGTAATGCTTAGTCAGTCACTGGATGGGAGCATGGAGTTAGGCAAGTTAGGTTCACTCAAATGCATAGCATGGGTGCACAGTAATAGATGTGCATGATCAGGTAGGACACAAAAGGAGTGAGGACCCTGCCCAAAGGCTTACAATCTAGAGGGAGAGGTAAGGACACGAGAGGTAGGGGACCAGAGTTCGGCTGTGGGTTTAGAGCAATTGTGAGGGGTGGTAGGCAAGAGTGAAAAGGTGAGTTTTGAAGGCCTTCTTGAAGGTGTTGAAGGAGGGGGCTGCCCTAATGGGTGGAGGTAGGGAGTTCCATAGTGTCGGAGCGGCTCTTGAGAAGTCTTGGAGGCGTGCATGGGACTGGGTGATGCGGGGGACGGTCAGGCGAAGTTCATTGGAGGAGCGGAGTGAGTGGCTTGGTGTGTATCTCTGAGTAAGATCAGAAATGTAGGTTGGACAGGTTTTGTGGATGGATTTGTACGTCAGACACAATATCTTGAATCTGATTCTGGACTGGATAGGAAGCCAGTGGAGGGATTCACGGAGGGGAGCCGCCCTGGTGGAGCGATGGGAGGAGTGGATAATTCTGGCAGCCGCATTCATGATGGACTGCAGTGGGGCTATTCGGGTCTTAGGGAGTCCAGACAGAAGGGCATTGCAGTAGTCGAGGCGGGAAATTATGAGGGAATGGATGAGGAGTTTGGTGGTGGCAGGGGTCAGGAAAGGGCGAATCTTACAGATGTTACGAAGGTGGAAGTTGCAGGACTTTGTGAGGTTTTGGATGTGGGGAGTGAAGGAGAGTGCGGAGTCCAGGGTGACACCCAGACAGCGGGCTTGAGAGGTAGGGTGAATAGTAGTGTGGTTAACAGTGACCTGCACATCTGGGAGGTCCAGGGATGACCGGGGTGGGAAGATCATAAATTCCGTTTTGTCTAGATTTAGTTTTAGGAACCTAGCGGACATCCAGGAGGAGATGGCAGATAGGCAGGAGGAGACCTTGTCCATGGTAGTGGTGGATATGTCAGGGGTGTGGAGGTAGATCTGTGTGTCATCTGCATACAGATGATAGTTAAAACCCATGGAGGAGATAACCTTGCCAATGGAGGATGTGTATAGGGAGAACAGTAGGGGGCCAAGGACCGAGCCTTGGGGGACTCCCACTGAGAGGTGGTTGGGGGTGGACGAGGACTCATTGAAGGAGGTCGTGAAGGAGCGGTTGGAGAGGTAGGATGAAAGCCAGGTCAGGGCGAGATCGTATGTAATTGGCCAGTGTTAGCTCTGCCCACTTTTTCTAATCCTAACACACAATTACTCAAGGATGACCTAGTTTGTGAGCTTTGTGGTCTTTGGCATCAATAATTGGCATTGAAATTAAATAAATCTAATTGGCTGTGGCTCCACTCCTTTGAAAACCAATAGGTGAATTTTGATTAGCTTTTGTAGGCTCCACCCACTTTTCTGAATATTAATCCCAGTCACCCAGTGACCAACTGTGCAAAGTTTAAGAGCCCTGCCATTGACAGTGTAAGAAAAACAAAAGTTTGCTTTCTTTAAACAGAAAGAATTTGCGATAATTCAGGGTGGAGTGAGCTTAAAATGTTGCCCAGTGCAGCACTCTTTAACCACTTGCCGACCGCACGCTTATACCGTGCGTCGGCAAAGTGGCAGCTGCAGGACCAGCGACGCAGTACTGCGTCGCCAGCTGCAGGCTGATTAATCAGGAAGCAGCCGCTCGCGCGAGCGGCTGCTTCCTGCCAATTCACGGCGGGGGGCTCCGTGAATAGCCTGCGGGCCGCCGATGGCGGCTCGCAGGCTAAATGTAAACACAAGCGGAAATAATCCGCCTTGTTTACATTGTACGGCGCTGCTGCGCAGCAGCGCCGTAAGGCAGATCGGCGATCCCCGGCCAATCAGCGGCCGGGGATCGCCGCCATGTGACAGAGGACGTCCTGTCACTGGCTGCACAGGACGGATAGCGTCCTGTGCAGCCCGGATCACTGGGGGGACAGGTAGGAGAGGGAGGGGGAGGGAATGTCGCCGCGGAGGGGGGCTTTGAGGTGCCCCCCCCGCAACATGCCACCAGCAGGAGCGATCAGACCCCCCCTGCACATCATCCCCATAGGGGGGGAAAAAGGGGGGCGATCTGATCGCTCTGCGTGCCCGCTGATCTGTGCTGGGGGCTGCAGAGCCCACCCAGCACAGATCCCATCAAACAGCGCTGGTCCTTAAGGGGGGGTAAAGGGTGGGTCCTCAAGTGGTTAATATATGCAAATTAACCATTGTTACCCTTAAAAGCTAAGCATACCTCCAGAACTGCTGGAAGGTAATGATGTGTCATTTTGTTAATTTGTATGGTGCCATAATAATCCGACATGCATACAGACTGTTTTGGATTGTTTGATCCTCATCAGTGCATAGCATGGATTAATTTGGCTCTATGCAGTAGGGCTTGTAACACCGAGAGGTACAGACTAACCAGCAAGCTCATGGTGACCCAGAACTCATTGGAGTGTATAAGGGACTACAATGGTCCAAAAGCCCCCTTACTAAGATGTTAAGAAAAACAAAAGTTTTCTTTCTTAAAACAGAAAGAATTTGCGATAATTCAGGTTGGAGTGAGCTTGAGATGTCTCCCAGGGCATCACTGCTGAATATATGCAAATTAACCATTGTGCCCTTAGAAGCTAAACACACCTCCAGTGTAACAGTGTAAGAATGGCTGCAGTTTACATTTTCCAGTGAAATTTGTATTTGTCTCCGCCCCCTTTTTAGTTATGGGAATGAAAAGTATCCTATACTTTATTCCAGGTAATGTGCTATGTGTGTGCCAAATTTCAGTTTACATTCTAGCAGTGACATTTGTATTTTTCTCCACCCACTGATGTCCTAATGTTTCCTGGGTATGTATTTGGCTGCTATTGGCTGTGGCCACTTTTTCTAACCCTAACACACAATTGTCAATAGTCAATTACCAAGTTTGTGAGATTTGTGGTCTTTAGCATGAATAATTTTCATTGAAATGAAACACATCTGATTCGCTGTTTGTGGCCCCACCCCTTTTCTAAATATTTAACCCCAGTCACCCAATGATCAACTGTACCAGGTTTGAGGCTTGTGCCATTAACAGTGCAAAAATGGCAGCAATTAAATATTTGCCTTGAAAATCAATAGGTGAATTGTGATTGTTTTTTGTAGGCTCCACCCACTTTTCTGAATATTAATCCCAGTCACCCAGTGACCAACTGTGCAAAGTTTTAGAACCCTACAATTAATAGTGTAAGAATGGCTGCAGTTTACATTTTCCCAGTGAAATTTGTGTTTGTCTCCGCCCACTGATGACTTGGCATTGCCCGATTATGTATTTGGCTGGTGTTGGCTGCGCCCACTTTTCCTAACCCTAACTCTAACACACAATTACTCAATTACTCAATGACTAAGTTTGTGAGCTTTGCGGTCTTTGGCATCAATAACCTGCATTAAAATGAAACACATTCAGATTAGCTGTTTGGGGCTCCACCCCCTTATATAAATTTAAACCCCAGTCACGCAATGATCAACCGTACCAGGTTTGAGTCTTGTGCCATTAACAGTGCAAGAATGGCAGCAATGAAATATTCCCCTGAAAAATCAATAGGTAATTTTTGATTGTTTTTTTGTAGGCTCCACCCACTTTTATGAATATTAATCCCAGTCACCCAGTAACCAACTGTGCAAAGTTTGAGAACCCTACCATTAACAGTGTAAGAATGGCTGCTGTTTACATTTTCCCAGTAAAATTTGTATTTGTCTCCGCCCACTTATGACCCTGCGTTGCCTGCTTATGTATTTGGCTGGTGTTGACTGTGCCCACTTTCCTAACCCTAACACACATTTAATCAATTACTCAATTACCAAGTTTGTGAGCTTTGCGGTGTTTGGCAACAATAATTTGCATTGGAATGAAACAAATCTGATTGTCTATTTGTGGCTCCAACCCTTTCTGAAATTGAACCCCAGTCACCCAATGATCAACTATACCAGGTTTGAGGCTTGTGCTATTAACAGTGCAAGAATGGAAGGTTTGAGGCTTGTGCCATTAACAGTGCAAGAATGGCAGAAATATTCCCCTTGAAAACCGACCAACTGTGCAAAGTTTGAGAACCCTACCATTAATAGTGTAAGAAATACAAAAGTTTGCTTTCTTAACACAGAAAGAATTTGCGATAATTCAGGTTGGAGTAAACTTGAGATGTCTCCCAGTGCATCACTGCTGAATATATGCAAATTAACAATTGTCACCCTTAGAAGCTAAACACACCTCCAGAACTGCTGGAATGTAATGATGTGTCAGCTTGTTAATTTGTGCAGAGCCATAATAATCCAACATGCATACAGACTGTTTTGGATTGTTTGATCCTCATCAGTGCATGGCATGAATTAATTTGGCTCTATGCAGTAGGGCTTCTAACACAGAGAGGTACAGACTAACCAGCAAGCTCATGGTGACCCAGAACTCATTGGAGTGTGCAAGGGACTACAATGGTCCTAAAAGCCCCTTTACTAAGATGTTAAGAAAAACAATAGTTTGCTTTCTTAAAACAGAAAGAATTTGCGACAATTCAGGTTGGAGTGAGCTTGAGACGTCTCCCAGTGCATCACTGCTGAATATATGCAAATTAACCATTCTACCCTTAGAAGCTAAACACACCTCCAGTGTAACAGTGTAAGAATGTCTGCAGTTTACATTGTCAAGTGAAATTTGTATTTGTCTCTTTTTGGTTATGGGCATAAAAAGTATACTATACTTTATTCCAGGTAATGTACTATGTGTGTGCCAAATTTCATTCAAATCCGTTCAGCCGTTTTTGCGTGATCGAGTAACAAACATCCAAACATCCAAACATCCAAACTTTCCCATTTATTATATTAGTAGGATGACCTTTCCATTCTACTTTGCAGCTGGTGATACATTTCTGAAACTGTCAGCTCAAACTGTCAGCACTACCTGCTAGTCTGGAATCTGTACTGTATGTTGCATTACTTTTAAGTACAGACAGTCCAGGTAGGAAGCAGCAGATTTGGGCGCATGAGACAAGTGGACAAAAAGGGCGCCCCATTCACTCCCATTATAAATATCGTTTAATGGGCACCGAACAGGGAAAAAAAGGCGCTGGAGATTATTAACGTTTTAACAAACGGCGCCCGGAGATTTTTAAGGATTTATAACTATGTTTGTGATGATTTAACTTTACAAAATGAGCCCGTGACGAATAACGTTTATAAAGATACTAAATCACTATTTCTAAAACATTTCTAAAGCATTATTATCCATCCCAAAAAATTATTTACATTTTTTTATTTACATTTTTTATTTATTAATGTCTGTAAAACATTATTATCCATAGGGGGTCTTAGGTTTAGGCACCACCAGGGGGGTCTTAGGTTTAGGCACCACCAGGGGGGTCTTAGGTTTAGGCACCAACTGGGGGGTCTTAGGTTTAGGCACCAACAGGGGAGTCTTAGGTTTAGGCACCAACTGGGGGGTCTTAGGTTTAGGCACCAACAGGGGGGTCTTAGGTTTAGGCACCAATAGGGGGGTCTTAGGTTTAGGCACCAACAGGGGGGTCTTAGGTTTAGGCACCAATAGGGGGGTCTTAGGTTTAGGCACCAACTGGGGGGTCTTAGGTTTAGGCACCAACAGGGGGTCTAGGGGTTAGGGATAGGTACAGGGAGGGTTTTTAACAAACGTAAATATAAGTTTCAGTTTACAAACAGGGAAGATTAACGTTTTAAGATTTGCCGATCTCATACACATTATTTAGTGATTTATAAATTCTTAAAACACTATTTGTAAACGAAATTCTACACAATATTTCTATAAACGATAATACTGTTTATCGTTTACACCACGCGCCCTTTTTTCCCGACGCCCTTTTTTGATGTACGCTGTTAAAAGTAAATAAACTCACTTATGAGACACTCTTCGTTCAGTTGCCAAAACCTTAGAAACCTTTATTTCTTGTACAAGGGCGTTTCTTCGCCAGCATATATATATATGGATTGTAGCTACACAAATCCTGCTAAGCAAAGAAAAGCAAGTTCTTCCTGTGCGCAGAGGCTTTTAAACCTAATGAATATAATAAAATATTCCTCCCTTTGGGCAGTTCTATCTGTTAAAAGTCCAATCATCATGTCCAGTTCCTCCTTTTAGGTGGGGTTGTTCTTCCTCTGTGTCCCTCATGAATAAATAAAAGTCAATAGGAAAGAGAAATCTTCTGACATCAGTTCCTTGTCTCATGTCCTTCAGAATCACCCATACTTTCAGAGAACTGGTTTAAACTGGTCCTCTCAACCTGCTGGCTCTGTGCTTGGTACAGAATAACACTGAGGGGGGGGTTGAAGGTTGTTCTGGCTTACTGTGAAGGAATGTGGAAAAAAACTGTACACAGTAAATGGTTCAAAACATATGCAGAATATATATTCAGTGATATCGTGATAACTCCTCGGTTAACTTAAAGTGTCATTCTAACACAATAATCTAATCTTGTGCATGTGGTCTGTATAGTCACATAGGTTACACAGGATATACATAATATACAGGGTATACATAAAGATTAACAGATTTAATTATAAAATTCTTTCCACATTTCCCTCCTGTTTATAATTAATACTGTGGGTTGTGGCTTGATTACATATGTGTATAAAAGGAATATTTACATTCACATTTCTGTGCTTATGTTTACTTAAACCTCAGGTATCTGCAAATGTGTCTCCACTACAGGGGTTAGAGATTCAAGCAAACACAGCCTTCTACTCCCCTTTGCTGCAAATGGGTATGCACTACAGCAAGTCAGGGCATAGAAGTGAAATGATCAAAAACAAAAATCAGGCTCTGGCCGTGAGCTGGAATTATTGCCTCACACGTTGGCCTAGCCATCTCCCTCCAGCATACCATCATAATCTCCTCCCAAATCACCGTATGCTTCTTCATCATGCTGTGCTAAGGCTGCATACATAGTAGTACTCATATGCTTATCTATCAACCTTGCAAAAAATGTTCTCAGCATTGGAAAAATACAGCAGGCTAGTAGGAACAGAACCATAAGAACAGTTAGGAATGCGATACCAAAACTCTGAAAAAATGAAGTCCAGCTTCCAAACCAGTTCTGTAACCAGTCTGTTATTGGGTTTGAAACACCTGAGTTTCGTTTCAGCTCTTCGGATAGGTCTTTTAACTGCTGAAGAGCCACTGTCACTTTTCCATCAGGGGATGTATTATCTGGAATATAGGTACAACATTGTTCCCCAAAAAATTCACATACACCCCCCTTCTCTGCCAACAGCATATCTAATGCAATTCTATTCTGCAGTGCTGTTAATGATGTTGCTTTCAGTTGTTCTGCCAAACCTTCGATAGCATCTCTAGTATAATTAACAAATCTTTGCTGATTGTAATAAATGTAATTAATCCAATCTACATTTTTGTTAACTGTTGGCCATAGGAAAATGGACTCAAACCCTGCAGCAATTTGGTTCCTAGCCTTGAACTCGTCTGGCACCCCTCTGGGGACCCCTATTGCATCAATATATACATATGGGTCCAAACTCCCTTTTGGTGCCTCCCTTTTACTCCGGTGTACCTTTTTATCCACCAAAATTTTAAAGGACTCATAGGGCAATATAGTGACATGTTCTATCATCCAGACAGGGGCACACAACCCTTTCCATTCTGGTGGCAATGATGATTCTGCTTTGTTGGGTTCACAAGTCCACCAAGTATCTTCTAACTGCCATTTTGTTCCTAGGCTCAACCCTTTATCATTGGTTATCTCCACTATTTCTCCACAATACTTGATCATTGGATGGTTACTAGGGGCAGATCTATTATAGCACGTAAGATTGCTGGCTGTAGCAAATGCACGCTGCGGCGTGCCTGGTACCTTCATACGGACTCTCTCTGTAGTACAGTTCCGTGGTTGATTCACACTTATCATACTTTGTATCATACATTCTAATTCAGACCCACTCGCCACTACTGGTACCAGAGCAATCTGCGGTCTAGCCGCTGCACACACAATACAGTCAGACACATTCATTTGATTTGCAGTAAAAGTTGCCAAAGTGGTCCAAAGATTCCCCCTGTATTCTACCTCGTTTAATAGATGGAGTAGCTTAGGGGGTAGCTGCTCTCCCTTTACTAAAACCTTGTTACTAGTCACATCCATCCTGTTAACACTGTTCAATGGGGATGGGTCAGTAGTCTTTTTGTCTGGCCTGCCATTTCTGTTTAATGGAGGTCGTTCAGTGGTTTGTTCGGGTCGAACAGTTATTGTCATTGTCATAATAACATAGGGATCTGTCCCTGGGATCGTAACCCCAAGCACGTATGTGCCAGTATCTGTCGCCTCAGGTCTTTTTAATATTATCCAAACTTCATTTGCGACTTTCTGGATGCTTATTCTGTCGTACAGGTTTATATCTTTGGGATCTAACTTTGTACTCGATGTCTCCCACCCAGATGGATCAGTAGTCTTCCACACATCTTTCCAGCTCAATATGGGTAGCCTGTCCCTTGCTCCCAAATAAAAATTGTAGTTAGTTCCATACTTATCCACAAATATTTCAGCGGGCTTTAGTCTAAACACTACATTGTCCATACCAGGTGAGATGGTTGCATTCAAGTCGATCACCCCTGTCCCATACCCGTGGTTTGTATATTTGGACGTTCTTTGTGTGTTTAGTTTTCTAACTTGTCTAGTTAAAGTCTCGTCGGTAGGGAGTTGTAACCAGGTGATTCCTTCAACTATGATCACAATCAGGGCCAATGTTACCATAGCAACTATGGTTCCTTTTCCCACTGGAGTTTTAAAGAAACCCACATCCATTATACTCATATGCGGGGGCGCCCTCTTTCCCTCCTCTACCTCTTTCATCCTGCTTTAAACAAGAACAGCCGTATAGGTGAGAAGCAACCTGCTAATATATTTCTCACCCTCGGCCCCTCTTGACCAGTTCAGGCAAATGTTCCTTCCCTGGAGACAGGTAGGGGGCACCCTTTTATAGTGAATCAGATGGACCCAGGCTTCAGGAACTTGGTAAGGGCCCTCCCACCCTGGGAAAGGACAATGCTCCTTCTTTGTTACCTTGTCCTGTCCTTTTCTGTGGGTATTGGGCCTGGGTAAATGTTTGGTGCTTGCGGGTATGTCTCAGGTTATCTGTCAGCCACCCCTCCTCTGGAGCTATTCCTGTGTATTGAAAAAGAGGACACCTGTTTGTTTCACAACTGCAGACAACATCTCAAAGCATCACAATTTTTCCATGTGGTGTTTTTCTAGTTTAGTTAGCACACCCTTAGTTACCGCACCATCCCTCCTGTTGACACATGTGCAAAAAAAGAAAACCATGTGTCATTACTGCAAGTCAGTGTAAACATCACATCAGTCAATAAAAAAAATTAGTAGGTCAGCAGTATACAGGGTGACCTAAAAGGGTGACCTAAAGCCTGAGACAGCAAAGCTGCAGAGGGAGCTGTAGTTGTAGACGTTAGAACTGCCATTTCTTTGCCACGGGAGATGAGGGGACGGGGAAGTTGCACACAAGTGGATGGCCAGTGCTGCGGGAACCCACATAACATCCATGGTACGTAGGACAGGTGGGCTCGTCAGTTGCTGGCACCTAACCCTGTGGACACCACTAAGCCGCAAACATATGCATGATGGGAAAGCATACAGGCTGGTAGTGAAAACAGTGGGGGACGGAATCCCATATAACAGGGTAAGTAATAAACACACAGCTTGAGCAGAGACGCAGAAAGAAGCTTATCTATTCCACGATGTTCTTCAGCTCACTACTGTAAGACCAGGACAATCATTGGTGTATTCCCTCCTATGCACATAGAACTGATCCACAAAGATTTGTTAATTGCCCTGCGGACAAGTCACTGCGCGCAGATGCGGACGGGAAAAACATCCTCTGGTCAATAAACAACACAGAAAACAAAAGTACAGGGGGCTAGGGTGGTGCAGCTTTTTTGGACAATGAAGACGTAAATGCCCAAGCAAACTGGCTGTGCAGCATAGGCGGGGGGGGGGGGGGGGGGGGGGATGGAGCTGGTGGGATTGGGCTGGTGGGGGTGCGGTGGGGCTGGGGGGGGGGGGGGTGGGGCTGGTGGGGGTGGGGTTGGGCTCTTGGCAGAGAACTACAATCATGCATCCCTCTCTGCAGTCCGCCATTAGACAAGGCATTGTGGTCAAAATATCTCTATCAAAGTCATTTTACTGAACTTCTTCTAACATACCCACAATTTATAAAAATTTAATCAGATGTCAATCAAAACAGTCAATCAGTCGATGACAATGACCCACATACTACAGCAATACAGCAATCAATTGTTCCCAGAAACAAGAACAAAAATCATCATATTTTACTCTTATAATTGAAAATAATATTTGCGGGGTTTCTCTCTCTTTTTTTTTTATTTATCCCGCACTCTGGGTTTCACAAAATATATACATTAATTTCTTGCAAACAAACCTTTCATCTTGCTGCATGCATTTTCTCAAATCACTCCGTTCTGCTCCAATACACATACACACATCTAGGCTGGGACTAATAGTCCATGAAGCCTCTTGCCCCCTCCTCAGAAATGTGGGCGTAACTCATACCTTCTCACAGATTCCAGACAGAAACTCCACTCAAATTTCACAGAATTCAACAGTACAAACACATTTCAAATAACCGACATTTACAGACAAACAGTAAGAATCACTTTTAAACTTTCAATCTTCAGACGAGCATCGGACAAACAGAGTATAAAACTTGTACAGACATTTGTATACTGTACCAACTACACAAACAACAAACAGACAGACAAACAGCAGCTCATAACTTGTGGATTTCTCCTGTAGCCCCCCTCCTCCTCCCCCTCTGCTGGAAACTTCCCCCGGGAGCTCTGGTGATTTAGATTACAGAGCTCAGAATTCCCAGCTTCACATCTTACACACCACAACGTAACATTCTATGTTCATCAATTAATTCACTTACTCAGTTGCCTTCAGCTAGGGCAGAATTAATACCCTTAACCATACTTTGTCGCTGTTGACCTCGGGCCCTCTGGGGGCAATGCCGGGCCAGGTGATCTTTCGACCCACATTCAAAACATTCTCCGCGTTCTCTGCGACCTTCAAAATCCTTAGATCTGCGCTTTCGTGGGCGTGTGGAATGCCCATTATCATTCACATAACAACCATTCTCATCACTGCAATCATAAACATTTGTGGCAACTTTCTTCCCTTTCTTTTCCTTAATCCCACATACAGGGTGCCGGATACTTTTTAGAAAATCACTCGGTCCGCAGATTCTATGATCCACAACATTTTGTGTGACACACTTGCACAATCCTTCAGTCAAAACCTCACGTACAGCAATCCTACACCGTTCATAAGGGGAATCTGTCGTTTCAACAGCAGGGGGAGCTATACCTCTATATTTACTAAAAACCTTCATCACTGTATCCAATAACTCATTTATGTCTAATGCATTAATACCATATTCCGCCTCATGTGTCTGGGAGGTCCCATTCACCTTTTGTGGGAGGGGCTGAGTTTGGTTTTGGGGAAGGTCCCGGGGAACTTGGTATACAGTAGATGGTACCTCCTCCAAGTCTTTGTTCTCCGTACTTGGCCCCTCCTCATATATGCCTCTAGTAGCCATCTTTGAGCTTCTGTTAAACAATGTTACTTTTCTAAAATCACATTACCCTGAGAATCTCCTTTAATTTGAGAAACAAGTTTCTTTACAGCTGTCAGAATACAGATACCCTAAAAAACACACCTTCATCATTAGTGGCCATAATTTTGCTTGCACCTTGACACACTCTTTACCTCCCCGTCCACGCACCTGTTAATGGAAGGATTGGTAGTCACCTGGAGCCCCTGTCCGCCCTCTTACTTGGGCACGGGGTACCTGACACAACTTCCGTGCGTTGAACTTCTAAGGAGAGGCACCTCCGACTAAGGCACTGACACAATCGGTGGTAGTAGATCCACTCCCGATATTACTGCCTGTTATGCGGCTGTATTCTGTCACAAAGACTTACAATTCCGCTGAGGCACACGGTAGCTTAGGAAACTGACCACAGATTGTGTCATGCAAAACAATATGACAACACATCAATACTTATACTTTAAACGCAGCCCTGCGTATGAAAAGTTACAGAAATAAAAGGTAGTACTTACAATTAAGAAGCTTTCAGGACACCCGAGAACTTTGTTTTAGAATCCTAAACAGGCGATTTCACCGACCTTGGCTGAAGAAGTCTCACGGTTCGAAATAAACCGTACGTCACAAAGACGTGAGCTCCAGTTGCGTTTGGCCACCTGCTTTTTAAAGGAAACGTCGTCCCGGTGGGCTTTCACCAGCTTGTTATCAGATTCGCCAGTCGCAAACGCGCTCCTCGGACTCACGTTTCTGTGACTATAGGTTTTCCGGTTCGAAGGACCAGATGTTAAAAGTAAATAAACTCACTTATGAGACACTCTTCGTTCAGTTGCCAAAACCTTAGAAACCTTTATTTCTTGTACAAGGGCGTTTCTTCGCCAGCATATATATATATGGATTGTAGCTACACAAATCCTGCTAAGCAAAGAAAAGCAAGTTCTTCCTGTGCGCAGAGGCTTTTAAACCTAATGAATATAATAAAATATTCCTCCCTTTGGGCAGTTCTATCTGTTAAAAGTCCAATCATCATGTCCAGTTCCTCCTTTTAGGTGGGGTTGTTCTTCCTCTGTGTCCCTCATGAATAAATAAAAGTCAATAGGAAAGAGAAATCTTCTGACATCAGTTCCTTGTCTCATGTCCTTCAGAATCACCCATACTTTCAGAGAACTGGTTTAAACTGGTCCTCTCAACCTGCTGGCTCTGTGCTTGGTACAGAATAACACTGAGGGGGGGGTTGAAGGTTGTTCTGGCTTACTGTGAAGGAATGTGGAAAAAAACTGTACACAGTAAATGGTTCAAAACATATGCAGAATATATATTCAGTGATATCGTGATAACTCCTCGGTTAACTTAAAGTGTCATTCTAACACAATAATCTAATCTTGTGCATGTGGTCTGTATAGTCACATAGGTTACACAGGATATACATAATATACAGGGTATACATAAAGATTAACAGATTTAATTATAAAATTCTTTCCACAACGCCCATACCTATTTGTCACAGGAGTAATTAGCTACACAGTGAAGGAACAAATGTTGCTTGTTTTCCTCACCTGCAGAAAGTGAGTGAGTGACTGTCAGGATGCTGTGACACTCCTAGTCTTCATATGAATTTTGCATGTCCTCCTATGGGTAAGTTAGCATATTTTCATATATATATACATTAACACAATTCTTCTGACACAATACTTAAAATATTGCTATACATACAATAATTCCTGAACTGTTGCTTTAACTTTATGAATCTGGTGCTTACATAGGATTATGCTACTGGTGCCATGGGGCTTTTGTCATTGTATGCTACTATAGGTTCCTCCTTTTCCCCATATTAGAGTGCTGTCTGGAACTTCTTGGATTATTTTAAAATTTAAAGGCAGCAGGCATACACTATTAGGGCCCATTCACACTACAATGTTTTGCCGCGATTTCTGGCAAAACGCTCAAACGCTAGCGCTTTTTAAAAGTGCTAGTGTAATAAAACCCTATGGGCCTGTTATTACTTGGGCGATTTGTGCTATATGCTGCAAATCACCCAAAATCGCGAAACGCAATTGCGTAGCTTGCATCATTTTCAGGCGATTTCCCAGTGATCGCCTTTCAATGCTATAGAAGCGCTAAAAGCGATCGCGGAGAAATCGCAGCACTGTCCAGTGATTTTTCTGCGCAAAATCGCAGAAAAATCACTCCCGCAAAACGCTGGCAAAAATCGCCGTCGTTTTGCGTTTCTAAGTGTGAATGGGCCCTTAGGCCTTTTTAACAGATCAGACACTTAACAGAATGCAATTAACTTTTTTTTCCTGAGTTATCTCTTTAATATTTGCAGCACTTTGCAATTAAAAAGGTCTCAAAAAGTAGGCAAAAAAAGTACTCTCAAAAGTATTTGCTGGTTTAAAAGCCAGGAGAAAAAGTTAATTGCACATGGGTCTAGATGTCATAAAAACTTTAAATCCAATGAAAATGGCCTCCTCGATCAATAGTCAGTTGTTTCGGCAGCTGAAGGTTGATTGGGAAAAGCTGTTATCTCAGGCGACTGATGAGGCCACAGCATGGGGGTGGGGCTATGGACAGGATAACCTTAAAGTGAACCTGAAGTGATAGCGATATGGTGGCTGTCATCTTCATTCTCTAAAAAACAATGACTGTTGCCTGACTTCTGTACCGATGCTCTGCCTCTAATACCCTAATACAGGGACAGTTGCCTATAGGATGAAGATGGCAGCCTCCATATTCTTCTCTCTTCAGGTTTCCTTTAATCTGCTGGCATTAACAATAAAGCATGTTTCACTTTCTGATCTGTACATTCCTATGTGTTTGATTTGGTTTTGTTCACAGCAAGCAATGAGCTGATGTGTGACTTGGTATCTTCATGCAACCATTTTTTTATGTCCAGCCCTCTTGTGGCTGGATAGCGTACCAGGGTAGACCAGAATTCGAATTGTGGCTCTTTCTATTCAGTAATCCAGCGGCTATTTAGTAAGGAGTCCTTGGGCAAGACTCCCTAACACTGCTACTGCCTACTGAGCGTTCCCTAGTTGCAGCAGCTCTGCCGTTTTGTGTCCACCAGGAGAAAAGTGCAATATAAATGTTCTGTGTCTTGTCTCTCTTTTCCAGAGACGCTGCAGTGCTATACTCCAAAATATCCATTTGGTGGCACTGCAGCAGTAGAAATGCAAATGTAATGTGTTCTTCATATTATATCCACACTGAACATCAAAAAAAAAACACATTTCCAGGCAAGTCATGAGAATCTGTGAGATAATGCAAAGGTAAGTGAAGAGATAAAGTTATGGTGACTTTATCATACTTTTAATGGATTTTCTGTCCTGTAAATATAGTACATAAATTATTTTGTTTAGTTTTCTAAACTGTCAGGGTCAATTTTTAATATAGCCAAACAGTGAGGGTGCTCTTCCCATGTTGCCAGGACTTCATCTACTGCAGTTATGTCCCTGTACAAAGGACAACAAATGCAGCATTTTAAATTAGAACGCTATTATTAGCAATCACAACATATTTGATGGTAACATATAGTATATGGGCAGCATGGTGGCTTAGTGGTTAGCACTCTTGCGTGCGGCACCGGGTCCCAGATTGAATCCCAACTTGGGCACTATTTGCATGGAGTTTGTATGTTCTCCCTGTGTCTGTGTGGGTCTCAAAAATGCCAAAAACATACAGATAAGTTAATTGTCTTCCTCCTGAAATTGGCCTTAGACTAAGATGCATACACAGCATGATACACACATAGACATAAGACTATAGAATGGATTAGATTGTGGGTCCCTCTGAGGGACAGTTAAGTGACAAGTCAATATACTCTGTACAGTGCTGCGGAAAATTACAGCGCTGTATAAATACTAAATAATAATAATATATCTCATGCAATATGTACAATTAATTGTAGCTGCTCTGGTTACTGTTTTCAGAAGTGCTAAAAGGAGGACAAGAATGTACTTAATGGACAATTATCCTGACAAACTGTAAAATTTAATATGCACATGTATGCATGCAAATAAGGTGTTCCAGAGAAAAGTGCACTATAAATTTTCTTTCATCTTATTTAGTATGTAGCTGTCACTTACAGTAGAAAATAAAAATCTGAAAAGTTCTGACAGGTTTTGGACTAGTCTATCTCCTTATGAGGGATTCTCAGGAATTCCGTTTTTTTTTAAAGTACTTCCTGAAAGGCTGTGGCACAGTCCAGCTAAAGGAAAATTGACACACAAATCGTCAGGCCTTCTGGCATCTTTAGAAAAGTCCTTTCAAGGTATGGCTTTTGGAAAAAAAAAAAAAACTATGGAACCCCCGATTGTGATTGTGGGACCCCCCCCAGCCAGGAACTGGCCGCATCGTCTAATAGACGCCGGGCCAGTTCATTCCCCGCAGACCCGCAGTCTCCTGGGAGGCAGAGCAGGGCTACGGCAAGATGGCTGCCGAAGCCCTGCACTGGAGACTATTTGTGTCTCCAGTACAGGGCTTCGGGAGTCATCTTGCCATAGCCCTGCACTCTGCCTGTCAGCGTGGGAGATGTGCTGCAGGAGGATCGTCGGGGAGCTGCGAGCCAGATGCCGGGAGAAGAGACTTCTGTCAGGTGAGTGAATTGTTTTGTTTTTTCACAGGTGCAATTTTTTTTGGTAACTGCTGCCCACATTGCTATTTTCTGGTCACTGCTGCCCACATTGATATTTTCTGGTCACTGCTGCCCACATTACAATTTTCTGGTGACTGCTGCCCACATTTCGATTTGCTGGTGTCTGCTGCCCACATTGCGATTTTCTGGTCACTGCTACCCATATTGCAATTTTCTGGTGCCTGCTGCCCACATTGCGATTTTCTGGTGCCTGCTGCCCACATTGCGATTTTCTGGTGACTGCTGCCCACATTGCGATTTTCTTGTGACTGCTGCCCACATTGCGATTTTCTGGTAACTGCTGCCCACATTGCGATTTTCTGGTGTCTGCTGCCCACATTGCGATTTTCTGGTAACTGCTGCCCACATTGCGATTTTCTGGTAACTGCTGCCTACATTGCGATTTTCTGGTGACTGCTGCCCACATTGCGATTTTCTGGTAACTGCTGCCCACATTGCGATTTTCTGGTGTCTGCTGCCCACATTGCGATTTTCTGGTAACTGCTGCCCACATTGCGATTTTCTGGTAACTGCTGCCCACATTGCGATTTTCTGGTGCCTGCTGCCCACATTGCGATTTTCTGGTGCCTGCTGCCCACATTGTGATTTTCTGGTGCCTGCTGCCCACTTTACGATTTTCTGGTGACTGCTGCCCACTTTACGATTATTTTCTAGTGACTGCTGCCCACATTGCGATTTTCTAGGGACTGCTGCCCACTTTACGATTATTTTCTGGTGACTGCTGCCCACATTACGATTATTTTCTGATGACTGCTGCCCACATTATGATTATTTTATGGTTACTGCTGCCCACTATACGATTATTTTATGGTAAAATGCTGCCCACTTTACGATTATTTTATGGGGAAATGCTGCTCAATTTACGATTATTTTAAAGGGAAATGATGCCCAATTTGCAATTTATTTTTGGTGAAATGCTGCCCAATTTACGATTAATTTCGGATGAAATGCTGCCCAATTTACGATTAATTTCTGGTGAAATGCTGCTCAATTTATGATTAATTTCTGGTGAAATGCTGCCCACTTTACGATTATTTTTTGGTGAAATGCTGCCCATTTGACGATTAATTTCCGGTGAAATGCTGCACAATTTACGATTAATTTCTGGTAAAACATTGCTGCATTAGGATTATTTTATAGTGAAACGCTGCCCCATTACGATTATTTGGCGCCTATGGGGGGGCCCCATCCTCATTTTCGCAGGGGGGCCCAGTTATTTCTAGTTACGCCCCTGGTTTGATGCAATGAATGTTTGCATGTCTGCACTATGCATGTTACAGGGCCAGAGTTAGGACACCTACAAATACTGTGGTACCTCTGCATGGTGTAGGTATCTACATAGGAGAATGTGACCTATTGTATAAATACCCTTTAACTTAGCTGTAGGGATAGCAGTGGTTCCTGGATGATTGTTTTCTGTGAATGCATTTGTATGAACATTTGCATGTGAGTGTGCGAAGGGTTAACTGACTTTGCCTCTGTGTTTCAACCTGTGAAAAACTGGCATGAATATGGACTGCCTTGGCTACAAAACACTATGCTGCGTCTTTCCTTGTATCTGGATTCTCTCTGACCTGGGGCTTTTGTATTTTTTATCTAGGATCAACATCATATAGTAATATCCTGGGGAGTGACTGTGCATACAAATGAGATTATGTGATTCAACACCTTCTGCTGCTCCTCCTTGCCAATCTTCATATCACTTTTTCCATTCATAATTTGCTGTCTTTGGAAAGCATGCTGCAGGTACATTTACATCACTTTATTTTATTTTTCTGCTTGTCCTACTGATTGACTGAAGCAATTATCGCTGTACTTTGCCTGGAGATAGCAGTGAGTCACCGGTTTCGTGCCGTATGCATTTATATGCTTACATCATACTTGGAGATCATGGGTTTCTTGTGTAACCCTTGAATGAATGAGATCATTGCATGCAGGAGAGCCTGCAGATTTCAGGGTACATTGTAGATCCCAGGGGGGGAAATGGGTCTTGTGCCACTGCTTTCAGCACTGATCAGAAAAGGGCACAATCAGTTGACAAAGGGTACAGATGGCTGATTTACCATTTAATTAACATATTATCAAGAATTTTACTGGATGATCCCTAAAATTAGCTAAATAGATGGCTCCCTGTAGTTCAACGTCTTATTGAGATGAGTGTGATTTTACTGAACAGAAAGCTTTCCAAATTTATCCCCATCGTAACATCACAGCCAGCCTTTCCCTGTTAGCACAGGTCACCTGACCCCCAGTTTCTCAATCTACTGGAAATAGATGAACACTTTGTGGCCAGTACTATAGCTTTGGTGGCATTGCCCTTCTTAGTTTCAAATACTATTATTTTGTTGTTCCAATTTCTCATTTGGTGACACGGTTGGTGACAAAAGAGTTTTTATGATTTTTCCCTCCTGAGGGTGCTGAAATGTTAATAGCAATTCTGAAATCGTATGCAGAGTATCTCTGTTCTTCGGTTCTCAACAAATGCAATGCATAACTACATACATTTTGGGACAATGCTCAGGTCTCTGGATCTGTGAAAGATTTGGACTACCGATACTGGAAGCGGCATGGGATTTGGTTTTTGGGTCAGATCTTACGTGATGAACATCTACTATCTTCTGACTAATTTCAAAATATAATAAAGAATTTTACAGCTTTCTTCAAGTTATTTAGTAGTTGGGCCACTGTGCCAGCAACTGCATGTTTGTGACTGGATCCTGGGTCACATGGCTGATTTTTCCAAAGGTGATTTCTGTGGAATAGCTGCATCAGATATGAAACTTATGTGAGTAAGGACATGGTGGATATCACTCTCTATCACTATCACTCATGCTGGGAATACACGGTATGTACCGCTCGATTGATAATTTCCGACATGTCCGATCACCCGCCCGATCGATTCCGCGCTTGATACTACATAGGGGACAATGGAAAAAGATAAGGAAAACGAGCAGAAGATAAGAGACTCGCCCGCGGGGTCAAGCGGGGAATCGATCGGGCGGTAGAATCGAGCCGTGGAAATGCACCGTCTATTCCCAGCATTAGAAAAGGGAACAGTTAATAACTATTATGTAGTATCACTAAAGTATTAGTTGGGCCACTGTGCTAGCAGCTGCATGCTTTTGTGACTTGTACAGATAAACACAGTTTTTAAAGCATTAACATACAATGATAAGATTATCTGTTTTGTATAAGCAGTACACGTCCATATCATCATATGTAATTTTAAATACGTCTTAAATCTAGTTTCCTTCATGTGTCCAAAAGCCATTCGTAGAAATTAAAGTGAATCCGAGGTGAACTTTTACTCATTGCATAATTGTGTTCCTTTCCTATTGTTTATAGGGCATTCCTCAAGCCAAATACTTTTTTGTTTTTGTTTTAATACTAACTTGTTTTACTACTAATAAGCCACGCCCAGAGGTTTTCAGAGAGCCTTGGCAGTAGCAAGGGCTCATGGGAGCTCAGTCTGGGCAGGAGGAGGAGGAGGTGTTACTAGCCATTGATTTCAGAGACAGAGGGGAGGAGGGAGGCTCAAGATACAGATAAGCCTGCCTCTGTGTAATGTTTACAAACAACATGGCTGCTGTCATTGTATCACAGGAAGAAATAATCATTTTCTATTAAAGCTGTTTGCAGCTAGATTTGCTGTGTAAACTATCTAAACTTTATATAAGATATATAGACAAGTTACTTGTTATAGTTAGTTTTTCATCTCGGATCCGCTTTAACTGTTTCTTTTTTGGAAGGACTGTTTTTCTTTTGCAGACAACTTTTTGTCCTTCTTTCCAAGAAAAACAAGACTGGGACACCAAGTCACTGCGTTTTACACAAATAGCCTATTTGGATCAAACATATTTCTTGTTACATCATTTTTTTCCCATAAAACTTTAAACAGTAACCAGGGGTGCATCCTAATCCTATGCATATTAGTACAATACCTCTATTGTGCATCATAAACTGCTTTCCTTGTACCCTTAAATCACACAAAAACATCTCTTATCCTTTAACCAGCTATGCCAGTTTTTCTTGAACTTCATGTCATAATATATCTTTTTTTATTGCCATTATAGATTTAATAATAGAGGTTTCATTCAAACATGCCAACTGTAATATTGTTGGAGCCTCTGCTGATTCCCAGTGTCTTACTAGACTTACTATATTTTAGTACAAAGTCATAGTGAACCAGAACCATGAGTATTTTATGAGGGGCTAAAAGGAGCATAAAAGCTCATTACTGAGAAGAAAAAACTATTTTAAGTATACAAAGTATAAATTTGCCTTCTTAAAGCAAGCCTGAAAAAAGCTGTAAAAAATGTTAGATTCTCGCCTGTTTAGAGGGAAGGCTCTGGATTCCATAGAGACTTCCCAGTCCTCTCTCCATGCTCTGGTTCCCCCACTGTCTCCCCCAGACCCAGATTTGCATCATTGAAGCCTATAGGCACAGATATCCTGGCACCCTAGACTTCACCCTCAATGAACCTACAAACCCCCACCGAGCTGCACTGCGAGTGTGCTGGCTGGCCCAGCTGTCACTTCTCCCTTACTTCCCTTATCTGTTATAGGTAGTTACAGGTGCCCCTTGGTATTAGGTAGCCAGAGGTACCCTCAGTAGTAAGTTGCATAGGGAAGAAGGGAGGCACTCAAGGAGCAGTGTGAACTGCCTTTCTATCATCAGGCGCCTGTAGGCATGTGCCTACAGTGCCTTATGGTAATTCCGACCCTGGTCTCCCTGGTGAAATTATTAGATCTACAAGTTGGATATGTCTTTGGCCCTCCTCTGGGAGGTTTCAGAAATACTCGTGCAGCACAGATGCACCTGTCTTCAGAAGCTATGGGGGCGTGAGTGCTTCCAAAGCCTTCCAATGAGTTCTAAGCCACCAATTTTGAACAGGGCACAGCGGTAAAACGAGGTAATGGAAAGAGAACTGGGAAGGCTCTATGGAATTCAGAGCCTTCCCACTAAATAGGTATTTTAGTATCTTTTTTTGTACAGCTTGTTTCAGGTTTGCTTTAAAACAGAAAGTATTTGCAATTATTCAGATTTGAGAGCAAGAAAGATCTCCCATGATGTGTTACTTCTCCTCAGTGAGTGAATATGTCCATCATTCCTTTATGTCTCTGTAAAACCAAACACAAAGCTAATGCTACTGGTTTACCTTCTGCCATACTAATCCAATTTGCAGACAGTGGTTTCGGGCTAAATTGGCCTCTATCATGCAGGAAGAGATGAGAGCTTTATGAAGCACTACAACGTGCAGGGCCGGCGCTACCATAGAGGCAAAGGGGGCAATTGCCCCAGGGTCCCAGAGCTTGTAGGGGCCCCCAGTGGCTACAAGAGGAAAAAAAGTTTTCAAAAAGACCTTATAGTTTTTGAGAAAATCGATTTAAAACTTTCAAAGGAAAAAAAATACACATTTAAAAACCCGCCGACTTTAACGGTTAATAGCAAATCCACCTTAAATGCTAGAAACCCTAAATTTAGAGGATATGTTAAGGAGATCATTGGAAATAAGAGGAAAAAAACATTTTTCAAAAAGACCTTATAGTTTTTGAGAAAATCGATTTTAAAATTTTGAAGGAAAAAAGTATACTTTTAAATGCGGTAAATGTCACTTTTAGTAGCAAACCTAACGGTAGTGTAATTTTACATGTATCAAAAGAAAGAGCAATGAATTTCCTGACGGGGTTTCCAGGGGGTCCATATGCAGCCGCAGCGCTTTGGCCAGGGATCGCTATACAGCCGCAATATGGCTGTATGAAGATCCCTGGCATTTTTTCCTATTTTCCCATTTTTATGTGGGGTCCCCCCTCCTGAAACTTTTTAACCCCTTGTCCCCCATGCAGGCTGGGGTAGCCAGAATGTGGAGCTCCGACCGATTGGGGCTTCACACCCTGACTATACCAGCTGCAAAAAAGGTCCCTTAATGCCGATTTTTGTTTCGGGGTATCTGTTGGGGGGCCCCCCAGGTTTATTTTGCCCTGGGGCCCCATTGTTGCTTAAACCGGCCCTGAGGACGTGTGGCAGCAATGAAGAGGTGGGTGGGACTAACCTTGCACTGGAGTACGTAGTATACTGTGCTACACTGTGCTATTGCTACATATTGCGGGTCAGTCGGCAGATACAGAAGGAGTGGTAGAGGAGGCCTGTGGAATGGAGATGAGGGAAGTGGTCCCCACCCAGATATGGAGGTGGTGGGGGCTGTTGTTACACTGTTATCTGCAGACTTTTGCAAATGTTACCGTTCCAAAATCCACTGAGCTCTACCACTTATCATTAATGCCGAACAGGGAAGAAGGGTGGCTCTCCTAATAGCCTTAAAGAATAAATAGACCCTTTCTGGTAGAACTGAACTGGTGAGTAGATCCTAGTTATACAAGCTGGACACTGATTACTTTACACTGTATTAAAGTGTTCAGGGGTGTAACTATAAATCATGGGGGCTGCCAGCAAAACTTTGATGGGCCCGCCAATGTTCAGACCCTTCCCTTGCCAACCTATTGTGACCCTCACAGGTTTGGGGTCGATCTTGCAAGGATTATAAAACAAGTGTGGACATCGAAATCTCCACACCCATAACAAGTGTAGCCACAAAAACACCTGAACCGAAGGATGGACCCCCTTATCATAAGGATTTAAGTAGTAGTTAGGTAGTTAGGGCCTCCCTACAGCTCTGGCCTCCCCTGTGGTCGCAGGGTCTGTTCCCCTGTAGTTTCAGCCATGAAAGTGTCATAGCTTCGGTGTTGGCCCATGAAAACACCTAATAATATATGTACAAAAATAGGAGAGGTGTACTAACATTTGTGCGATAATGTCATTCTACTTTCTACCTAATGCAATCATAAAAATCTGATCTGTGACTGGTTGAAGACGTTCTGTAAAAGCACGGCTTGTTTAGATGAGATCATAGGTTGAGTCATATAACCTTGTAAGAGAGGTAATAAGATGATAGTGGTAATTGGATTTTCTCTATCTTTCATTACGTAATGGCCTATTTTTTCATACATGCAAACCTCATTGGGTTGTAGTACAATATGCTGCTTTTATCTAACGTATCCGCCGCTAATGAGGAGCCCAGTGTTCTGCCCTGATGTTACCATGCACCATCTTTTTGAAGCCTTTATGTTACTGAGGGATGCAGGAACTTGCGAAAAATTACAACTTTTCCCCACTCATCTGATAATTTTTTTTTGTATTTTTTTTTTTGTATTGCTGCTGTTGGAGAATTTTGTCCCATTTTCTTTTAATGCAGGAAGTGAAAGAAATAGATTCTAACCTACTTTAGATAAAGCTGACATAGTTTTGAGCTTTAAAGAAAATCTGTAAGAACCCCCCCCCCCCCCCCCAACACACACACTCTGGGGGATACTTACCTTCGGGTAGGGGAGCCTTTGGATCCTAATGAGGATCTCCCCATCCTCCTAAGCCTCTGCAATCCATTGCAGGAAGCCCCTGAACATTGTATAGGTAAATATCTACGTACCGCGATTCAGCACAGGTGCAGTAGCGGCTCTCCACTCGAGCTATGGCAGAAATAGCCCAGCCTGATTGGGTGTGCTCTACTGCACAGGCGACCAAGGATACATTCTCTTGTGTAGTCACCTATACCACACAGAGGTACCCCAGTATTTGTAGGTGTGCTAACTCTGGCCCTGTAACATGCATAGTGCAGACAAACTTTCACTGCATCAAACCTATCTAAAGATTAGGAGCACATATCCTGATGTCCTCTCTTGGGACAGATAATGCATCAAACTAATCCCACCAGGGAGCTAATAAAATATATCCATGTGCACCATTCACACAAAATCGATAGATGGAAATCGATCGTTCTGTCGGCGTTTGCGCAACGATTTCACAGCAGATTTGATCACAGTGATCAAATCTGCTGTATATCGGTGGGAAAATCGTTAAGTGTATGGGCCCCATAAGAGAATTGGGTTGAAGTGAACCTGAACTCTTGCACAGGACAGAAGGAAAACATAGAGACATGCACCCTGTATGTATTTAGAGAGTTTAGCCTGTCTAATTCCCCCTCATCTGTGCCTAATCAACACTCTAATTTAATCTCTCAGCTGTGTTAGCTCAGGAATCTCCTCTGCCACGGCAGAGCTGCGAATTTGTAAACACCGGATGTTAACAATATGTCTGCTTCCATGAAAGAAGGAAGTCGACACACTGCAGATTTACTGCAGAATTTGTATCAGCAGTAACAAAGAAAAGTTTTTCTTTGAAGGTTTTTATGCTGTTGCATATCTTTTAAAGAAAACAAAAGATAGCCTTCTTAAAATAGAAAGTATTTGCAATTATTCAGGTTGGGGTGAGTTCTGAGATGTCTCCCAGTGCATCATTGCTTAATATGCAAATCATCCTTTGTTGTCCCTGTAAGCTAAACACACCCCCAGATCCGCTGGAATGCAATGATGTGTCAGCTTGTTAATTGTACAGAGCCATAATAATCCAACATGCATACGGACTATTTTGGATTGTTTGCGCCTCATTAGTGCATGGCATGGATTAATGTGGCTCTATGTTTTCCATAGAATTTTAGTAAGAGGGCTTTTTGATCCTTTGTAGCCCCTTACACACCCCTAGGAGTTCTGGCTCACCATGAGCTTAATCTGTTATCTTTTAGAGCAGAAAGGAAGTTCAAGTCCGCTTTAAAGAGAACCCGAGGTGTGTTTAAAGAATGTTATCTGCATACAGAGGCTGGATCTGCCTATAAAGCCCAGCCTCTGTTGCTATCTCAAACCCCACTAAGGTCCCCCTGCAGTCTGCAATCCCTCATAAATCACAGCCATGCTGTAAGGCTGTGTTTACATCTGTAGTGTCAGTCTCAGCTGCTCCCCCGCCTCCTGCATAGCTCCAGTCCCTGCCCCCGTCCCTTCCCTCCAATCAGCAGGGAGGGAAGGGATGCAGGCGGGGACTGGAGTTCTGCAGGAGGCGGGGAGAGCAGCAGACTGACACTATAGAGATAAACACAGCCAGCTCTGACAAGCTGTTTGTCAGCAGTGTGGCTGTGATTTATGAGGGATTGCAGAGTGCAGGGGGACCTTAGGGGGGTTTGGGATAGCAACAGAGGCTGGGCTGTATAGGCAGATCCAGCCTCTGTATGCAGATAATATTCTTCAAACCCACCTCGGGTTCTCTTTAAAAACAAAAGACTAATGGATAACCAGTATTCCTGGAGGGAAACATTTGCTTTCATATTAGTTTTTAGAACACATTAATTTACAGGATGGAAATAAGAGGGTGAAATGAGCAAACAAGCACCGGCCCTCTGTAAGGAAGAGTAACTGGAGGCACTTTTATGTTATGCTGGCATGGCATTGCACAGCCATATTAGTGCTGTCTGAGTTAATAAGACGCCTGCCGTTTGGAAAGCCCTGATATCTGAAGGGCAGAAGGAGTGGTGGATACATGTAATGGAGTGATGTATTATCTGTTGGTTCAGTGTGCACAGTTTCAGCAGTCATGTCTCTACAGGTCCTTTAATTGTTAGCTATATGCAGCGTAAAGTCCTGACCTTATTTTCCTTACAACAGCTATCATCAAGGAACAGCTGCATATCATTTTTTATCTATAAGGTGGATTAGGTTATCTCTTTTGTAACAACTGAGGAAGCTGTCTGACATGTTCTAATATTTATTACTTATATAATTGTTTATACATATTTATAACCCCGCAGTACATTTTGGAATTGTGTGCTTACAGAGCTGCTGAGACATGTTCCATGGCTGGCTGTGTAAAGTGGAACTCTAGGCAAAACATACAAAGGGGTCAATTCATTATGTTGCGTTTCTCTTGCAGCGCAAGTTAAAAATCAGCACACGCAACTTATGCGTGGTTACGCAATAACGTAGTAGTGGCTGCGCTAGTGAAGTATTGCGATCACACTACTTCACATCTCATGGCAGATGAAAGGAGAGCCCGTTACCAGGAGGGAGCACGCGTAGCTAGGAAAATGACATGTAATTTAGGAGCACACTCCACGCAGCACGATTGTGTGTAGTGTGCGCACGCTGATTTTTAACTCGCACTGCTAGAGCAGTGGCACTTAAAGTGGTCTGAAACTCAGCATTTCTTCTATGCTCTAAAAGATTCCTTACAGCCTTACACCTACTAGCACAAAAAATGTAGCAGAATAGCATTCAAACTGTTAAACACAGCACTTTGCTCTACAGTGGAAAGCCCCTTCAGCTTATGATTTGCACCTGAAGAGTAGATAACATCTTTTGTTAACATTCCTCAGTTATTAAATTCTTAGCTGTGCTGAAAACAAGCTCTTCTGGCTGCAAGCATGCACACAGTTCAGAAGAGCTCACTTGAATATTTTAATATATAATAAAAAGCAGCTTGAAAACAATGGAATGGCAGCTTTCAGAGCAGATAAACTGTATTTTGGAAACTTGTAACTTGTAAATAGACAACATTACTTGTGCAGAAAAGCAAATATGGTAACTGTATGGGTAATAAAAAATAGGAAAGCAGATTTTTATTGAATGTTATGTCAGAGTTTCTGACCACTTTAATGAATTGACCCCAAAAAGAGTTGTACTTAAAAAGTCTGCCTGAGCCATAGCTCAGGTACAAAATCACATACAGTACTTACCTTAGAAGAGGGAAGCCTCTGCATCCTAATTAGGCTTCCCACAATGTCCTCTGGTCCCCCGTTGCTGAGCGTGGACCCACCAAATAATACCAACAAGGGTTTTTCGGTAATCTGATCGGGACCGGGCTCTTCTTCAAGCATGAGCAGGTGCGCTACCCTCCTGTGATTTACCATACAGGATTTAATAATAGTTTCAATTTAAAAAAAATCAGGTTTCCAATACCAGAAAATCCAGTGCTGTGTCTATTTTCCTAAAGCTATGTAGGAATTACATTTGTTCTTCTTCTGTGTTCTTCTGGTCCTCTACTATCTGTTTTGGATAACACTGCCCTACTATCCATACTCGCCTCATCCCTGCTATGTGCTGATCGGGAATGCCAGCATCAGAATATTTGACTTTTCTTCCAATTGATCCATTTGTCTGGACCAATGGGAATGGTCAGCTGCAAATGGCACACTAAGCAAAAGAGTTCACATGGTGGGATGCCTTCTGTATACCGGCAGCAGGAGATTATAGGCAACACAAATATTGAGGGTGCAGCAGACATGTTTGCAATAACTGAACGTTGCAGTTGCTGGGTGGGTAGGGGGGGAAGAGGAAACGGGACATGGAGTGGGAGGGGCACTGCTGAGCTTGGAAGGGGAGCCCCAATATTCTTGGCCTGGGGCGAAAAAAGTATAAATCCGGCCTTTCTACTCCACCCTGTAGTTGCATCCCTAGGTAAGGCCCACCAGTAGTGGCTACTTTAAGAGCTTGCGGATGAAAACATTGCTGCGAGTGTGCATAGCACATTGTGTAAGGATTGTACTCACAACATGCCAAGCTCAGTTCCTCCTTCTCCATAGTGTGAATGAAAGGGATTTTTCCCCGGGACTATAGTAATCACAGCTCAGTGAATAGAGTCGTCGAGGTTTGCTCAGACCTTGGAAACACTTGCAGAAAGCTGCTGGTGATGTAACTGTTTAAAGAGTTTTATTTTAATTAACACTGTTTTCAGTACTCTTCTTATAAATTAGTAGGACATCCACTTCTTCTTCTTCCTTTGCCCTGCCTGACATGAAGACAGCAATTCATTGTGGATATCAAATACACACAACCCTTTTTTTCCTTTTTTTTGTTTTGTTCCAGAGCTGCATTTTATAGTCCCCATGGAGACAATTTACCATGGATATGAATGCTAACTGCACCAGAGCCAGGTCACAGACCTTCTTCCTCCTGTCAGGGTTAGGATTACTTTAACCTGGCCTTATTATATATCCAGAGTCCGTTTACTTAGAGGCCGTCTTTGTGCTCATAACCAAATGAGATCCTTCTCAGAGAATAGTGTGATGATTGTGCTAGGTGATGCAATGCTTGGTAAACGCATTGTGTAGAATGGAAAACTAACCCCTAACTTGAGCAAACATAACAAGTCTCAGCCACGATAATAATAATAAGCAAATCTCTTAGTATCTGGTTTTCCTAGATCAGGAGGACTAGTTCCGACATTAGTAATTTGAAAGCAAACTATAAAATACATAAACAAGCATATTTCCCCACCACCAAGCTTTATTAACCGTTGTCCTCCATGCTGCTGGTATTCCCCAGGGAATGCATATCCCACTAGCATGGGGTCCCACCCCCAACATTACTGGACCACATGTTCCATAACGCCTCCCACCATTGCAGGCCACCCCTGTCCGATGTTATGGACAAGGGGCTATTCTCTACCTCCAGACTGAGGAAAAGGTGAAGGCATTAGAATACATATGGTAGAACATATGGTAGAATTTGTAAGGGGACCTTGTATCTGTCCCCTTTCAGATAAGTAGATAGAAAAGAGGTGGGAAAACTCAAGTAAGTAAAACTACAAGTAAATATTTTATTAAAAATAAATACAAATATCCTTTTTACCATTACTCTATTTTCATCTTCATCATACTTTCTTCCTCAGTCCATCCTTAACTCTGTTGCCCAACTTATCTGCCATTCTTAAAGGTGCCCATCGATGATACATCGATGATACACTCCTGATTGTGGGATCTTGCTAAATGTATGTAGTAGAAGGGAAAACTGAATAAATATAATATGAATAGAT
This sequence comes from Hyperolius riggenbachi, assembly GCF_040937935.1. Taxonomy (NCBI): domain Eukaryota; kingdom Metazoa; phylum Chordata; class Amphibia; order Anura; family Hyperoliidae; genus Hyperolius; species Hyperolius riggenbachi. The sequence continues at coordinate 182,193,534 of NC_090646.1, forward strand.
ACTTTTTACGTAAATCTCTCATGTTACTTGGAGGATACAAGCGGGAGAACAAAGTTTCACTAGCCTACAAGTCTGTTAGGTCCCACGCTGTAGTACCGCTCTCCCCTCCAAGAGAGATCATGACCTGCGGATCCTCTGCGCATGAGAGCCGTGTGTCTCACGATTGTGTCGCCGGGAGTGTGAGGGGGGCATAAGGGGGCAAATATAAGGAGCCCAGGAATGAGGGAAGGAAGTACAAAAGCGGGTGACAAAACACAGTGTGGCAGAGTTAGCTCTTGGTGCACATGCAGCCCAAAAATTCACTTTTCCAAAGAAATATATAATCTGACCTAGGCCATTTTCACTGATTACTGATCCCCCTTCAGTTCTAGTAACCTATGTGTATGTATTACTTTTGTATTTATATAGTCATTTACACAGTATATAGTCTCAGAGGGGCTCACAATTTAATCCCTATGCACTTTAAGTCCTATGGGAGAAAAGCTTTACAAATGTTATTGTATTGTATATTGCATTGTACATCGGATATATGGTATGACATCACAGTCTCAGGCCTATATTTTGGAGAAGCCAATTAACTTATCCGTATGTTTTGGGATGATGTATAAAACTAGTGCTGGAGGAAACCCCTGCAAATTCAGGTAGATCATGTATATTTCATGCACACAGTTTCCTGACCCAGATCCAAACCGCAACGCCACCATGCCGCCCAAGCAATGCATAAATCAAAACAGTTTGTATTGGCCTTTTCTCTATGTGGTTTGTTTGTGAAATATTTATTTGTACAGTACCATGGAAGAGGTTGGTGCTATAGAAAATAATAATGATATAAAAAAAATATAATTCCAGCCTCCACTTCAGGCACTGTACTATTTTCTTTCAGTCTCGTATTTGCTTTGTTCTTTCTTATCTCCTTTGTGTGATTTACTTTCTATTTTAAGGGTTGTTTTCTTTATCATACCAATTCAGAGATCACTGCTCTGTCACTCGGGTACTAACATCTGTCCAACCAGCTTTTTCTGTGACATAACCATGGAGATAGTAAACAATGTGTACCATAATAAAAAAAGGAGATATATCTAAAGATGTTTTGTAAATTCAACACATGCTTTGCTATCAATAGTGCTGCAGCTATTTTAGGACCAGGTAAGCACAGGCCTTTACTTGAGTTCAACTTTCTGTTAAAGAGTAAACCGATTTACAAACCTGCGACTGCATGCCTATGTGCAGGATAACCAACCAGAAATGACCTTTAAACAGATTACAGAGCTGCTTTCAGAAAAGCACAGATCCAAACAAGGAACGTCTCATTTCGGGACAGCATGCAGAATCATGCAAGTCATTCCTATATCATTTGACAATCTGAGGCATTCAGATCTGCTGGTGTGCAGCGGAGAAGTTTTTACCTTACTGATATAGGGCCATAGACTTAAAACATGTATACGAAAGTTTTACACTGTCTGGAATGGCCTTGGTTCATGGCTTTATGGTGTGGCCATGGCTCATGGCTTTATGGTGTAGCCATGGCTCATGGCTTTATGGTGTGGCCATGGGTCATGGCTTTACGGTGTAAAGGTATACCCATGATTCATGGCTTTAATGGTGTAAAGGGTGTGGCCATATTTCATGGCTTTATGCTGTAATGGTATGGCCATGGTTCATGGCTTTATGGTGTAATGGTATGGTCATGGTTCATGGCTTTGAGCTGTAATGGCATAACCATAGTTCATGGCTTTATGGTGTAATGGCATGACCATAGTTCAGGGCTTTATGGTGTAATGGTATGGTCATGGTTCATGGCTTTGAGCTGTAATGGCATAACCATAATTCATGGCTTTAAGCTGTAATGGCATGACCATAGTTCAGGGCTTTATGGTGTAATGGTATGGTCATGGTTCATGGCTTTGAGCTGTAATGGCATAACCATAATTCAAGGCTTTATGGTGTAATGGCATGACCATAGTTCAGGGCTTTATGGTGTAATGGTATGGTCATGGTTCATGGCTTTAAGGTGTAATGGTATGGTCATGGTTCATGGCTTTATGGTGTAATGGTATGGACATGGTTCATGGCTATATGGTGTAATGGTATGGCCATGGTTCAGGGCTTTATGGTGTAATGGTATGGACATGGTTCATGGCTTTATGGTGTAATGGTATGGCCATGGTTCATGGCTTTAAGGTGTAATAATATGGCCATAGTTCATGGCTTTATTGTGTAAAGGGTATGGCCATGGTTAATGACTTTATGGTGTAAAGGGTATAGCCATGGTTCATGACTTTATGGTGTAAAGGGTATAGCCATGGTTCATGACTTTATGGTGTAAAGGGTATAGCCATGGTTCATGACTTTATGGTGTAAAGCATAAAAGTACAAAGTTCGGTTAGCACACCAGGCTTCTCATGAGCAAAACATGTTTTCTTTCTTCAAATGCATGTATCACCAAACATTGACAATTGTTTCAGATGCATGCAGGGTCCTCTTCTTCAGAACAGTGCAGACATATGTCAACTCTCAGGAGTTCTACACCACAAAAGCAGAATCTCATAGATGTTTTCCTTAAAATAATGTGTATAGAAGCTTTTGTGGCATTAATCCAAATTTTGGACCAAAGTTCCGGTATTGTAGAGGTAGAGATCAGATGTTTGACTTTTCCAACACTACAGAGTAAATCTGGCTTATGAGACAAGATCACAGGACTGTAGATCAGACTGAGATACTTATACTTCTAGAATTCATAAGTGGCTTGGACATTTCTCCTTTACCAAGTCTGTGACACCACTGGTCACTTTCTGTGACAACTAGCTTGTGGGCTATACTTTTTTTCCTTTCCCTGTGGTGAATTCCCAATGATTAGTATGAAGAATGGGCCAGGGGGCAGGAAATGCATATTATATAACACATGCTATAGAATGGAAAAGGGAAGTTCATCTCAATGGAGAAGCCCAGCTGATATAGACTTGATGCGGGGTGCTTTCTCTACATATAGAAATAAAGAAGTATCAGTTGTACACAATAAAGGATCTGCAGATCTCAGTAGTAAACAGTGCCTTGAGTGCCTTGCAGTACTGATCATGTAGTTTAACCAGACATTATTTGCATTATAATACAGCCATTATGTTTTCCAATCAGAGTTTAATTAAGGAACATGAAATGTCTAGTTAAACATTCTCCTGTAGATAATTGGGTGCGCCTCCCCATCAGCACAACTATAGATAATAACAAATATTTGCTCAGGGGCCCTAGGACCAGGATTCGGGATTCAGTGGTGTAAAGACTTTTTTGGCACAACTACACAGCTCTCATAACAACATCTGCACAATGCTGACCTTCCGTATCACTGCTTTCAAGCATGCAGTTCAAGTGCGGAGGTGGCACACCTTACCCAAGATGTGGGTGCTATGGCCTGTAAATGCTGAGCCCCAGCATCCAAATTCACAACAAGGTACAAAAAGTCCAGGTCAGCACACCTTTTTCAAGATACGAATTTTCTCAATTTATTGCTCCATCAGCACGTGAAAACTTGACAATTGTTTCGGGGCCACGGCGGGTCCCCTTCTTCAGAAAGTGCAAACAAACAATACACCAATCAGTGCACATATAATATATACTCTGCAAAGTGGGAAGCCACCCATGTCCATCAAAGACAAGCTCCTCCCCTCCATCCCTCTCATCACATGTAAACACTGTACAGTATAAATCATCATACAGCAACTCTTATGTTACCTGTCTGCATAACAGTAGCGTGGCATCTGTCTCTCTAATGTTGCAGCTAGCCACGCATAATCAGCCTGTCTATTAATGCCCACAGGAGCAGTGTCAACTTACCCCCGTGTGTTACTCAATGCCCAAAGGGGCAGAATTCCGCCTCTATTCAAATCCAATAGGTCGCTGCTTCGCGCCACGGCCATTCCAGCCGTTACCGAGCGCTCTCAGTGTCCATTACTATGGTAACGGCATCACTTCCGCCGCCTATTCTCCCTCGTCGCATCACTTCCGCCGAGCGGTAGGAGCCTCCCACACCATGTAGCCATGGTAACCGCTAACACGCTGCGTACCTGCAAACGTCGCTCTGGACGTCATGGTGGATCACCCACAGCGCGCTGTTTTGGGTTGCCTCTGCCCTCCCTGTACTGCGTCCGTGCTGCGGCCGTGTGTGGTTGCTTATTGTTTATGGTTGCTGAGGCAACCGTACAATGAGATGACCACACTATATGCGGAGAGAGCCAGGATTGGCCGGTGGATCCCAGGCCAGTGCCCACAGTGTGACGTGGGTGGCGCTGTGGGTAGGCCTGGGTGATCCACCATGACGTCCAGAGCGACGTTTGCAGGTACGCAGCGTATTAGCGGTTACCATGGCTACATGGTGTGGGAGGCTCCTACCGCTCGGCGGAAGTGATGCGACGAGGGAGAATAGGCGGCGGAAGTGATGCCGTTACCATAGTAATGGACACTGAGAGCGCTCAGTAACGGCTGGAATGGCCGTGGCGCGAAGCAGCGACCTATTGGATTTGAATAGAGACGGAATTCCGCCCCTTTGGGCATTGAGTGACACACGGGGGTAAGTTGACACTGCTCCTGTGGGCATTAATAGACAGGCTGATTATGCGTGGCTAGCTGCAACATTAGAGAGACAGATGCCACGCTACTGTTATGCAGACAGGTAACATAAGATTTGCTGTATGATGATTTATACTGTACAGTGTTTACATGTGATGAGAGGGATGGAGGGGAGGAGCTTGTCTTTGATGGACATGGGTGGCTTCCCACTTTGCAGAGTATATATTATATGTGCACTGATTGGTGTATTGTTTGTTTGCACTTTCTGAAGAAGGGGACCCGCCGTGGCCCCGAAACAATTGTCAAGTTTTCACGTGCTGATGGAGCAATAAATTGAGAAAATTCGTATCTTGAAAAAGGTGTGCTGACCTGGACTTTTTGTACCTTGTTGCTTTCAAGCATGGGTACAGCTACAAATCAAGGGGCCCCATGGCAAATCTTTTGATGGGCGCACTGCTCCCTCTCCCCTCTCTGATGTTTTACCGCCCCGGAACTCACTATGTAAGCTTTCATGATCTAAATAATGAAGCTGAATTACAACCCCATTTTGAAAAAGCTTTGATGCTGTGTAAAATGGAAATTAAATCAGAATTATTATTTTGTGGTATTTATATCTGTTAATAGTACAAATACAGGGCAGACTGAGAAATATTGCTTTTTAGAAAATATATATTTTCTTATTTTGACTCTGATGCCGGCAAAAAACTTGGCAAAAGTGCATATTTACCACTGGTGCAACAATTATTGCTTTTAATAACTAAAACAAGAGTTTGGGAACTAAAACGAGACCAATACGTAACTGTTGCTTTGAAAGTCAAATGTACAGTAGTCCCATTCTTGCTCGATATAGGATTTTAGTTGCTCAACATTTTAGGGTCTCCTTTCCAGAAGCATGCCCGGATTGACTTCACAGGAGCCTATAGGCACACAGATGTCCTGGCACCCTAGACTTCACCCTCCAGGAACCTACAAACTCCAGCTGAACCGCACCACAAGTATACTGGCTGCCCCAGCTGTCACTTCTCTCTTACTTCCCTTGCCTGTCATAGATAGCTACAGGTGCTTCTTAGTATTAGGTAGCCAGAGGTATCCTCAGTATTAAGTAGCTAGTGGTGCCCCAGACTGAAGGGAGATCTCATCAGTGGAATGTCAAGAGCTGGGTGAGAAGCCTCTTATTTATGCTCTACTTGGGACTCTGCATAGGGAAGGAGGGAGGGAGGCACTAGAGGAAGGGGAGTGAGCCACCTTTCCATCATCAGGAGCCCGCAGGCATGTGCCTACAGTGCCTTATGGTAAATCCGGCCCTGTTTCTAAGGTTCAGCATTTGTACATCACTAACAATAAGCAAAATCAATTCTGCGAAAAGTAATATTGCCCTGGAGCATACAGGGGTTGCCAGCAGCACAGAGGGAGTTAATTCACCTAAGTTACAGCCTCTTTCCGATGCGCTTTACAACACTGTTCACCTTTCCCACACTTTTGCCTTTAAAGAGGAAGTCCTGGTTTAGAAGGTGGAAGTGTGGGAAGATGGAGAGCAGCATGAAGAGCATCAGCTAGAGGCAGTGGCTTAGGTGAGTTAATCCCCTCTGCGCAGCGTGTACCCCCCAACCCCATACCCAGAGGCAATTTCGCTTTTCACAAATTTGATTTCACTCAACCCCACATAGTGCATTTGTTTTTTATTTACATCTTACATAGGCAGCACGGTAATGTAGTGTTTAGCGCTCTCGCCTTGCAACACTGAGTCTCTGGTTCGTATCCCAGTCAGGTCAACATCTGCAAGGAGTTTGTAATGTTCTCCCAGTGTCTGCGTTGGTTTCCTCCGGGTACTCCGGTCTCCTCCCACATTCCAAAACCATACAGATACGTTAATTGGCTTCCCCCTAAAGTGGCCCTAGACTTGAATACATACACTACACGATACACACAGACATAGGACTATGGTAGGGATTAGATTGCGAGTCCCTCTGAGGGACAGTTAGTAACTAGACTATATACTCTGTACAGCACTGCAGAAGATGTCAGCACCATATAAATACTAAATATTAATAATACACAGTACCCCGCATTTTTTGGTAATATAGTTGAAATTGGTTCATACATCACCATTGTCATCCAATGGTCTTACAGCTTTGAAAAGCAAAACGACTCCACCTGGATTTTTATTCAAATCTGCTTTTTGTGTTCACATACCAAAGTTAAAAACCACAAGTTTTGGTCAGTGCAACCGTTATCAAGTGCTAACAAACATGAAGTGTGCCAGACATGTAAACAGTGAATGATATACAAATCACGCCTGAAAAGGGCAGGCACAAGAACTTAAAGTGAATCCGAGGTGAAAATAAAATGATGAGATAAACAATTATATTTATCCTCCTACTACTAAAAATGACTTTTGTAAGTATCCCATGGTTTTCTTTTATATTTAAGCATACACAAAAAAGGTTGAATGTTTTACTGTCTCTAATCAGTAGCAGTCTGTGTCCCAGATTGAAAATATATGAACTAATGACCTTGCCCCATCTCTTCCCTGTCCTCAGGAGTTGTATTCTGTCAGGAAAACATTTATGGCTGCAATTAGCTTATCAGTGAGGTTTTCTACATTCCCAACAAGGTATGGACAAGACAGAAGCTGTCACTTCCATGCCTAAAATAACTTTTTCAGGCAGCAAAATAAAACAAGTAAAACAGCCTGGTTATTAATATGTTTTGTACTGTATTGTACATACACATGTTTATCTCATCATGCCATATGTGGCCTCGAGTACCACTTAAGGACCAGCTAACGCCCATAGGCGTCAGCAGGTCTTAAGTGGGTTACCATCCATGTCAGTTCACGGAGGGTGTCTCCGTGAACAGCCGGAGAGCCGCCGATCGCGGCTCGCCGGCAAAATGTAAACACGCGGGGAAGAAATCCCCGCTGTTTACATCATACGGCGCTGCTGCGCAGCAGCGGCGTAAGGCAGATCGGCGATTCCCGGCCTCTGATTGGCCGGGGATCGCCGGCATATGATAGGCTGAAGCCTATCCTACAATGCACAGGACGGATATCCGTCCTGCGCCGCTCACAGGAGGAGGGAGAGGGAGGGAGAGGGACGGAGCGCCGAAAACACTGCGGAGGGGGGCTTTGAAGAGCCCCCCCCCGTAAAGCGCAGCAAGCCGGCGGCGAGCAGACCCCCCCGGGAGGACATCCCCCTAGTGGGGAAAAAGGGGGTAAGTCTGATCGCCCTGGCTCTATCCTGATCTGTGCTGCGGGCTGGAGAGTCCACGCAGCACAGATCAGGCAAACCACCCCTGGTCCTTGGATCATCATGGCTAAATACAAGAGAACTTGTAAAAAGCATTATAGATTAAAGTCCGTATAGAAGTTTTAAATGCATCCACCCGTTTGCTCTCTTTTTCAAGGGACATGAATTTTGGATCAGTACCTTCAGGTAAATGAATTATTTTCAGCGGTCTTACAGCTCCTGGAAGTCTGTCCAACATAGCCAATCTCACAAGGGCATTTAAGAAAGTATATAACATTCTGCATGATGCATGAAAAAGACCCCTAGCTGAGCGGGGCTCCGCTAAATTTCAAAATAAGTGGGAAAGAGATTTGGGTCTGACAATGGATGGTGAATGCTGGCAGAAAATGTTACTCTTAAATAATAAGGGCTCACTTAACACTGACACCCAGGAATTGGGGTATAAAATGATCTCACGATGGTATAAGACTCATCATGTCCTTCATAAAATCTTCCCCTCAACTCCAGATCAGTGTTGGAGGTGTGGTGCAACTGGCAGCTCTTTGCTCCAAATATTCTGGGATTGCCTCTGTATTCATCAATTCTGGGGACAAGTTCACGATCTGTCAGAACAGATTAATACAGAAAAAATACCATTTTCCCCTGGGAAGTTTTTGCTCCACAATACCACCTCCTCCGTGAAATCATATAAGCGATCACTTATGATCCATTTGATCAGTGCAACAAGGGCACTTATTCCGGTTCATTGGAAAGCACCAGACCCACCTTCTATACCTGAGTGGTTCCGAAGGATTGATATGGTGGAGTTGGTTTTGTTGGCGCATGATAAGCTTGACCGCTATATTCTTACATGGTCGGTATAGGTGGGTCACCTGATTACTGCCCCTTCTGCCTTATTTTCTTTATCCTGTCCCTTTCCTTTCTCCTTCTTTGTTCTCCCTGAGGGTACACTTTGGCCTGTTAGGCAATTCAATAGACCCTTACTGCCTATCTGAAAATAGGAGTTAATAAGAACTTTTAGCTTGTTGAAGGTTTACATTTCTGATGATGCATAAATGTTTTGTTGTCTTTCAAACTGAGTGACTGTTTATCATACATTATATGATTCTCTGCACTGTGTATATTTCAACCGCTTCTGGTTCATGTGATGGTTTCACTTTGTATGCTACCTTTTTTCTTTAAATAAAATTTACAATAGTAAAACAAAGAAAAAGACCCCTATCTGGGGATCTTAGTACCCTTTGTGGGATGGCAGATGTGGTTGCCCCTAATACTGGAACAATTGTAATACTCCATACATGGAAAGGTTCCAATCCTCTTGTAACTCACCTATAAAGCTATCCACATTACATAGGCCTACAAATCTCACCGAGTATCATAAACCATCATGCAAAGCTGGGGCCTTAGTTCTTCACTCCAGTAGTATTGCAATGATGTGACTAAAATGTAAGTGTGTAAGTGATTAAATAAAAGTGGTAACGACAGGATGTAAAATATGTACATGTTTGGAACCTGTGGCTAAAAGACCACCATAATATCAACCACAGACTAGCATATACTATGAAATGTATACTAGGAAATATGTGCCCCACTGGGGAACAGCATAGATCAGAAATAAGGAAATGGAAGGGCAGGCAAATGCTGGGGTTTCAAAGATAGGTGTTATGCTGATAACATACTGGAACCCCTACCAGCAGGCATCATGAATTATGATCAAAAAGTAGGGATGATCAATGAGATGCAAATATTTCAAGATCATGCAGGATTATGTAAATTTGTTTGCAAATTTATGCAGCTTGAAAAGGGACTAATCAATTTAATCCTTGGTGAGACTTGACTGGCCCATTCTCAAGCTGCATATATTTGCATACAAATTTAAATAATCATGCATGAACTCAGAAATATTTGCATCTCATTGACCATCTCTATCAATGAGGTAACCTTCTTCAGGGTGGTGGCTAAATATTACCTACCTTGTGTAGGAGAGATTGTGCAATGTACAGCAAAGTTTTCATGTGTACCCCCTAACCGAGCTTCATAGCTTGATTTGAGTAGTGTCTTGCAAGAAAAAAGGTAGGGGCCAAAATAAGGCAATGGAGCAGGTGAAGAACAACTTGGACCTTGTGTCTATTGCTTTGCCCCAGATCTGTAGCTTTTACTTACTGCAAGATGTGGTTTAGGTTGGCAGTTGCTTGAAATATTTAAAAATAAATGTTTTTTCAGTGGGTGTACGCCTTTGTGATTACTCATGTCTACACCTTATATCTACATAACCCACTGGGCATGGTTCTTCCAAGTGACATAATGCCTGAGTCTGGCCAAGCTACATGCAAGGACGTGTGTACACAGGCACCCTGCCCTGGCACTTTTACCTGAATTATGATCACACTCCGTACAATAAAGCCCTTCGGAACAAGGGATGACAATCTACAGACTTTGAAACCTGCAACCAAATGTGTAAGCTTAATCTGAATGTAGAAATACCTCCCGTCTAAAATATTATAAACCATTCAGAGTGCATTTATATACAGGAGAGAGAAGGAGCTCAAGCAGACATTCTCAGCATCAGTGTAATGCCCAGCCAAACAACAGCAACTGGTGAGGACAAGATAAATAAACTCACAGCTGACCACTAATTCCAACTTGCATGCTACTGCTTGGCGGTGAAACGAGGACTCGCTGGGTTGGGCTATGCTCACTGAATGTCCATTATGCATTTGAGTAAAAGCAAATACATGGTTGTCTCAGGATGCCCTGCAGAGAGACTATGGCAGCTACTATGGCCTTTTCCCTCTTCCCCATACAAAGAGCATGGATTGGTATACATGGAGATTAGGCTTGTGTTGTGGTAGGTCCATAGAACACAATAGCCATGTTGTCACAAGATCTACCTGCACACGTTACAGCATTAGGGCAGATACCATAGCTCTATGTTATGCAATAGCGCAAATAACATAATATAAGAAGATGCTCACAGTTTGTTGTTTTGGCACAAAGAGAAAATATTCTGATGCATATTAGCAGCTATATAACCCATGGATGGTAATTTGGAGGCTGCCATTGCTAATTTTCTTTTAAAGTGGGATTATACCCGGAGTGTAAAAATTTTTATTTTCACTGCAGAAAGCAGTATCAGCTTAGCTCATCTCTGGCTAATCAACACATAATAATTGTCAGCGAGAATCTCTCTGCCTGTGTTTTCACTCTGCCCCCTCCTTTTCCTCTGAAGTGACTTAGCTGTTGCCAGGGCAATGTGTCTCTTCAGCAGAGGTAGGGAGCAGAATCAAGACACAGGCAGGGAGTGTTTCCTGGCCGGCAATACTGTATATTCTGGCATATAAGACTACTTTTTAACCCTTGAAAATCTTTTGAAAAGTCAGGGGTCGTCTTATACGTCGGGTGTCATTGATGCCGGATGATACGCTCCAGGGGTCGAGTGGGGCGTGGACGTGCGTGGACGGCGTCCACTTACTATGTCCCTGTGGTGGACGCCGTCCATGCTGGCATGTGTGGAGGGAGCAGCGCAGTGGAAGGAGAGCTGTGAGCAGCGGTGGAGAAGGGGGCCATCTCCCCCCCCCCCATCTCTCACCTCGGGGCTCTCCTTCCCTCGCTGTCCCCCTCCACAAGTAATGTGCGGGCAGCCGGCAGCGGGCGGAACTTACCTCTCCTCGTTCCGGCGCCAGATCTGCATGCCGCAAGTCTGGTCTGAACCAGACCAGACTTGCGGCATGCAGATCCGGTGTTCCGACGAGGAGGAGAGGTAAGTCCCGCCCGCTGCTGGCTGCCCGCACATTACTTGTGGAGGGGAGAGCGAGGGAAGGAGAGCCCCGAGGTGAGAGAAGGGGGGGGAGATGGCCCCCTTCTCCACCGCTGCTCACAGCTCTCCGTCCTCTCTGCGCTGCTTCCCTCCTGCTGGGGGGAAACCTGGCTACCTATTCTGGCACATATACCCCCTGACTACATATACTGGGGACATATACCCCCTGACTACATATACTGGGCACATATACCCCCGGGCTACATATACTGGACACATATACCCCCTGACTACATATACTGGGGACATATACCCCTTGGCTACATATACTGGGGACATATACCCCCTGTGTATGTTGGGGGAACTGCTGCTGCCACATTATCTATTTTGGGGGAACCACTGCCATATTATCTGTATTTTGGAGGAACTTCTACCAGATTATGTGTCTTTTTGGTGAAATGCTGTCAGATTACATCTATTTTGGGGGGATACACTACGGCAGAGCTCAAACTTCCCCGGCAGAGCTTTTCCTTTTACATCACTGCTAAGGTCATGTGTATTTGGCCCCACCCATGACCACACCCACCGTATGCTTGACCACACCCATTTTTTGGCACGCCGTGCTGCACGGCGCATGGGTTTTCTAGGTGAGTCCACTCACTTCTTCTCCCAGGACTCCCTGAGGACTGTAGTGAATCGGCGCAGGCGCACATGTGCGAGATCTGAGAGGCAGAGGAGGTAAATAGGATACAAGGGCGGGGCCAGAAGGGTGAAAGAGGCGTTTTTTATGGGCACAGCGCAATCTATTCTTCCATACCGCTCTGATAAACAGGAAGACAAGAAGAGCTGACCAATCCAACCAGTCAATCCCCTGTATAGTGTTATATACTAGGTACTACATACAGTACAGCGCCAGTATCTGTTCATACATAGCACCAGTATATGATGTATTTTTATTTTTTTTTATTTGGTGTTGGTTGGAAGAGGGGGTAGTCTTATATGGTGAGTATATCCCAAACTCTATATTTTAACTGGAAAAGTTGGGGGGTCGTCTTATACGCCCAGTCGTCTTATACGCCGGAATATACGGTAATTACATTTTCTGATTAGCCAGAGATAAACAAGCTTGTACTGCTCTCCGCACTGAAAGTAAGTGTTTTTACACCCAGGGAATGCTTAGAAATGCTATCAAATGTTATTTTATGTACCCAATTAGCAACATTTTAGTTTTGGGAGTATAAATTTAAAAAGAGTACTGATACTCATCCTGCTTACTTTTCCTTGCTGGTGGCAACTAAATACCTTTTATAGGGAAGCAGGATGTAATAGAAAATGCCCACTTGGCAGCTCTTCTCCCTAGTCCGTAATGGCAATGCTTTGGATGTGGCCAATCTGTAATGCTACACTAGCTCTGCTTTTATTCCTCCACATGATATCAGATCTGACCAGACACCTTTCCCCCATATAGGATGCTGCTTCCACTTGTGATTGGTGCCCTGAAGATAGCAAAGTCTGGGCAGCTGCACAGAGTGACAGAAATGGTGCTTACAACAGTTCACTATGGGGATATGGATAATCATAAAAATGTTAATTGCCCGTTATAGTGATCTTTTTAGCCTTGGTAGTTTGACACAGTGATCTGAAATAAGCATGCAGCAAGTCACCTGAGCTTCATGTTTATTCCAGGTCAGTGAATCAAAATTCTACCAAGATAGGTGATTATCAAAACAAACAGAAAATATTACCATTATATACGTATTGTACTGCATCAAAGAATTACTGGAGCACAATTATTGTGGCACAAAATATAGACATTTAGATGAAATAAGGGCAATAGAATTATAAAAAAAAAAACATTTAATTTACCAAGTAAAATATACATGACAGAAAGCTAAGACAGAAGAAATACTAAGACATTTGGAATGGAGGCCCTATTAATAAGTGCCTACAAATCTACAAAAAAAAGATTTGTAGTCTCTTAAAGCCTACAAAAGACATGAGCCCATATCCAATTAACTTTTTCTCTTGAGTTTTCTCCTAGGTGATATTTTTTGTATTGTATTGTATTGTGCACAGAGCTATTCAGGCGCTGAGCTTTGTATGTGCCAAAGTCCATTCCGGCCATGTCATGCTTGGCGAAATAAAGGATTTTGATTTGTACAACTGGTCAATAAAATGCCTTTTTAAGCACCAGAAAGTAAGAAAATATGCCAAACCATTTTGTTAGGACTTTTTCACCTAATTTTTGATACTTTTTTTCAGTTGCAAATTGCTGAAAAGGTATTTTAAAAAGATGAAAAATGATTTCCTAGGAGAAAAATTGTAATTGCTTTGGGCCATAGAGAGATGAGACAAAGGGTAAAAGGAATTGCAAAGTTGTGGTGCCCCAATTAAGTTATGGAGAATGAGACCCAAGTCGGGTCAGTAACCTTAGTAAGCCACATCCTAGATCAGACAGTAGGCTTCCTGAGGGAGGTGAATATTAAGAATGCATTTGAAGATTTTGGGCCCAATTAAAATTCATGAGGTAAAAGACTTACTCAACACCAAAGAAGTCATCACTGCAGCTCTCTATAAAGGTTAAACTCACACGGTCTAGGGCAATACAAGGGAATTTTAGAGGTAACCTGAAGTGAGGGATATGGAGGCTGCCATATTTCCTTTTAAACAATACCAGTTGCCTGATCATTCCTAGCATCAGTGGTCTGAATCACTGATGATGTAAGAAATGGACGGTTTCACAGCTTGCTTTTTTTGGCAGGCATTGCACCATTCTTAGAGCACATGTTTTCAGACAAAAGCCTTCACTTCCTTTTAACTGACCTTAGGCGGAGATAAAGTTTAAATTTGCTGAAAAGCATTCTTTCAGCCAATGACACTGAGCCTCCTAAAGGGAAGTGATGTTTGGTGAGGGGGTGGAGTCAATGAGTATATAGTCTCATCATGCGGCTCCTAGTCTCGGTCTCCTTTGGTCTGCTGCTGGTTATCCTGGCTGGGTAAGATGGAATGCTTCCGGGTAATGTGGGTTGTATTGTAGGACATATTGGGAAGCTGCATTCAGGTTACATGTTAATGTATACATGGCGGGTATTGTTTTCTAGGGCTTATGCTTTATACTGTTGAATTGCTCTGTACATCTTGCTTTTTGTAGTTCATCATTGTCTGTACCTGTGTCGCAAATATCACATGCAATATAAACTTTATGAGATGCATTTCCACCAATTTGAGTGTTGTGTGGTTTCTGTACCTCTTAGCTAGACAGAGAATATTCACATCAGGGGGGGAATTAAATCCACTGGGTTGCAGATCTGAAATCTGCTATATCATCTTTGAAGAGATTGGGCTAACAGATGAGCATTTTTTTTTTTTAACTTTTTTTTCATTAAAGGAAACCAGAGAGGAAAAGGAGTCAAAATTTTATACATACCTGGGGCTTCCTCCAGCCCTATTCGCACAGATCACTCCCACGCCGCCGTCCTCAGCCTTCTCCGGCTTCGGTACTGGGTCCCGTAACTTCAGCCAGTGTGAGCATGCGCAGAGCGCTCTCTCTGGAGAATAGTACTGTGCATGCTCTGACTGGCCAAAGTTACGGGACCCAGTACCGGAGCTGGAGGAGGCTGAGGACGCTGCGTGGGAGTTGATCCATGTGGATGGGGCTGGAGGAATCCCTAAAGTATGTATAAAACTTTGACTAATATTCATCTCTGGTACACTTAAAAAAGAAAATGGAACCCCCTTCTCTACCCCTTCCCTTCCTAACTCCTTGAACCCCATTCTGACTGGTTTGCCAGAATGGGTGGGGCTCCATACCCTGAACAATACTACTAGAGATAGTCACTGAAATGCAATACATTAGGAGTTGATGCAGGATTATGCAAATGTTGTATTCAAATGTATGCAGCTTTAAAATGGACAAATCAAAATTGTCAGCAGAATTCTACTGGATCGCTTTCAATTGCATAAATTTGCATACAAAATGTACATAATCCTGCATCAACTCAGAATTATTGCATCTCATTGACCATCCTTAGCCATGAACACTATCCATTAAAATCAAAAGACATAAAAAGATCATAAAAATGTAATTCAAATGTCTTTAAAAAAAAATAAAATCTATTAACCATTTAGCAGCTTCAAAGGAATTATCTTGTTTGAGATAGAGCACTGCTTTTGACCTCAGCTGGCAGAACTCCTGTATTTTATTAGAATGCTTTGATGTCTCTCTGCCAGCAGAGTATATAGAAACTGAAAGCAGAAGTCCTCTGCTAGTCTCACACTGCCCCCTAGTGACAAGTGGCCATAAATACACATTACAGCAGTACTAATTAGTAGCCAGGAAATAAAGAAAAGTGTGCTAAAATAAGATTGGCCTGTAGCACTTGCAAGCCTCTAAATAAATTGGCTGCTAAAGGATACATTTATTTCAGGAATCTGAACAACATTTTATCTTTTTAGGTCTTTTGAATTTATTATTAGCAGTTTAATAACATTTTTAAAAGATTTTATGGTCACTATGTTTATATGTTCTTTTATGGTGACGGTTTTGCCAAGCATCTGCAGTAAGCTATTGTGCAGTAGCCTGGAGTCTAATGAACCCAGCATAGGACTGCTTCTAATTCTATTTGTCATCATATGTAGGATTATTTTGCCAATTACCGTACTATAACAAGTAAGTATGGCTGTACGAATCTGTGGATTTTTCCATGCGACTGTGAGCGCTTTCACAGGTTTCATTTTAGACACTGCCATATTGACCCGAGGAAGCAGGCGAGTTCCAGGAAACTTGTCTTTTTTGGTGTCCAAAGAATATATGTTCAAACCTCCGTATTGACGCAAGACTTGATTTATTCCGTATATATCCTGTCCTTTGCATTTTGTGGTTCCTCCTTCCACTTTGTATAAGGATAGTCAATGAGATGCTAATAGTTCTAAGCTCATGTTAATGTTACACAAATGTTAACAGCTTGAAAATGGACCAATCAAATGCAGAGGCTGCTACTGCATTTGATCGGTCCATTCCCAAGCTACATGAATTAGCATAAAATCTTATTGTCCATCCCAGTCTGTTAGCTTTAGGCTGACATTTTATGTCATTGCGAACATTTTCAACAACAAAAAAACATCTTTTAAACAAAACTAAACAACACACCTTTTATTTGTCACTTGAAAAATTTATTAGCTAACTATTCTGAAATATGTAAAGTTCCTTTAAATATATATTGTCTATGTACATTGTACCTTCTAGTATACAAATTTACAATATTAAACATTTAAATAGACGTTCACTTGGAAAATGGTAGTAAAATGTACATACAAATGACAGAGCTGACAAAGTTTAAAGACAAATAAACAATGTTGTGCTTCCTGCGCCAGAGTATCTGCTTTAATATAATGACCGATACCTGGACAGGAAGACGAAAATCTGACCTGTATTTGTATAAAGAATACACAAGGTATAGAGCGTTTACATGAATCTTGTGCTTTACTGAAGACATTTCCTAATCGGTCATCTCATTTACTAAACATTACATGTTGTATAATGGTGTTCAAGTGGTTTGTTTTGGCAACATGCATCTAAAGCACTGTGATGGTCTGTGCAAGCGTATAATGAGCCTGTGCTCACATGGGAATCACGGTAAAACGTGCAGCCTGATACCAACGGGATTCCACATCACTCCCATCAGATTCTTACAGAAGAGAGATGAAAGCTTAAAGTTACATTATAGTAGACATTTACATCTTTAGTGGTCGGGAAGATCTAGGGTTAAAACTCAACCAAACTCAGAGAAATTCCAAAAGCAATCATATTGATGAGTGTAAAATATGAATAGTATCTTCAGAAATGAAATTCTGAACAATAAAGAATTTGTGCCGCTGTGCTTACTGCAGCTATCCATGTTGGCTTAAAGTGAACCTGAAGTGAGAGGGATATGGAGGCAGGCATATTTATTTCCATTTGAACAAAACGGTTGCCTGGCCATCTAATGCTTTTAGCTGTAGACCTTGCAGATCAGTTGTTTAAGACAAAAATCTGGCTGGATAAGCTGCATGCGTGTTTCAGGTGTGCGATTAAACTACTGCAGCCAAAAAGAGCAGGGCTGCCAGGCAACTGGAATTATTTAAAATGAAATAAATATGCCAGCCTCTATATCAATCTCACCTCAGGTGTACTTTAAGACCTCTAGAGCCTGTTATTTCCCCATTAACAGAGATGTCAAGGAGGTGGGAGAGGAGTGGGATTAAAATTGCCAACACCTTCTCATGATCTACTCAGTCCCGCCTCTTTATGTAGGCATATTTTCTACTGCAATGCTGGAATTCTGAAAACTTTAGATTGGCACCTACGGTTTTCCGTACTTGGTGTGTCACATGGTGACATCTGACTGCCCCGCCCAGCAGCTGAAGCCAGAGGGTGCAGAACATAGGCTGTACTAAAGTGTGAAGAACATCTAGCCCATGAAATGTGTTCTGCTTACTATAATATACAGTGTTTATATTCACTTGCTATCACAATTTGCCTTGTTCAGTTTCGGGCTTAGTTGAGCCGCAAGTGTAAAGTAGTGTTGTGTTCAATGGCTGCCTATGGTCTGTCATCAGGTTACATTCACAAAAGCTGTGTATAGGCTTCATTTGCATCACACGTCGGTCAGCACCTATCAGCTTTGCAGGTGGGTGCTTTGTGTGTATGCCCAATTTAAACCTGTAAACAGTGTCAGCACAGCTATGCCTGAGCAGCACTAAATGAAGATTGCCATTAATGAACCTCAGATGCTTACTAGATGATGACCGACATGCCCGAGAACTACTTCCAATGAGGCAGATTCTTCTAGTATTGTAAGAAGGTGAAAGCATGGGGATTACAGATAATCATACACAAAGACACAAGGGTTCCTAACTTGCATACAAATGTAATGCAAACTGTATGCAGTTTGGCATTCGACCCATCAAATACAATTGCTGCCCACTGTGTTTGGCCCAGTTCCAAGATGCATAAAATTAGGGGAACTAGCATCTCAAGGGTGATAACTAGGAATGGAAGACAACAGAGTATCTTGGTACATTATGGAACTGACTGAGGAGTGTTCCCTTTTCTCCAAAGAAAAGGGCAAAATCCTATTGTACATATGCCAACATCACCGCATTCAAGAAGCATCCCAACAACATCTGATGAAAGATCACCCTGACCTGATAACAGAATAACCTGTGAGCGAATGAACGGTCTTACAAGCAGGTTAATGCTACGTACACACTTGAGATAAAAGTAATTGGAAAAGGCAAGATCACAGACCACTCTTTCCCATTCCATGTAGTATGAGAGCCATACTCTACAGTCTATTCTATTGAGCTGAGCTCCCCACCAGATAAAAATCTTTGCAAGATGCTGCACACAAAGACGCTGTACACATTCAACAGATCAGTATCTGCAAAATGCATTTATAGTCAAGGATATCTGCATATCTCATACACACCTTGTTTAACAGACATTCCTCTTCAGATCAGACCATCTGCAGATCTGAAGATCCATCCTGGTGGATCTGATCTGCACAGGATTGTCCATTAAACAAGGTGTGTACGAGGATCTGCAGATATAGACTATGAATGCATTTTGGATGGAACGGTTCTTTTGCAGGAACTGATCTTTTGCAGATACTGATCCGTTGAATGTGTACAGCATCTTGCAAAGATTTTTATCTGATGGGGAGTTCAGCTCAATAGATTAGACTGTGTAGAGTATGGCTCTCATACTACATGGAATGGGGTAAAATTGGTCTGTGATCTTGCCTTTTCCAAAGACTTATCTCAAGTGTGTATGAAGCATTAGGCACCCACATTAATCATTTCACCTGAGGAAGTCTACTCTATTATACTACACATATTATTTGATACACTATCAAGGAGCAAAGTGCTAAATGAAAAGTGCAGTATTCACAGCAATCAATCAGAACCCATCCTGGCTGCTATGGGTTACTGTATCTTTCATTTAATTTAGCTCCTGATGTTTACTGAATAAAGTTGGCCCCACACTTTGATTTTCCCTCGATGTGGCAGGCTGATCAATCACACTCTGGTAGGAATCGATCACAATCCAATCTGATTCTGATCCCACACAGCACATCAATATTCAATAGACGTTAGCAAAAAGAGAAAATCTATTGAAGTATCAATCGAGCCGCACTGTGTGAGGTAGGCCCACGGATCAACCACTGTGCCTGTCCTGCCCCAATTGACGGAAATTTTCCATCCTGTCCAACTGATCATTCCAATCTATTTTAGTCCCAAATCAATAGAAATTACATTGATTTGGCGAGTTGAGGTAATAGATTTGAGGCAGCTTGGATCAGAGTGATTGAATCTTCTGGGAACTGAACAGGAATATGGATGAGTGAATGGCCAGCTTAAGCCAGGGAGGGATCCCTGAAAGTAGTGTGGGAGATACTGACCTAGAGGAACAGGTGGTCGTAAATAACTACAGGATGAATGTAATGGTCCAGAACATAAGGCTACCATACACTATTAGATGTATGGCCAACCCTGTACAGTTCCTTGGTCAAAAAAAAAAAAAAAATCTATCCAGGGAATATTGATAATTTTACTGCATTGTGCTAATTGATAGTGAAAATATACAAGCAGTAATATATATAACCATCAATTGAAATGCTATACTTCTGTACAGCTTTGCACAGTACACAACTATATGGCCATCTATCATGTGCAGCTTTCTTCACAACCCCTTCCCCCCACCCTCCATCTAAACTTCTGTTCAATGAATGAATACCCTTTTCCATGTCACATTTGATATTTCACTCAGAAATTGATAGCAAGGGCCTTCATTTGTGATATATTATTAAATAAGAGTTTCTAATAGCTTAGACATTCTAATAGTGTATGGTAGTCGCCTGAAGTGAAAATAAACTGATCAGATAAACAGTTACATCTATAGACCTAATCCTAAATAGGAATCCCAATAATCAGGTTTTGGTTTCAAAATTTAAAAAAAAAAAGAAATCTTGGTTTCAAGGTTTGACTGTCTTAGGTACAAGTAGTTTTTTTTTGTTTTTGATTTTTTTAAGCTTTATTCAGCTCCCATCCAAACATCTTTAACTACTAAACTTTTTTTTCCCTGTGCTCTGCTCTTAGGAATTTTGTTTTCAGCCACACAGGAGTTTTATGATCTCTGATCAGTTACAAATGAGAGTTGCTAACCATTTCCCCACTGCAGAGAAACTAATCAAGAGCCGTGGATTCTAAATCCTCATGGTGTGGAAAAAAAAAAAAAAAAAGTATCCTGGCTATCTAAGTAGGAACCGGCTATTCATATATGCATGTTTATTTGACATGTCACTTGTCACTTCAAAGGCATTTCAAGTCAGTCTTTGATCAGTTATAGTAAGAGAATACATATCGGGTGATTTAATCACCAACTTTTATAGAAAGCAGCAACAAGGTTCAATAAGGCAATCATCAAGAGTCTGACGAGACTATCAAATTGGGCATGTACTCTTCAACTAAAAATTAAAGATGTTTCAGGAAAAAAAAAAAAAAAGTACCATCCCAGTCACATAACTATATGCCTACTCGGGGTGTCCAATCATGTTTTCAGGTCTTTTTGCAATAGCTAAAAGCAATATTGTGCAGTTTTGTACCTTTCAAGATTCATAGGTCTATTTCTAATACAACTGAAATAGAAATCAGGATATAAAGCAAAATAATATGACAAAGTCACAATAATCACTTAATACAATCAGTAGGAGCTGAAAGGAGTGTTTGGTATAACTAAGCGTTCTATAAAAAAAAAAAAAAAAAAAAAAAAAAAACACTTAGTTATAGAATTGGGATCTTCAAAACGCTTTTCTGTCTAGATGAGCATTTGGTCCTTTTGGTATAGCATACATTTTATGCGTCATCACTTTGCAATATTAGTACAATCAGGATGACTCAAATAGCAGTATGCTCACGAAAAACAACCAAAGAATCAAATGTGATTTTGTTGAATCGTCAGTAAAGCTGACTTCTTACCATGTAATTGGATCTGTCTTTGCAGTTTTGTCATTTATACACCTCTGCTACCCTGCACAACACGAGCGAGGCTAGACCTCAAACTTGTTAGCTTTATAACTTCCTGCGTTACCCAATTTTGCTCCGCACACGATTAATAAGCAGTGAAACAATGCAGAGTTATAGCCTAATGAACAGGCGGATGACAAACAAAATTGCAATATTTAAATAGGAAATGCTGGTGCCATCAGCTGGTTTTATAGCTGGGCAGAAGTGTCCAAGTCCCTGGACTGGCTGGACAACCCTATAAAACGTTTGGCAGACAAGAGCCGACATAGTTTTATTTACAATTTGTTGCTCAGCTTTACGGAACAGATGTATCAGTACTCATGTTATGAGTATTTGCTAGGAAGTAAGACACATAAAAAGTGTACATCTGAGGGTCTAGCACTTGCTTCAAAAGGCCTCTCGTCTACAAAAAGGATGAACTGTTGTGTATGTGTAAACATAGCAGAGTCTCCGTCCCACTGAGCATAAAAATGAGGAGTCCTATGTAGGAGAAAATAGTTTCCATTCCTAACACGTGTTCTTTGTGTGACCGACAGCGAGAGGAGTATGGACAAGAGAAAACAGCAGAAGCCTAGCAGCAGGATTCACATGTTAACAAAGAACAATCACAATGGGAAACATGGAATGGTTGAAGTGCTCTCTATAAAAATTGAGAATTTAAATATCGTACAGTAACACCTTTCATATGCATAATAAATACATGGCACTTTAGTATTCATGAAACTGGATAGCTCTTTACATGAAGGCAATATCCTCAGTGACTCATCTTCTCGTGTGTTTCCTTGTGCTGCAGTGAAACACACCTGTGCCAATCATTCTATCATCCAGCAAAGCAAAAAGACTCCACCCAGCAGAGTCTTCATCCACGCCAATGGCAGTAGAATCAAGTATACCATTAGTTGGAAGCAACCAGCCATACAAAGTCAGTGATTAACTTGTACCTAGTGTCAAAACACTAACTTGAGTCCTGCTTTTACAGCTGAAAATCCCTTTAGAAAAAAGTTCTTCCATGGCTGTAAAGATGCAATATGTAACAAACACATCATACAGAGCTATATAAAGTAGTAGATTTATCCAAAGGACAAATTCCTTCATGAGGCTGCATAATCCCTAGGCAATACACGGTTACTCTACCGACGGTCATATTTATGCACCTGTAAGGTGCAGGTTGTCATACGAAAGGAGTCATCACAATACACCTTTAATTATGCGCCCAAGCAGGGGTTGTCATGTTAACAACTGGAGTTTTAAATAACACTCCTACTTCAGCAAAGGCTTCAGTATTTTACCCAATGTGGCTTTGCCTGTGTCTTTAAGCTTCACAGAGGACTTTTCAACAATACTCTTGTCCTTCTGAACATCCTCTGGGGTGCACTTACTAACACCCTCTGTTGCCTTAATAGGTGTCCTTGTACTACCTGTTCTTTTAAACGAACTTGCAATGCCATTTTCTCTTGGGTTAGTGTCCCTACTTAATTGCTCTGACTTTCCTTTAGACTGGCGTAATGATGAAGATCGAGTAAATGTTGAAGTTTTCGCTGGTGTTGAAGGAGGTTCCTGTTTTGTACGCCTTGAAGACGATGCAACAGTGTTTCTAGCAAAGCTTGGAGTAGAATCCCAGGACTTAGGGCTGGTGGTAGGTGTGCTAGGTTGGGGTTTGCTGGCCTCTGCAGAATTGGGCAGTTTTGGAGATGTCCGGCATATCTTGGTGTCATCAACCTTTGGTTTAGCAATATTCCTAACTGGTTTAGCTGCTGGTTTTCTAACAGAACTTTTGCGCTGGATTTGGTCCCTCTGAAAACGTGAACCATTTGATACAAAACTTGAACCCCTTTGTAGTTTGGGTTCCTCAATAGGGGTACTAGTTTTTGCAGGCATTTTTGGGACATTATCATTTTTTGCTCTAAGCGAATGACGGAAGGTTTGCTTCTGGTCGTCTGATTTTGTGTCATCTCGCAGCGAGCTTCTGAGTTCCGTACGCTTTATACTGCCTGGCTTGTTGGTCTTGGAGATGGGGACAACCTTCCTCATTGTCTCATGCTCAGAATCATTCAACATGCGCACAGGTTTTGTTGCAGTTGTATTATTTGAGCGAACTGCATTTGTCTTTGTGAAGCTTGAAGTTCTCTCTTTCACTGCATGGGGCTTTTTTTGATCTTTACACTTTGTTGTATTTTCTTTCGCAGTACTAGTATCTTCAGTGCTCTGTTGACTATTTTTATGCTGATCAGAGTGAGATTTTTTTGCAGTTTCATGGCTTTTGTCCTGTACCACCTCTGTGTCCTCCATCTCACAGCTGATATCTTGTGTTTCAGAACAGTCTAAAGTTAGAGAGCTATCAGTAGTGTCTTCAACATAAAAAATGGGTCCGTGCTCTTGCTT
Organism: Hyperolius riggenbachi; assembly: GCF_040937935.1. NCBI lineage: Eukaryota > Metazoa > Chordata > Amphibia > Anura > Hyperoliidae > Hyperolius > Hyperolius riggenbachi. The sequence continues at coordinate 182,217,546 of NC_090646.1, forward strand.
CTCCGTACTGTGTGTGCTTTGTGACAAAGTAATTCCTGCATGGTTTAGAAATACTTCATTTATTTTACTGGCCTCAGAGGTATTTAAAGACTGGTCTTTGGTATCTTTAAATGAAGGAGAAGCTCTGCCTGTAAGACTGGGGGTACATACACTTACTTTTTGTTTTTCCAAATCTGTAATGCAAACATCTGAGTTTTCATGCATAGGTCCTTGCAGGTCAAACTTCTGCAATTTTTTAACCAGTTCACGTTCTTCAACAGTGACAGCTAAGGGGCTTAAAGGGGCCTTTTTATGAGCAACTTCTCTGTTTCGGCAGAGTTGAGACTGGTTGTTGTTACGGTCTATATTGTCCTCCCTGTAAGGTTTATTAGAAATGGCAGTAGGGTCATCTTCCAAACTACTAATTAGTACCACAGGCAAAGGAGAGGAGCTTTTATTAGCTTCATTCATATTTAAGTGCATATTGTCCTGGTCATTTTTATCTTTGGAAGTTATCCATGCAATAGTTGGCCTTGACTGACGAGTGTGAGTTCTTGGTAGACTATTGCATTTGCTCATTTGATCATCCTGTGGGGCTTCCAAGTACATTTGAAGTTCTCGGTCTGCTGCAACACCTAAAGAGAGCCTGGAGCGCCTTGAGCTGGAGTTCCTGCTCAATGGACTTTGGGGTCTTTGCTGCAAAAAGGGTAAAAACTCCTCAAGTCCTTTCTTTGAAAGTAGCTCAACGTCACTTTCACTGCTACTCCTTCCAAATCCCCCAGTATCTCCAGAAAGCAAGGAGTTCCGTTTTAGCTCCAGCTCCTTTAACTTCTCCTTCTGACGTAGGTCTTGTATTTCTCTCTCTTTATTCTCCTACAAGAAAAATGAATAAATGCTTAAAGTCTATTCTCCAACCCATGCAACATACATAGAAAATGGCAAAGACAAGTGTGGCCAATTCTCTGCACTATTTTAGAAGGCTCATAATAGCAGCAGACAGAACTAGACTCACACAGTGGAATGAGGCTGTTCCTCCATCCAAATATGAACTTTAAAATATATACAGGTGTTTACTAAAAATGTTCAGTGGTATTAGTGATTCTTTAGGCTTCTTGCACACAGGGACGTTACAGGCGCACGTGCAGTGTTTACTTCCTGGAGCGGCCGCTCTGTGCGGCGATTGGCCGGGCGGGACCGCATGATGCCGCATGCGTCCAAGAGTACGCATCACGGATGCCAAAGTGAGTTGCACAACGCGGCTCACTCCGACATCCACACCAGAGAGCACCAGGCGTTGCGTTAGGGGCACATAACGTGCACCTAACGCAACGTCCTGATGTGTAACTAGCCTCATACTATTGGATTATGAAGGATATTAAAGGGCAGAATCTCTAGCTACATATACTACAGGACACTCACAGCTTCCAATAAGGTCTTAAGAATGGAAATATATTTAGGGGGGGGGGGGGGAATTCGATAAAAACTATTGGGAAAAAAATAAATTACATTTATTTTTTCAAGCGAGAAATCAGAGGTTTTTTTTCATAATTGAATAAAAATGTGTGTAATACATGATAGTTCAGATTTTTCAAATGTTACAATCAGAAAAACTGATTGCAAATTAGATTGTAAAGAAATATGAAAAAAAAATGTATAGTGTGTGTCCACCATTAGCATGGAAATTATCCCAAAACATTGAGACCAGATAACATTGTCTGTCTCTCTGACTTTTCTCTATTGATCTAAATAATTGTACTCCACTTTCTTCACCAAAATACACAAGTGTCTGAACTATATAGTGTATACAATAGACATTTTTACCAACGGGAACCAGTTTCAAGACATTAGAGGATACATAATCTGTCAATGAAGGAATTTCTGAAAATCTGCTACATCAGGTGCTACCTATGGCAAGTGAAACCTTTTCCAATGGTTAATTTGCCAATCATGCAACTTAGTGTAGATAGCAGCAGTACCTAGCAGACTACCACTAGGTTTTCTTTGAAACCGATTCATACATATAACACTGGTAAATGAATTGTCCCACACAGGAAATAAACATGAAACCCTTTTGCATGCCACCAGAACAGGAAGTCAAGCATTGACCCTATAGGGGACACTGACATCACTAAAGACAGATGGGTTCTAATCCAGGAATGTAAAACTTAATGAAACTGAGGGACAAATGCTGCTCCCGCTATGCAATGCCGCAATTTGGTTTTCAGCAAGCCTGTCTGCTGAAATCGCACCCTCTTGCTGCTAATCATGCACCTCAATTTAACTTCATAGCCGCGTCTTGCGCCCATTCTAAAAGCCGCAATTTACGGCAAAGAAGATCAATTTTGGCACCCGCTAACGCCCCTACCATGGCCTCGATTAATCATTGTCTTTGAGATAACTTTTTACAGTTCGTTAAATTACCGAATTCGAAGTTTATCGATTTCTAGTTGTATTCATCAAGGTTTTTCCGCATTCGGTAACGTGTCAATAACAATGCGGTAACCTTTCGGTAACGTGACGATATTTCCATTTTACAGCGGTAATTTAACACGGAAGGCCATAAGATTCCAATGGAATTGTGGGTAAAAAGGCAGTCCTTTAAGCACTATTCGGAATGTTGCTAGGTGGTGTTCAACACCTGGACCAGGATTCTGGAAGTGGCTTGGGACAATCTCATAATTTCGCCAGCTTCGGCTTGATAGGAGCCTTTTCTGAAAAAAATGTAGTGCAGCTAGCAATTTAGTTAACCCTGGCATTGCCTGTGCTCTCTTACAAGATGATTCAAGAGAAATGCTGATGTCCTGGTATAGAAAATAAATCTATTCTCTTGCAAATTGACATGGTTCTAGACCTTATTCTTGCCCTTCTGTGCCTTTAAATTACTCTCAGCTGATACATAACCACTTCAAATGGCTCCATCTTCTCTGTCAGCAATGATCTGACAGGAATAGCGACAGAGCAGTGAAGGAGATAACTAATCCTAAAAGTAATGCTAAGGCTAGTTACACACCAGGACGTTGCATTTAGGGGACGTTATAGGGAACATAATGTGCCCCTAACGCAACGCCTGGTGCTCTCTGGTGTGGACGTCGGAGTGAGCCGCGTTGTGCAGCTCACTCTGGTGTCCGTGATGCCGTGATGGGTACTCTTGCACGCATGCGGCATCACGTGGTCCCGCCCGGCCAATCGCTGTACAGAGCGGCCGCTCCAGGAAGTAAACACTGCACGTCACTGAGTGCAGTGAATATTAATTAGCCATGTGCCCGGCCGCCCCCCGCCCCCCCCCCCCCCTCCCCAACATGACTGAGCATGTGCAAACAGTCTAACGCGGCTTGGCCGCATAGAACACACAGCATGCAGCACTTTGCTGTGTTACAATGTAACGCAACGTGGGCAGTGTGAACAGCCCACTTGTGTTACATTGCTGTGCGTTGGGGGAGCGTTACAGGCTGCACCAACGTGTGCCTGTAACGTCCCTGTGTGCAAGAAGCCTAAATCATGCCCACTTTCATTTTCATGAATTGCACTTTCTTCAGTTTTATCGCATCATTACTGAATGCTCACTAACAGCTGTAGATAACTTTGATGAATCTTGAAATCAATGTATCGAGTTTGGTATTTTACCGAGCTGTCTGTAATTGATTCGATAAGTCTTGATTAATCGAGGACTATGTGCCCAAATTTCCCTGCCGTGTCACAAATTGCAGCTTTTATTATAGGCGCCTATGCCGGGGCGGTTTTTCTGAAAGGATTTCTACCCCCTTTTTCCTTGCATCGTATGGAGGCTGCCTGATTAGTTTCCTTTTAAACAATGCACATTTTCTGTCCTGATGATCCTCTGTCCACAAGCATGCAGGTCAGATAATTAACTACCCCTCTGACTGGAAGCTGCTCTGTCGTGCACCACAGTGCCTCCTCCCTCCCTCCTCTATAGCAACAAAACACTTTGCAAGGCCGTAGTCCCATGACATGTCTGTGCAGCACTCGGCCCTGAACAGTTGTCCAAGGGAGTGTTCCTATCCCTGCTGTGACAATATTTGTGCATATGTACGCACCTTACATTTTATTCTGCCTGTCTCCAGTCTGCTCTGCTATTTAATTCAGATATACCGACATAGTGATCTTACCTTTACAGCTTTGCTGAACTTGTCACAAAAATCCCGAAAGATCTGGAAACATTCATCCAGTTTCATGGTTTCTTTGTCTTCACAGAAGAAATCAATGAGGGCTTGTCCCTGTTTCTGTAACTCCACTCTCTGCTTGTCCAGTTCTTTTAGGTCCTTTACAGCAACCTGTAATAAAATGGAATATGATCACACAAGAGCAACGCAGGTGAAGGGTGAATGCATTCTGGGAGATCTCTGTCAACAGTGATACCATTTTCTGTCATTACAAAGAGCCTGTTATTTTCAGCTCATTATCTCAGCTGCCCACCGATTTTAATTAATTAATGGTGGCTGGTTAGTGTAATGGTTAAGGGCTCTGTCTCTGACACTGGTGACCTGGGTTCAAATCTAAGCTCTTCCTGTTCAGTAAGCCAGCACCTATTCAGTAAGGAGACCTTGAGCAAGACTCCCCAACACTGCTACTGTCCTAGTCATTGCAGCTCTGAGTCCACCAGGAGAAAAGCACAAGATAAATGTTACCAGTATTTGCCTTGTCAATGAACTAATTTGTGAAAATGTACATAAGGTATGGTTTTACTTTTGGTTAATTATTGAATGTTTCCAAATTCAAAGGTTATATTGCATTAAAGCACCACACAGATACAACAAAAGTGCTAGAAAACAAGTAGCAGTTTTACTGTAAAAAAAAAACAAAAACAAACAAAAAACAACCTCTCAACATTTAACAAGGTGATGAAAATGTCAGGTTATTTTTCTGAGAGTGCTTTCCTGTAAAACACTTCATATAACATTATAGCTTAGCTTCAGTCTCTGTGTGCCTATGCATTCATCATTCTGTCATGTGTGGTTAGAAAGAAAATCTATTTGCTTCCTTCAAAGGGAATGCAAAGTGTAGGTTAGATATTTTCTTTATTGAACACGCTCAAGACCAATTTGTTTTCCAAAGTAGGTAAACAAAATATTGCACGCATATTTCTTCATATGTAACATTCATATTTAAGTGCATATGTAGCCAAACGATAGAAAGTAGACAATTTCTTATCAAGAATGCATGAAGCGAAATATGATCTGATCATGTTACAGATTAACACCACATAACATCACTTCTGCTTCCTCTTTAGGGATGACCAACCAATCAGATTCTAACAAATCTATCACTTGACTTCCTGTGATTTCTGTAATAGCCAAGCATCTTCAGACTCAAAGCAGCTGTTGCAATGAGGTAGAACTCTAGACCATATAACACACACGACAGACAGACAGACACTATGAATACACCCCAATTATTCTCTGATGTGAGATGAAACTATGACCAGGTCGCATCTAGGCATGCATGAAGTGCTGGGTCTTATTAGAATATATAGCTAAAGTTGCTAAAAGGGTATCATTAATGCACTATCCACTGATCGAACCATTTACAAATTTTCTAAAAAACATCAAGAGTAGCCTCTCCACTAACAGATACCATAAGTATTAAAAAGGTACATCATTAAATATGGGCCATGGCACATGAGCAACAATGTTGTGGTGGTCAGTCACAGTTTACCAACGACGCATCACTGCAAAACGTACTACTAGCATTGGAAGTTCATTGCTGAATTGGTTAGTATGACTGATCAGTATGAACATCCTGTAGTTACTTTACAGAGACTAGCAGCATAAAAACATAATTCTTGAAGCTAGCCACAAATCACTGATAGAGATGTAGCTGCTACAAAAACATACATGTATGCTATGTCTATTAATTGGTCGAGGGTTACAAGAGGCAGACTAAATCTCAATACTCACCTGAAGATGGATTGGGGATCCTCACAGCGATGCCTCCTGACAAAAGAGGCTCCCTAATCCATCTTCCTACCAGTGGGAACAGGTGGGGTCACACTACGGGCGCAAACGGAGGTAAAGCTACAAGTCTCTCCTCCGACTGAAATTTGGGCAATTGTAGAACTGCTGCTGTAGCTCGCTCCAATGCAACTCAGAGCAGCTACAAACTATACAAAGATTGCACGTATTCTACAGGATTCTGATAAATCTAGTCCCTGGTGATAGCGTAGAATTGCTAGTGATGACAGCATCTAAGAGACTAGACTGAAAAAAAGCAGAGAATGTCACAGAGATTTGTTGATGCAACTCATTGTGACAAATCACAGTGACGCTCTCACTTCTGAGCCCTAGCACTAAGCTCAATGGAAATAGCCACAAGTTATAAAGCCTACTAGACAATGCCTGTTGCCTGAGCTGATGAAGTAAGAACATGAATGCACTGGAGTCCAATGCATATACGCCATCGTGATATTTTATTAATTGGGTACCAACAAAAGCAAAAGGCAGTTCACAAAGTTCAGCTATGGGAGGTGCTTCTGACAATTCTCTGATGTAGTTACTCCATGTTAGACTATCCAGCTCAGGCCTCAGTCTCACTATGTGTAGCACAATGTGCTACAGGCGCCATACAGAGTGTCCCGCCACATCAGTGAATGCTTAGAAGACATTGCTTGACGTCCCCACTAGTGTGATGTCAGGCAGCATGAGATATCACACTGCCGTGCATATTAATGTGTGCTGCCCTTTTCAGGGTAATTAATGGGGCCATTGTCACAGTGGACAGCATTGTGGGTGGCAGTATGTTGTAGTACAATGCACGGCCTCAATGTGAACATGTCTTAAGGGAGTTGAGCTAGTCCTCATAAAACGCATTATTACCTGCAGAAAATCTTCCATTTGCTGCATCAGCTCAGGATCTTTTTTGATTTGGTCCTTAATAGTTTTTGTTTTTGTAGAGATTAAATGAAATTCTGCCTCTAGATTTTCTATTGACAACCTGGAAGGAAAGAAAATGTTACATAATGAATGAAAGTTTAACAGCAAGAACAAATTCCCTGAGGTTTAATGATGTCACCATTAAGCATCTGAATCCCAAACACAGCCCTGCCTCCAAGTCAACGCCAAGCCGGGGAGATAAGCGAGGGTGGAAGCAATACCGCACATACACACGTTTGTTGGTAACTAAACAAAAGATTGTTCCCTGACAATCCTGTTTCACGAGATAAAAATTACTGATGCTTTATCCACAGATAAGAGCTTTACTTGCCTGCAAACTCACTGCAAGGCTGCCAACACTTTGCTTTGTTAAACTCTTAATAGCAGCACTGTACTTGTGTTTACTTTTATATAGTTTATTTTCCAAAGCAGTTGATAAATTACTTCTAAACACGGTTTGTCACCTGCTTCTGTACACTGAGACGAAAACAATGGAACATTATTCAGCAATGAGGCTAATTACACATTTCCAATACTAACAACTTTAGTCAAATAATGGAAAATGTCTGCTTCCTGTTACAAAAACAACATAACTTTATTGTGTTACTACTGAGCACGAGACACCAGGCTCCCCTCAGGATGTAGTAAAGGTTCTATGGAAAGATTTATGGATACAACTGGGTTCCGTGTACGGTATATGCTGAACGTTTGTCATTAAGAGGTTGGGAAAAAGTCACCAATGGCCAGGGCGGCTAGAGACAATGTGAATGCCTATACGGATACAGAACAGATGTGTGGGAGAAAAGGCACTGAAGCCTCTCACTGTGCCAGCGTACACTCCCTCGCTATTCTGAAGACTTTGGTTTGCTCAGTGCCAGAGTACAAGCTGAGCTTTTGTATATGAATCAGCCTTTTGACCCTGCTTTCTCTGTCATAGTAACAAGTGAAAGCGGCCTCCAGCAAGTAATGTGGGAAAGCCAAGCACCTGACACATGGAGGTTAAGTTCCTGCTCTTTTTTTATTCAATAGAAAAGAAGAAATAGTCCCATCAGTGGTTCTTGTTCATTCCTTTATCTCTGCAAGGGCGCGAATGCACAATTTATATATGCCACTTCGTTTTACCCAGCAGAATCCAAGCATGTGGAAGACAAAAATAAAGTTTGTCTACAGCACAGCTGCTTGTTTGTGTGTTTTAATATTAATAATCATAACTTTTTTAGTAGCTACACCAGGCAGTATGGTGGTTAGCATTCTTGCTTTGCAGTTGTAGGGTGACCAATTTAAAGCACATTTTGCAAAGGGTTTCCTCTGACCACTACTGCTCCCTGAAGTACTACAGGTCCTAGTCTGTGGCAAGGACATTCGATTTTAAGCTCTTCACATGGGCAGCGAGTCATGTCAATTGGTCAACGAGCATTTTTCTGCCTTCAAAACATTATGGGTATTTTGTATTTATTTATTTATAAAATGGTAATTACTGATTTTTATATTATTGTCATACTTCCTAGAATCCTAAAGCTTAGAGGTCTAAATAGATGGTGACTATATTTAACCCTTGTAAAGAGATTTCTAGGTGAAAGTGTATGGAAATAATTTCTTTCCTCCTAGAATTAGGATAGGAAAGATAAAAGCATTTTAAAGTGCATATATTTTAATAGCAATGATCATAAATGTACTGCAAAGTATCATGTCTATAACATTAGCAAGAGCTTTTCAAATCACAAGCCCCTTAAAAATGCACTGCTGGTGGGTCCCAAGCCTTACTGTGATGGTCTTTATGATGCAGAGGTTGCAGGTCTTTAACCTGCTGATGAGACTAGATCTCTTCAAGTTTTACTATTTTTATCCTGGTCCCCAGTATTTCTATTGCCTAATATGGCACAGAGATGATTTTCTCTTTTCTTAGGTCTTAGAACTAGAAGATAATGAATATGCACGTTCACTGCTTCCGGTAGCACGTAACATGGCATGGTGTGTTGTGCAATGCCTTGTATACAGTAAAAACAAGGAATTTCTTCAGGACAAACCTAGTTTCCTGGGCACACAATACACAGGTGACTGCTCACATAAACCTGTAAACAGTTATCTCTTGTGCACGTGTTTAAGCACACAGGCAGCTGTGTGATTACATATTGTAACACAGTAGTGTATTCAAACATGCAGCACGTGCAACGTTCAAGAACTGAACATCCATTTTGGTGCCTTACATGGTATTCTTTTTCATGATTCATAAAAAGGTAAAATCTTTCATGGAATGAAATATATTTGAGTTGTGTGTACATGTTCCCAGCAGAAATAAAAAAAAGTTTTACACACATTTTGGTAGAATGGGAATAAGTTAAAAAAAATGTTAAAGTTGTATTGCTGTCCATCATTTCTAGTACTTGGGGCCACTGTGGATTTATGTAAATAAAATGCAAATCCACACATTAAACAAAGTAGGCAGAAAATAAAAAAAAATACTCCCTTCCCATAAGAACTTTCCTGCTTGTCCCAGCCCTTCCCACTCAGCACTATTATGTAATGAAGGTTTCTTCTAAAATGGCCATCAGCTAACAATCATCATGGGAAGGTAGCCTGTAACCTTAAAATCTGTAGGGTAGACACACCTTTAAATAACAGAAGTTCTGAGGACCATTGGGCACTTTTCTGGAGAAAGGAGTATCTGGTCAAGTCCCTACAGGAGACTTAGTTTATGATTTGGAGCTTGCTTGCAAACCATGGAGGTCTCAGACAGTAGTATAAACCTAGGCTCTAGACTCTTCCCACACTATGCAAAACTAAAATCATTTTCCAGAGATGATCTTAAACTGTAGCAAAGAGGTATGTGGCGGCTGACATATTTATTTCCTTTTAAGCAATACCAGTTGCCTGGCTATCCAGTTGATCCTACTTTTAGCCATAGACCCTAAACAAGCATGCAGCAGATCAGGAGATTCTGACATTATTGCAGATCTGACAAGATTAGCTTCATGCTTGTTTCAGGTATTATTGAGACAGTACTGCAGCCAAATAGCAGGCCAGCCAGGCAACTGGTATGGTTTAAAAGGAAATAAATATGGCAGCCTTCACATACCTCTTGCTACAGTTGTCCTTTAAAATGCACAACAATATACCAATGGAGAGAGTAAACTGTTTCTTCACATGAATGCAGAGTTGGATGGCTGCTATAAATCGTGTTCTTAGGCCCACGTGACATGGGTGACTGAGTAGCCACCAGCTAATCACGACTTAATAACATTGTGTGTTGCCAACAGCAGCACTAGCGACTCTACAGAGCACGGTTGCCATGTTTAGAGTAGTTGCTAGCAATTTGGAGATATGGGCCTAAATTAATACTAATATACAGTATGGCTCTTTAGTGTACTGTGCCTACCTGGCTGCTTCCTTCACATGCTGCAGCTCCTCAGAAAATGTCAGCAGGGCAGGATCTTTCTTCTGGGCTTCCTACAATACATAGAAAATGTTATGAAATGTCATCACAGCACACTGTAATGTCATATAGTAAATAACTCATAACCTTACTATAGCACAAATGGCAAGATAGCACTATAGCATACCGGCAAATGACAAGCTAACATGCCTGCTTTATATGCTACAGATAACACTCTCGGAAAGAATAAAGTAGCAGACACTAAATGGTCTGTTATTTTCTTGTATGGTGGCTCACGGGCGTGGTCTTTAGGTGGCCACACACGATATACTCTTTTATTTTTATATTTCTTTTCCATTCAAGAATTACAATCAACTTTTCTGATTAATTGCAACATTTGGGAAAAAAATCTGAGCAATAGTTTACACAATTGTTACATTTTTCCTTAATGATGAAAAAAAAAAAAAAAAAACGACCACAAAATTGCTTGGGACTAATAGAAATTGAAACTAGCTTACACCATTTAATTTTCATAATAAGGATGGGAAAAATCAGCCACTCCCAATCGACATATCAATAAAAACTGGAAATTCAATCACATCTCACTCAATTACAATGTAAAAAAAAAAAAAAAAAAAAAAAAAAATTTGGTCTGTACAACCAATCCCTTTACCACACTGCAGTATAACCGGATATTTTTAATGCATCGTGTGTGGCCACCATAGCTGTGTGTGCGCAGGTCTGTATGTTTGCACGTGTCTGTGTCCTTTGTGGTATGTGAAGCATATAAAGTAGAGCGATCATGAAGCAGCAATCACCTGACTCACCACACAGAGTAAATGAACAAAGACTATAAAGGCTGCAAATACATACCAGAGCCACAAAGTGTAACAGATTAATTCCAGGTTTGTTAGCCTTCGTATCCGCTAACCTGAGGAGCGAGGATAATTTAAAGCCAACAGCATTTCCAGCATAACCCCCCTGTGGAATAGGAAAGCATGAAGTCATTAACCTGTATTTAAATAGCTGAATATGAGATTTGCATAAAGAAAATGCAAAACGTAAAGTACAGCAGTGAGGTGACATCACACTTACCGCATTCATGATGTTCCCAGCCTGCAGGACCAAGAACAGGATAGAATGCAGCTGCTCACATGACATCAGTTCTGAAAGAGGAAGGAGACTTTATAAAGGGATGCACGATATAAAATATTCCCTCTCTCATTTCACATGTATTCATGCCACACAGCTTGTCATAAGCAATTAATAAGAGAGGACCTTACTACACTTTCACCCTGACAGAATAGTAGCTCAAGAATCAATGCTGATAATGATGTACACTTCAGTCCACGCACATCCAGGCCTGTGTAATGAAATGCCACACACTGCCGTGGCAACTGTAATGCATCCTCTGCTTACTATTCTATGACTGAACACAAGCACAATGCTTAGAAAGAAAGGATGCTATACATTCCTCTTAAACAAGACCAAAGCTGTGGATGTCATTATTCACTATGCGATCATTTCCTATCAGGTTTCTCCTTCCCGTGTTCACGTTATGCTGTGTGCTTGTTAACAAAAACGACAGCAGTGAGTGGAGACTTTGACCATTGCTGCACACACTGCATTTTCAGGAGGTATGGAAGCAGGAAATGAAAGCCAAGTCACAAACACAAGTGACTGAATACTTTACAGTTTAGCTGTAACTGTAAAAGTCTATCCTGCCATTACATTTTCACTGTTCAGCAATATCTTTTGTGAGGTTTTAAATTCTATAATTTGGCTACAAAAGTGTCAGTCACTTTGTGCATTACTCATAAATAGCAATAGGCAGGCCAAGCTATTACTCATTAAACAAGCACTGTAATTATAGGTGACTAAACCCTAAAGGAGGCCACAAGTCTCTTCCATAAGGACTTGGATTTTTGAGCAGTGTAGAAAAGTGTCAGATCCTTTAGATTTTTATTATCATCTGTGTTTTCCATCTGGTAAGAAGTGGGTAAATCGCTGCACTAGGAGAAAACATTTGTCAATTTTTGTAAAGCTTTTATTGCTGTCCCTCCAAAGAACCTTAAGGTGAAAGAAATACGGAAGCTGCCATGTTGCTATACTAGTGTAAGAATTAGATTTGTCTGGCTGTACTGCTTATTGTATAGTTTTAGTATTAATCGGCAAACACCTTTTGGTTCACCAATTCAGAATAATCAAGGGCCTTAGGATCAGGACAACCAATCAAACAACTTTTTAAAAAGGAGTCTGCAATGGTACTTTCCTTCTTCCTGTAAATTTAAGGTTTACTCCCCCCCCCCCCCCCCATTCTCCAGAATTTATATTAAAACTGATGGAGATCCATAGAGGTACTGCAGATAGGAAGGGAGAGGGAACATTTCCGAAGACAGAACACAGACAGCAACAACCACCTGACAGAGGTTGTACTTGCAACCCTTACCAGCTTTACCCTAAACCAGCATGAAAAAAAATGGTTTGGTTAGAATCCGGCTTTAACCTGAAGAAGCAATGGTGAATCCTGACAGTAAGCATAAAAGGCAGTGACAAATTAAGCCATTTTATTAGAACCATAAAGAAATTTCAACACTTGTTTAAAAGGAAATAGATCCTTTATTTTGGCTCTATAAACTACACGCTGCTGCATTAATGGAAAACCTTATTTCAGCTTGCTTAGTTTTTGAGGGGAGATCTTGCACTGCACAGCTAGTTTATCATGCTGGAAATGAGGACGTTTTAGACTGTCTGTATTCCACAGGGAGTACAAATTCTGTGCGTTACAAAAAAGTGCAGCTGTCTAACCTGCTGCTGTGATTTGTAAATCCAAATGGCGAGGTACCTGAGACACACCCCAGGAGAGCCACTGAGCCATCCCTCTCTACCAGGCCACTCACTCCTCTTTCACCCCAACAAGAGAAGACTGAGGAAACTGGGCCACTTTCCCATCCATGTCGTGACTGGGAGGGTCAGCAGGTGATCTTGTGGCCACAGTTCACTCTTCCAAAATGTAGCGTTCCTCCACCCAAGGGGGTGAATTGAAGAGCAAAATAGGTAACTATTGACAATTTCTACACCTATGGCACAGTGGTGAGCTTGAGCACAATTTGCTACAGTTTTCATCAGCAAGTCATATCCCTACACTGTACACCTGCACAGGATTTTACTCCGCTACAAGGCAAATCACCTAAATGCTAATGCCCTCAGATACTCAATCTTGGATGAAATCATAAGAAGTCAATCACCAGTAAAAGAAAACTTCTTACAGAGTTCAATGAAAACTTAGGCTTTAAAAGTGAGAATGTTAAATACACACAGTCAACAGAAATCATGAGAATTTTCAGTCACCCCATTCTCTTGAAGTACGGTATGGGGGAGGGACCTGTGTGAACGCTGAAGGAATGAGGAGAGAAGTGTGTAAACACAGAAGCAGCACAATGGGGCTGATTTATTATGACTAGTACAAGGAAAAACAGGAGCAAAAGTAAGTGGGGCAGTTGCCAAGAAAAAGCATTCACTTTAGTGGTCAGAAGAAACTGACTTGGATCTCTACAACTGCTGCATTGTTGTTCTAATTTTCTTCCCCCTAGTCTTTAAAGAACACCTGAAGTGAGAGGGATAACTACTGCATGCTGCCATATTTATTTCCTTTTAAAGCAATACCAGTTGCCTGGCTGTCCTGCTGATCCTTTGCCTCTAAAAGGTACGTACACACCTTTGACTTGCATCACCCATTGGGGATCAGAATCTAATCCCCTGGGCAGCATTGCTGGGCCAGCCAGTACAGGCGTGTGTCAGCTGTGTAGCTTACGATGCATACTGTTACTATACGGGGACTGGAGGGACAACGGAGCAGCGCATGTGTGACATCATGTGGCGGGTGTGGGAGCGGCATCTTCAAAGAAGTTGGCTGCCCATCGGGTGAGTTAAACCGTCGGGCGGATCCATAATGGGTTGGAGGTCGGGGGCTGCCGTATACACGCTTGATTATTGGGTGAAGTGGTCGTTATCAGCCTCCTCAGCCAACTTTAGTCAAGCGTGCGTATGAGCATTAATACTTTCAGCCATACACCCTGAACAAGCATGCAGTAGGATCAGGCATTTGACATTTTTGTCAAATCAGACATTAGCTGCATGCTTGTTTCTGGTGTGATTCAGTCACTCCCAAAGCTTGCTGGGCAACTGGTATTTAAAAAGGAAATAAATATGGCAGCCTCCATATACTTCTCACTCCAGGTTCCCTTTAAATAAATGCAGTGGCTTTTCGGTGATTGGTCAGCAGCAAGCTCTACCATCTCAGGTATTGAAGGAGAGATCATTCAGTTATTATTGAAATAAAGCTTCATACACACATATGAGGCATGTCACCCAACAGGGATTCGGACTCAGCCCTCAAGCAACTGTGTGAAGCTGAACAGATGTGTCACTGGACTCCAGGCTAGCAACGTGTTCTGGTGTGGGAAGTTGGCTGACTGAGCAGCACACATGGAGGAGCTTCAAGGGCATGGTGAGTATGTTGAATAATGCCCTCGGCCAGCACTAGGCCTAGCTCAGGGGTGTCAAACTTATATACAAAGTGGGGCCGAAATTGAACACTGGGACCCAGTCGCGGGCCAACCTCAATGACTAGTAGCCACCTTCCTCCATAAAGTTCACTGGCATCTAACGGCTCCCCTCCAATGCCTAAACAGTTTCACCGGTGTCTAGTGTTTCTTCTCCCTCCCCTACACAGTTCCCCAGTGTCAAGTGGTCCTCCCTCCCCTGTACATTTCCCTAGTGTTTAGTGCTTTACCCCTACCTCCCCATATGTCTTCTCTGTTGTTCTAGGGCTTCAACTCCAATATAGCTTCCCTGGTGGTCTAGAGTGGGTCATACATAATGCAAAGTGAGGAAACCACTTGGGGGACAAATTTAATGGCTCAGAGGGCAAGATTTGACCCACAGGACGGAGTTTGACATGTGTGGCCTAGCTGATCCGCCAGAGGTACTGCTGTACACAACACTTCTTGACAGAGGCGATAACTATCGGCTTCCTCGGCAGAGTTTAATCTAAAAAGTGTGTGCTTAGTTTAAATAAGGTGAAAAGGAAGCATATCAGAGCAGCAGTCGGGGCTCTATGACCTCCTCAGAAGGGCAAAATTAATGTTTATAACACTTTTGAGCAGGGGATAATTGGGAGTTAAATTAGTCATTTTGTTGTACAACTGTTATCCTTTAAAATATAAATATTAAAATAAAACACACACACGATGTATCCATTTACCACTTTTGTTTTGTTTCCTTATGCATGTAGCCAGTATCACTTATATGATTCAGTTTTTTCTTCTCTACCCTCCTATACACACACCCTAAAATAATGTGGGTCAGGCCCCTTCAATAATCCTAAATGATCACTTCCAAAGACGTGCGGTGCTCAGAGCAGTAATTAGGGTGCACTTTGCAGAATGGGTGTGCTTTCACATTTCTGAACAGGAACTGGCTCGGTGTGTCTGCTCTATTATTTAAATAACACCACTTAATGTAAAGTTAAAAATACACACTCAGGTAACAGACACCCAAACATTAGAGAACGAATTCACGTATACTAAATACCCACTTTATCTGATACAGACAAGAGAAACCACTCAGTGGCAAGAGGAATTTACAGGTTCTGACTATCCAAATAGAATTTTAAGAAGCTTTTAAATCATTCGATGGAATATTTTATTTCTTTAATTTTTCCCTCCACCCATCATAGACTTGTATTACAATTTTAGGACTATAAAGTACACGAGGAAAGCAAATGTACATGAGACTCTATAAAGGACACCTAAAGTGCAAGGGATATGAAGATTGGATATGGAGATTGTCATATGTATTGTCTTTTAAAGGAAATCTAAAGTAATGGAAAAAAAGCCAGTTTGACTTACACCTGGGGCTTCCTAAAAGCCCCCTGCAGCCACGACTTTGTTTGAGCGTTCCCTCCAGTCCTCCGCAGTGC
This sequence comes from Hyperolius riggenbachi, assembly GCF_040937935.1. Classification (NCBI taxonomy): domain Eukaryota; kingdom Metazoa; phylum Chordata; class Amphibia; order Anura; family Hyperoliidae; genus Hyperolius; species Hyperolius riggenbachi. The sequence continues at coordinate 182,233,768 of NC_090646.1, forward strand.
CCCATTATCTGTTCTGGCAACTCAGCTAGCCTAGCCGCGTGCGTCCTCGATCGCACACCTGCCACCGGGTGCGTCTTGCGCATGCGCAATAGAGGTTTTCTTGTGCTGCACATGCGCAGGACTTCATACCAGTTTCCTGGCAGTCCTACTGATCTTTCATGCATCAGTTTTTAATCACTTCACTACTGGCACTGCATCATTTGCTTTTGAGCGATTTTACGTAAAAAAGTGAATTGAGCGATTTCTGTCAGAAATTGCGATTTTGAGTCGATTCACGATTTCCTTCCAATCAAGCTTTGTTCCCCCTCTGTCCCCCTGTCTCTCTTTGTGCCCCCTTTGCCTCTTTAAGCCTCCTCTGGGTCTCTCTCTTGCCCCCTTTGTGTCTGTGCCCGCTCGGCTTCCCTCTGTGTCTCCTGTGTCTCTCTGTGCCTCCTCTGTCCCCCAAGCTGCATCAGTGCTGGACATAGCTTCCAACACAAGTCCAGCGATGCCCGTCTAACCACGTCACCTCCTGCAGGCTCTAATGCACGGAATACTTCCTGTATGTCATGTGACATACAGGACCCGCAGTTTTGCCTAGTACAAGAGCCCGCGATAGTGGACAGACACCGTTGGACTCGTGTGAAAGGTATGTCCAACGCTGCGGGCTGCAATCGCAGGGACTTTGGGGAAGTTTGAAGCCGCTTCTTCAAACTTCCCCCATGTGGAAATGACATAATCGCTATAATCGCTGCTTTGATGATTCCAAAATTGTGATCTTGGTGATCGCGATTTCAGTTTCAATTAAATTTATCTTTCAGGCCTAGTGCATACACACATGCAATTTTGATTTACCAATTGTATTTCTACTATACATACTACTTTCATGTAGTATAAGAGCTTACCTACACAATCTACACAAGAACGGAGCTACAACCACCATTTCTGCCGGTTTGGCATGCATATTGCATACATTTTCTTTTCTCAACCACACACAGATTTGAGTCCCTGTATGCAGAAACAGCGTTGTAATGGAGCCTAGGACCTGGGAGCCACTTGAGCGCTTTCTACAATGTTTTTGGATAGCCGACAAGGGTCAGTGATTCCAAAAATAGATTTGCTAATGGAAGTCAATGGAGCTAACCCACACCCATGATTGCATTTTAGCCAAATTGCAATCATAGGTCCCGCTGCATTTTTGGAGCAATTGCAATGTACAGGAGCGCTTCAGAATCACTGTTCAAAAGCAATTTATGCAGAGATTGTGCCGCGCAATTCTGGTCTGAATAAGGTTGTATCTACCTACCCGGTCTCTCAGCTTCCAGTAGGTAGCCCTCCCCCTAGCACAGATGTGAGACTTTGTGCAAGGGGGTGGGGTGCACATGGAGAGACCCAGCATGTACCTAAAACTGTATTCAAAATGCAAATTGCAAGTGATGTACAACCACAGGTACAGCCCTAAATCACGCTGCAAAATGAGGCCAACAACGCTGCACAAAGCCCTTGCGCTTTAGCAAGCAATACACTCAGTGGGCCCCTGTCCTAAGAGTTTTGAGGAGTCATATACAGTACAGGCAGCCACATCTACTATAACATATTTCAAAATATGATGGCAAGACCATGTCTGAAGCCCATTTAGTGCTCAAGCCAATCATTTACTTGTTTATGTCATATATGATCACACATATGCAGAGGACATCAGTCATCATATATGTGAGCAGATATATTTCAGCCTTAGGTCAGGGTTGCACCACGCATGACCCAATTACTGACAGACAGAGGTATGATCTAATGATAACCACCTAGCTCATACACACCGCCTAGTCAATGACAGATTCTAGCATGATCTACTGGATAAGCAGCCTGTTCATAAGCACTGCATCTACAGAATTCTCTATCCGGTTACTCATTTACTCACCTTTTGTTGCCAGCCTGATAATCATCATATCTTTACTCAAGGAGGCATAAGAAGGTGAAAATTCTTTTTTCAGCACCATTGCTTCTATTCGCAGAGAGTAACTGGAGAACAGACAGAAATGTATTATCCTTAAATAAGTATTATGATTAAATAAGCACTACAAGCAAAACAATGACTAGCTCATTAATGGCATGTACACAATGTACAGTACTAAAGTGATGTATTTCTAAAATATGAAGTTCGAGTTGTTTTTCAGTGTAAGAAGGCTCTTGCCCAACCTGTATCGGCTTAATAATAGTCAGAAGGCGCCAGTGCTTCTGGGCTCACAAAGACAGAGGCACAGTGGATGGGATACTTGTCTTGCAGCACTAAAGTCTCAGGTTTGTATCCCATCCAGGACATGGTGTAGAGAGTTTATGTTCCCTTGTGTTGGTGTGGGTTTCCTCTGTATGGAGCAGAGAACTCCTCTTTAAACACTACCTTACAGAAGCAAGCAGTGATTACCAGGTGCCACTCAGATAGCATGTTAAAGGATACCTGTACTAACATGTTACATGGGATAAACATAGTAAAATGTAGTATTAGTCCTAGGCAGAATGGAAAACTATGGCAGGTCTTTGCTTTTCAGCTCCCTCTCACTGCACAACAATTGCTGTCCCCCAATTCAGAGATTCCGGTAGCTTTTAAAAAGTTGTATAGATTTATGCTTATCGCTTCCATGTGGGCTATGGTCCAACTATAGAAGTCTAGGACTTTATCCATACAGCTGGTCAAGGATCGTCTGGATACGATTATGTTAGTCGATAGGATGTACTATTCCGGTTTAGATACTGTAGATAAATTCTATTTTATTTGTGATGAAAGGATTGCATACTGAGGTATTAAAGTAGACCGGACCTCTTGCACAGGACAGAAGTTACTGTTTAACGGATAAATATTAACCAGCGCAACTGCCATCTACGGGTTTACCATTAAGGTCCTGTTTCCACAACACGCAGATTGGATGCAGAATGGATGCAGAAAAACTGACTCCAATGAATGCCTATGGTAAAAACTGCATCAGAAAAATCACGTTTAGTGGAAACAGGCCCATAGACATTCACTGGAGTTTACCTGGCCCTTACCTGCATCAGTGTTTTACTTCAGCTATCATCTGGAAATATGCCTGTAGAAGGGGACTAGATCCCAGAAAGCTTGCATAATTTAACTTTATCAGTTAGCCAATAAAAGGTATTATTTTTCTAATAAGTTTTTTTCTACCTACAGGACAGAGGGAAAACAGAGAAATACACCCTGTATGTAGAAAGTTTAGCCTGTCTAAACCCCCTTCATTTGTGACTAATCACAACTGTAATTTGATCTCTCATGCGTGTTCGCTAGCTGCCTCATCAGAGCAGCTAATTTGTAAGCACAGGATGTTAACCCTGTGTCTGCTTCCATGAAAGCAGGAAGTAGATACAGTTGATATAAAATCTGCAGTGCAACAAAGAAATGTTTTTCTTTAAAATGTTATGTGGTTGTGTATCTTTCAGAGCAGAGAGGAAGTTCTTAATTCAGGTCAGCTTTATCAGGATCTGATGTATCCTCCTACATACTTCTCTTTTCACTTGGAGGATTTTTCCCCTAATACATTTGTTTGATCCATTATTTTGACCCGTTTTATTGATTGTTATGTTGATGTTGTCTTTGCCATTTTATTGTCTGATGAGCATTTAATTAATAAAATCATTCATGAATGTCTGAAAGTTCTCTGTATTGAAACTCACTTTGGCACTTGGATCAGCATGTACATAAACGAATCCGCAAGAGACAGCTTTGTTATTTCTCCACTAAAGGTTTTTAACTTCTTCACCTATTGAGAAAACCAAAGAAGAAGAAAAATCAAAATCAACAAATTCTGCTTTTCATGCATTTCTTTTTCCTGCCCACAGAAATGAGCAGTAAAGTATCATCTGACAATACAAACATGTGTGGATGGTATCCAGGCATTAAAGCCAGCAGCTCCAATGATTAGGAGTAGAAGGTTTATTTAATAAAACAGAGAATATCTCGATTGTTCAGACTATGAAAGAACACTCCCAAACGGTAGAGCTCTCTAATCCGATAATGGCACTTCTGAATTCCCCTTTTTCAACAGATCCAAAAAAAGATTTTATTTATACTCTAAAAATCAACAACCCTGTAAAGTTATTTGTAATCCCAGATGCAGCCACTGCTGCATGTTAAAACAGGATACAAAAATAAAAGCTGCAACTTTATATAATTGTACATAATCCCTCCCATTGTACAGACCACAGTGGATTTCTTACACAGCCTGTTATTATAGCATTATCTGTACAGCTATAGGTCGTATTTGTCATGCAAACACTTTTACATATTTATGAACAAACTCAGATCACCTGCACGCAATAATCAATAGAAGAAAAAGAAAGAAAAGACCGGAAAGAAAAGAAAAATGCAGATTCAAAATACAAATGTGTCCTTTAATGTCACTGAAAAGATTACATGGTGTTCAGTATCTAAGGTTAGCTCAGGATCACTGATAAAGCGCTTGGCATATAGTAGTACCAAATACGCAGGTTATACACTTTATTCCTTTTTTTCTTACTCTTATGCAAAGTAGTAACCACTCCGCATAAGTATACTTTGCTAATGGACAATATTAATACTACCCAGAGCTGACCAGGATTAAAGTGTTGATTTTTTACTGTGATTTGGAAGGAGTAAATTACTTTATACCAGATTTTGTAAGGGAAAAAAAACAACAAAAAAAACAAACAAAAAAACCTCACAAAGCAGCACACACTTGATTACAGAATTCTTTAGTGGTTAGTGTGCTCTCTCTTCACCACAATACAAGTTCTGGAGTACCGTAGGTATCAACCATCTTATCACATTCAATTATCCAGTTACAGTCCAGCAAAACAAGCCCACTCCTGAACCCGGGATTCCACTCTCCCCTCCAAGATGTATGATGACACACCTTAGAAATAAATTAAAAGATACAAACAGTGAAATATGCCTTAATCAATTTACACCAGTGTGCAAAGCAAAAAGCCAAAAAGGTGGGCTTGTTTTCCTGGAGTATTACTGGACAATTTAATGTGATTTTATGGATGATACCTACAGTACTCCAGAACGTGTACTGTGGTGAAGAAAGAGCACAAGAATAACTAAAAAATGCCATATTTTGTACAGATGACAGGGTTGTAGCAATAAACGAGAGATTTATTAGCTCTGTGCATCCTGAAGGATAAGGGCTTGATTAGTTTCTTTTTTTAGCATTCTGCCAGCAGTCTTTCGGAATAGCAGAAAGGAGACATGATAAAGCAGCCTAGACAAAACATTTTCCCTTACATATAAGGCTGGTGTAAAAAGGCCAAGTCAGACCCAAAAAACATCAGCAGTTTCATCCTGATAGACTTAAATGTCCTAACATATTTATAGCTTTTTCTAAGGAAAGCTATGGAAATTAAGGATAGGCTGCTCTCATAAATCACATGGGCTAATTAGTAAGCACTTCCTCGAGTATCTGGTATTACATAAGCTTCACTCTAGGCTGGGTACAGTCAGCACAGGTTTGTTAGAAGAGTGATGACAGATCGAGCTTCAGGGCAAGGCAGCAGCCCAAAAAAAAAAAAAAAAGATGGGCTTTTCTGTGAAAACTATCAAACTTCCTCTAGAAGGCTAGTCAGCATTAGCTTCAGCATTACTATGCATGCAAGGCTTTTTAAAAAGATACAAAGCAACCTAATTCTGAAAGGGGGGAGGGGGGGGGGCAAAACAGCTCTGACTCTTCTCTCCATGCACATTATGCTTTGTATATTGTAGGCAAGTGAACATTGCCCTGTCTGCTCATATCTATGGAGGAAAGTACAATTATTTGTGTAGGTCTATGGTCGGATGCCTCACCCAAAACATTTACAGTAGAGATGAGACCCAATGATTTGTAGCTACAACTCTGATTGGACTGGTGGACATACCGAGAGGCACGGTGTACAAGTAGGTGCAGTGGCGTAGCTAAGGAGCTGTGGGCCCCGATGCGAGTTTTACAATGGGGCCCCCCAGGCACTCTATACATAACAATTGATACAGCGCACCAAAACCTGCCAATGGCAACTACAGTGTCAGAGGTGCAAGAAGGGGATGGGGAGCAGCTTGTTAATGTTTACCACTATTCAATGTATATATAGAAGTGATTATAATGAGCACAGGACCAATAGAGAGCGAATACTGTAGTTGAGGGAGGGCCCTTCAGGGCCCCTCTGGCCCAAGGGCCCCGATGCGGTCGCTACCGCTGCACCCCCTATTGCTACGCCCCTGAGTAGGTGGGTCTATAAAAGGAGTGATTTATAAAAGGCAATTTTTATTACACAAACTCAAGAAAGACTTTACTTTCTCTCTCTTGCCTTTCAGACAGGAGGCTGAACTGCACACTTGTCAGGCAGTTCAGCATCTAATCTGATAGCCATGAGCATCTGCAATTTGAATACAGCCAAATGGCAGCCTTAGTAATTCTACTCCTTTCAGCATTAGACACAGTGGCAAAAACCCCCCCAAAAAACTTCCCATGTCTGAGCACGGCTGCACACAGATGTGACTCAATAGCATGACTGCTTCTCCATTGCCCATGCCAAATTCTAGCGAGTGCCCAGTCAGAGCACAGGAGCAGCGAAGACACCATGTTAAAGGCCAAAAGGATCAATAGAACTCATCCTTTTAGGCACCACATTTATGTAGTTAAGGGACCACCTGTGTGGCAAGTAAAACTTTAATTTTATTAAATAAGAGGCTCCTTCAGATTCCCAATGGAGTAGCAATATCCGTGTCAACGTCTAAAATTTTCCTAAATACAACCTGTGACTAAGCTGCTTGAAAAATCCTACTCTCCCATACTGTATTCTCTTTTGGGAGGGAAGCAAGGCTGAGCTACCGCTCTCCACCATTCTCAGTCCGGACATAGGAAGCAGCACGGCCAGTCTGATACTCAAATCGCCTTATTAAAGCACAAGTCCCAGCATTGGCTTCAGTTTATCATAAAACAGCAGCAGTATAGGGGTAGTTTTGCATGCTTATACATATACAGTGCTGCTACGCTAGCAGGATGAAGAAGATGTCACTGGTTTAATGTAATGTTTGCCTGCATAGTGGATTAAAAACTCCAGAATTTGAAGTTGTAAGCTCTACATCTAGCACTGAAACACTGTATTTACTGCACACAAAACCACTGTGCTACATAGCCAAATGTAGTACATAGCAGGATAACTCTTACATTACAGCCATTGCCATTATCTAGTTGGAGACAGGAAGGGTGGCAGCAGCTAATGGAAACAGTAACACTGGAATTTAGTGACGTAACAGGATTTGATGTTTCCAGCTGAAATATTGATTACAAGTTATTTGATGCTCAGAGTAAAGTGAGAACATGACAATAGGACAGATAGGTACAGTAGGAAACCAGTACAATGCACAGGTTTCAGCTTTAAGAAAGGTTCAGCGAATGGAAGTTTACAGCAGTAGCACAGAGGGGTCTTTGAACCAACAAGGCTTCTGACAGTGGAGATATACGAGAGCCGATCGCTCTTGAGCCTCTCTAGGGCACAGCCGAGTGACACGGCTGTCCCCAGTACAGCGCTGCAATAGATCGCAGCGCTGTACAATGTAAATAATGACGGTTTCACCATCTAACAGTCTCTTAGCGGTGATCGCCGCTGGTAGGCTGATAACAGAGTGGAGCTCAGTCATTCAAGCGGGGGATGCACACGCATTGGTGCGCGAGATCCCCTGCAAAACCCCGCCCCAGAACTCGACGCCTTTCGGCTTTAGGCAGTTGGGAGGGGGTTAAAATACATGTGTATGCATATGTACATTTGTCCCAGAGTAAGATACACCATAAAATTACTTTTTTCCAAAGTCTATGTCACTTACAAGTAGGTTGTAAAAATTTGGGTTTGGACTAGTCCATCTACTCATGGGGAGTACTCTGGATTTTATTTATTTTCAAAAGCACTTACTGAATGCACTTGCTTGGTCGACCTGCCAAAATAGCGTGCAAGTGAGTAAGGAGGCTGGCATCTTTGTATTGATCCTTTCCAGTGAGTGATTATTAAAAAAAAAGAAAGAAAAATACTGAGAATCCCCCATGGGGAGATGGACTAGTCTAAAATTTGACAGACTTAATAGCTGCCTTTAACATTTTAGAATTTTTCTTGATAGGGGTCATTTTAGAACTTACTTATAAAAAGGATAAGGAGCGAGAAAGGTTTTCTTATTGCTTGCAAAGACAAGAGGTGCATGTGTTTCTTATAAACACACTAGGCAAGGCGATGGAAGAGTTAAATGCTTTATAACACTGAGCAGGTACAGTAAGATACAAAACTGCTGTAGCAGATGGAGGAGGTCCCAGGATCAGCTTTGTGACTGCACTGAACCAAAGGATCCAGACAGGTATTTATTTACTGCAACAAGAACAAATGTGCAACACACTAAACCTTGTGCATTGCCAATTAATGCAAATTTACAATCAATTAAACAATGGGAGGCTGAGGGATGGTTTTTAAATCAAAAAAGGCCACCTCTGAGCCTATGATTCTATGATTGTGTTACAGGGCCTCACTGCACAAATATGGATCTGACTACAGAATATAAAAATGTAACATTCAGATTAATAGCATATTTTCATGTAATTTTTATCATATACTATAGGGAGAAAAGTCTTACCTCTTCTGGCTCTGGAGAAAGCTTAAGAAGTTCCTGTAGTGCCTCAGAATCATATAATTCGCATTTTCCTGTCCGAATATCATCAATGATATGCTCAACAGATCTGTCCATAAAAAAAAATTAAAAAAAGGGAACAATATATGAATTTAGAGAGTAATATAAAAACACTGGGGAAGAGTGTTTGATTCATAAGTGAATCTGACTTCTTAACAACCGGAAAACTAGAACTGGGTTGTTAGGACAGTTGTCTTCCAGGTTGTTAGAAACTCTGTATAATATAAGCATACATACATTATTACCAAATCCCCCTTGAGCTTGTACAGCCCCACAAACCTTTGATCTCCAGTACAGTTATTTACCTCTAAACCTGTTATCCATCTACACAGCCCCCCACCACTATTTCCAGTTTTTGCTTGCACAGCCACCTTGAGCTATACACTGTTTCCACCTGCACCACCACCCATTCCCCTTCTCAGCCTGTATAGTCACCCAGCACTAAAGTCACTCTCCACCTAGAGAATACAACAACATTTGTAAAGTGCTTTTCTCCCAAACGACTCAAAGCGCATAGTTGTGTCTCAGATCAATACAGGGTTGCCGGCTGGACTGTCACAGAGGAGATAGACAGGTGTTCATAAATGCCAGACTGAAGAGGTGGGTTCTCAGTTTAGACTTAAATGCTTTCAGGGATGGGGCTGTCCTGATTGCGTGTGGCAGGGAGTTCCAAAGTTTAGGGGCAGCATGACAGAAGCCTCTGTCTCCAAAGGTTTTGAGGTGGACTCTGGGGGTGACCAAGGTGTTACGTCCTTTTGATCTAAGATTGTGGGGGTGTGATGCAGTTGCAGCAAGTCATTCAGGTATCCGAGGCCCAGATTGTGCAAGGATTTGAATGTCAGTAAGCCAGCTAGTGTTGGGCGAACAGTGTTCGCCACTGTTCGGGTTCTGCAGAACATCACCCTGTTCGGGTGATGTTCGAGTTCGGCCGAACACCTGATGGTGTTCGGCCTTTTTAGTTCGGGTTCGCCCGAACTATTTAATGCCCGCCGAACAGGGCCCCTGTTCGGCCGAACAGGGCCCTGTTCTCCCGAACATGCCGCAATATGGCCCCCCTATGGGGTCGCAGGCATAAGGGGGGAGCATGCCCCGATCGCGCGGGGGGGGGGGGTCGGAAATTCCCCCCACCCCCTCCGCTAGCGCTCCCCCCTCTGCCCGCTTCCCCATAACAAAAGTTTGTTGAAAGTGAATTAACGCGTACCCTCGTATGCGTCATAACGTAGAGGACGTGAGGTCAGAGAAAGGGCGGAAGTACCACAAGGGTACTACCGCAGAACCACCCGCTGCCTGGCCTCAACACGTCACTCTCCTAGGCGGACTCCTCCTCCTCACTCACTCCACTGCCAGCAGCCAGCCACCGGTACTAGTATTAACTTTCAACAAACTTTTGTTATGGGGAAGCGGGCAGAGGGGGGAGCGCTAGCGGAGGGGGTGGGGGGAATTTCTGCCCCCCCCCCCCCCGCGATCGGGGCATGCTCCCCCCTTATGCCTGCGACCCCATAGGGGGGCCGTATTGCGGCATGTTTGGGTCCCCATTGACTTCCATTGAGTTCGGGGTTCGGGCCGAACATCTGGCCCATGTTCGGCCTGTTCGGCCCGAACCCGAACATCCAGGTGTTCGCCCAACACTAAAGCCAGCCAATCTTAAACTAAATTCTCAATTTTATCGGTAGCCAGTGGAGTGAACACAGGGTTGGTGTTATGTGGCAATGGCGGGGTTGGTTCGTTAACAGCCTTTGCGGCAGCATTCTGTACTAATTGCAGGCGGTGTAGGTCTTTCTTATGAAGGCCTATGTAGAGGACGTTGCAGTAGTCTAACCTTGATGTGAGAAAGGCATGAACTAGGGTTGTAAGATCCTCTGAAGGAATTAGGTGTTTAGTCTTTGCAATATTCCTTTGGTGCAAGAAGGAATGTTTCACAACAGCTGAGATTTGATTCCTGAAGCTTAATTTCCCATCAATCAGTACTCCCAGGCTGCGCACACAGTCTGAGTTGTTCAGGTCTGAGCTCCCTATCCTTATAGCCATGTCGCTCACCACTTTACTACTCTGCTAGCATAGTCACCCAAAACAAGAACAAGTGTCAGTTTAAGTATTCTTAAAAGGGAACCGGAGATGAGAGAGATCTGGAGGCTGACAATTATTGTATTTCCTTTTAAATAATACCAGTTGCCTGGTGGCAGTCCTTTTCCAGTCTACCAATAAAACACATTTTACAAGCAAAACAGCTTTTAAACAAAACCTGTAATGAGAAAAAGTTCCCCTTTCACCTATCTCCGTGCTGAGAGCCGCAACAGCGCCCCCGCTGGAGCTAGCGAAGGTAAATAAATGTAGCTCGTCAGGCTTGTCGGGCCAGAATTGCCGGAAACTTCGGGGGAGCCAGTGCTGGATTGCCTGCAACTACAGGGGAGGGGGAAGACTCATTGGAAGTCTGAGGCTTCCCCCCTCCCAAGGCGAGTACCCCCAGGGGAAGTTTTTTTGTTACAGAGTCTCTTTAAATGATTCTGAACAGTATTTAGGATAGATCTAGAGCTAAAAAACGTTCTTTTGCACAATGCAAGCCGAAGTTGAAATGTTTACCAGGCTTACACAGGGTCTGTGTCCCTCGACGCAGCTGCGCAGTCTTCCAGTCAGCTGTTGCATCCGTGATGGCTGATGAATCAGCCAGGTCAGCCTCTTCTGCGCAGATGCAGGGCTACAGCATCTGCGCAGCACACTCCCAGCCGAGGGAGTCTGACCACAAGCGGCACGTGCGTGCATGAGGAGAACAGGCCAACCATTACAGAAGCAAGAGCTGATAACTGGGAGACTGTGCAGAGGGACACAGACATTTCTAGGGGCTGGAAAAAGCCCCAGGTGAGTTGAGTCTTTTTTTCAGCCTCATGTATCTTTTATGGACTGCATGAACAGAGGCAATAAATCTTTATGGGGGCCCCCTTGTCCTCCTGAGGCGCTAATCAGTTGATTTGATTGCCTGGTCAGATATCCAGCATTGAGTGGAGGGGCGGTCAACTGGGTGCTGGACCTAGATCCCACAAAAGGCGAGTAGTGGTGAAGGTTGGGCAACCATTACGTGGGACTGAGTAGCAGTCCCACCTAATACTACTTTATTACGTAGGGTTAGAAGATTAAAAATCAGGCATTTTCCATGCGTTTAGGTTAAGGTTAGACAGCAAGGGGAGACTGTCATTAGCAAGGAAACCAGTGATAAAATGTGTGTTGCAGTCCCAAAACATTACACTACACAATACTACCGGTACACTGCTTAGCCGTAACCCCCAAACGACTAGCCTAAAACTCAAACCTACACCTACGGCTGTCTTTAAAATAGCTCCCCTCCTCCAGGAAGACTAAAGTGAATCCTTTCCTAGAAACATTAAATATGGAGAGGGAAGTGAGGTGAGAACTCCCATTTAGGACCCAGACACACTTGTCCTTTTCACCATGCAATGCAAATGCCTACTGCCTGCATGGCCACCCAACACCTGACCTAGTCTCTGCCGCATGCTAAGCATGTCTATAAGCATTGCTTACTATACAATGTAGGAGATCCACAGGCATATTTTTGGTGTGTGTACAAATCTAGTTGATTAATTTGCAATGCTAAATTCCTTCCCTTTATATGCATCACTTGCAAATTCAACTCAGCAGCATATTTGAATTACTGTTCTGTAAATACTATGTGAACACATTACTGGCAGGCATATTATGATATCAAGCCACGTGCAAATGTAGAAATTCTTACTTTTTGAACTGCTTCAGATATATTCCAATATTCATGCTTCTTTTTGAATCCAGAACAGCCACCTGTATAATTGAAAACATGAGAGTTTGAGATCTAACAGATAAATAAATGTGTGTATGGGGGGGGGGGGGGTTGAAGAGGAGCATCAGGCATCACATCTGTGATACAGTAAACCTCTAGAGCCATGAAAAACAAAGACAGCGTAACAAGTTCTGATAGGTCTGTTAATGCAGATTGGGTGACAGGCACATTATTTATAATTGTCAGAAGCAGACCATCCTGTAAGCGGATACAGATGCCAAACCAGAATTACTATTATGTAGGCCTGTTCTGAAACTGAACCATGGTTACAAAGAGGAGATTTAATGACAGGACAGGTGCTTAGCCAGCATAATATAGGAAATGCTTAAATGAGGCCTGTCTGCAGTGTCTATAGTTGCCTCAGTCTCTCTATATCCCCCTCTAATGCCCTACAGACAGACACAGCAGCCAGCGCCACTGTTGTATATAATTAGAATGGCGTTTGTTTTTACATGATCTAATCATAAAAAAATCAAAACAGCAGCTATCAGTCATTTCAACCATCACGTCATGGCTGAGGGCTAGCAAGCACGTTAACTAGGAGGTCGTGCACCCCTCCCATACTATCTGCTTCCTGCAGTGTCATCACTTTCCAGTGTGTAGTCTATAAGACAATTCCCCTGGAAACATGACCTTATCTACTGTAGAGGACAGCAAGTCTCTAGCTACAATATCAATGTACAGTGCACAGGAAGCACCATGTAATGTACACTGCAGCTTTGAATTACAGCATTGGTGAACTCCTGCACAGATCTGTAAAATGTACTGTTACTTTAGCCACTGTCTCTGGCCTATATTTTCAATTAATGCCAAATTCTTTATGAGGCTTTGATTTAAAATTCTGACCACTGCTATAGTTGGGCATCACGGCAGGCCTTAACATTCCCCTCTTCACACATGGTAAGCTGAAGGGGTTACACATCTCATTTCAAATCAGTGATCCATTTCTGGAATATAGCCACTTGCTGATAAAACTATAGGAGAAAATCAATGCCCCAATTCTAGGAGGGTCATGCAGAAGGTAACAGTCATTTGCTTTGATCAGCCACACAATGTATTTCTGCATAATTTATCTTGTATCTGTCAGGTTAATCTCTTCTCTCCCTGCCCTGCTTGTCATGTGACTGCAGGATGCCAGTAACTGCTTGTTTAGCAGCATTAACATGAAGCCGCCACTCCTTAACTCAACAATAAAAGGCATTGATATATATGACTTCATCTATAAAACTTTGGGGTATATTCACTAAATTGCAGTAAGCAGAATAACTACGCACGTTACTCTGTTTACCGCAGTTTAGTGGATATACGTTGACACTGAAATACCTTCTCACTTTTGTGAACGCTCCTAACCACTCGGATTTGTTTTCCTATAACAGCCTGTAAGCACTAGGTTCAGCCACCCATTTCCTAATGCACTGGCCATTAAATTGCATTAATTAGCAATGCAATTTTGTTGTGCACTGCATGCCTGTACGTTGTGCCTGGCTGACTGTATCCTGTTGCTCCTTCCTTCCAAAAGAGCAGGAGATGCTTCCAAGCACAGAGTTGATCACCAGACCCCCTTTCTCAATCCTCTCTACTGATAGGTACTGATCTACCTGGCCAGCACTGCAGTCCTATCTGCCTGCCCATTTCACTCCCTGCTCAGTGTGTAATAAAGCATTCAACCCTTCCCACACTCTGCTCAGCAAACACAATGTATACCAGGGGTCTCAAACTCGCGGCCCTCGATACAATATTTTGTGGCCCTCGCGCGGCAAAAGCTTCCTTATAGTTCGCTTCAGTGCTCCCAAGTAATCCGCCGCATCCCCGCCACTAAACGAGGGCTGCGGAGCCCCCAAATCACCCGGGGGGCAATCCGCCGGCATTTCCTGGAAGGGGCAGAGCTTTCAGCTTCAGCTCTGCCCCTCCTGACGTCAATCGCCGCACGGATCGCCGCCTCTCCCCGCCCCTCTCTGTGAAGGAAGAGTGAGAGGGGCGGGCAGAGGTGGCTATGCGCCGCGATTGTAAAATTCCTTATGCGGCCCAGCCTCAACCTGACTTTGCTTCCTGCGGCCCCCCAGGTAAATTGAGTTTGAGACCTCTGATGTATACCCTTCACCACCCTGCAATAAGAAAAAGTTTCTTCCTGCTCTCCTATAAAACCCTTTTATAAGGGCACTGGGGAGAGTGCTGAAAGGGTTATAGCATACTTTACACACTGAGCAGGGAGAGGAAGAAGTGCAGAGCTGTAGCTGCAGTGCTGTTCAAGTTGATCTCCCAGCCACAATGGCAGAAGGTGGGCAGGGTAAGGGAAATGCTGACCACAGCCACCTTCTCAGCAACTCCTTCATTAGCTCAAAAACAGTGGCTGAATAGAGTACTGGTTAAGGGCACTGCCTTTGACATGGGAGACCAGGGTTCGAATCCTGGCTAGGGTCAGTATCTATTCAGTAAGGAGTTCAAGGCAAGCCAACACTGCAGGGTGGCTTCCTGAGCGCGTCCCAGTGGCTGCAGCTCTTGAGCGCTTTGAGTCCGACAGGAGAAAAGCGCTATACAAATGTTCGGATTATTATGATTAATAAAAAGAGGGGTTAGGGGGAGGAGTTTGGGCAGCGGTCTGTTTAATAAAGCTACAGGGCCCAGCAAGCGAGTGCTTCCAATATATTTACTGAAAAAAGTGAAGAATGCATTAAAACATGGTGAGGCTGAACTAAGGCTTTAGGAAGAATAAAAGGTAGGTGTTTATGTTGAATGACTTAAATCAGCATATTGCTATGCAAACAAGTTTGTCACTTGCGTCTGGGAGAGTCTTGTTTTGAATAGACCAAGAAAGCAAAAGAACTGTGTTTCAGTAATTTGCATTACTGTCCACCATAAAATGCAAATGTCACAATAAAGCACAATTTTAAGTCCAAACATGGGTGGCAGTGGCCTTTCCTTATTACCGTCTTGATTAAAAACTACCACAAAGAAACTTCTTGCTTTTGGATTTAACCTAGGCTGATGGAAGAAGTACTTCATAGCCCCATTCTGGGGCCAGGTGTTCACGGCACCAGGGAAAACTGCTTCACACAGAACTACAGGACAGACATCTCCATGAAATTGCTGCATTTATGAACTATTGCCTTAGCTTAGACTAGAACTACATAAAAAGGAAGAATATCAAATGGAAGGAAACAAAAATATAGCTCTAGTTTTTCACCACACCAAATTATAGACTTTGTAAAAAGCACGAGGATCTAACATGCAAAAGAGCAATTTTCTTTAACAGTGTTGTACCAATAAATCCACACCCCTTGCTACTCATGGCAGTATTTAAAAAAAAAAAAAAAAAAAAAAAAAAAAGTGTGCAACAAGGACTCCTGTCCAACAGAGGTAAGTATATAATCTAACGTGTAAAAAAAATAAATACAGATTATAATCTTTCTCAATGGTTTTACATTTGTACCCTCTCTATAGAAGACAGTATGCAACGGCACAAGTCCTTTTCAGGTTTAAACAAATGCATAATCAAGCATTTAGATAAATAGGACACAGGAGTATATATATATATTAGAACTCGGTAAACAGAGAAAGACCAGTTATAGGGCTCTTAGGTGGCCATACATCTAGTAATTTGGCTATACGATTGGCCATTATTCAATTTCATCATTTTATCTACTGTAATCCCGAAATAATTGAATCTGTCCCAGAATGCTTGATCAATGAAGAGTGGCAGATATCATGCCGAATTGACCAACTTCTTCGATCGAGCAGTAAGGAAGATATCGGTCAATTGCACAGGAATTGGCTTCACATACGATTCGATCAAAACTGAATAGATTTATACAGCATGGAGAGCATGGAGGCCCAACATCGGTCAGATCGATTAGTGAAGGTGTATGGCATAGGATATTGCTGGTGGTGTGTGGGCCACTATTCGATAGACTTTCGATCAACCACAATAAAGTTAAATGCCCGGTAAAGTCGATCTTTAGTCAAATTAAGCAAAATAACTAGATGTATGGCTACCTCTAGAGTGCAGATCAACTCTCTTATACAATAAAGCAGGGCTGAATAAAGCAGGTTCATCTTTTCACATTCTATGCTTTGCCTGGTTTACTTTTAGGCATTCTATGGAATGCCAAAGCAACATGCGAAATGCAAAGCATTTTATATTTTGAATTCTTGAAGATTCTTTTTTTTTTTTTTTTTTTTTTTTTTATTTTGCCTGTAACCTTCATATATATTTTTTTCCACATGTAAAGGCTTGTGTGTTGTAAGCATTAGGCTAACCAGCCGCTTGGTTATTAATTACCACAAACAAACGTTTTCTAATTAAGAGCATACATCTCTACAGTAATCCTGCACTTTCACTCCTACAGCAATGGCTCTGGGCAAAGCAATACTTTGTGGCGGAGCCACGTGTGATCAAGGCATGCCAATAATCACACAATAAATAGTAAATAAACACTTGAGAACATCTCTGTCTCCAAACCAAGTACTGCACTAACCTGGCAACCAAGGATCAGTACACAATGTCCAATGACATCATCAGTCTACTGTATATACACATTTAAAAAAAAAAAAAAAAATGAACGTCATTAACCAGAATCCTTGTTAGGCAATAAAGTTCAGCCATTACAGCAACAATGGAAGGCTAAAATCAGCACAATAACAGAACGCAATGCATCAAGCTGTATTTGTAACTCTACATAATCCGATCAAAGAAGCTACTGTTCCCAGAGATGACAGTCAATAAGCCTTTATTCAACACAAGAAGATCTGCGCAAGAATGGTTTGGCTCACTTATGGTAGTGTCTAATGTTCAATGTAAACATATTGCTAAAAAACGCTTTGAGCTCATTTATTTTCCTCGGTAAATATAATAGATTACTGGAATGAGGGATGAACTGTGACCTTTAACATGAAAGACCTCTATTTTGCATAAAGAATATTAAAGCTTCGGATTGAACAATCTTTGGAAATACAGAAACACCTTAACAGCAAAGACTTTGCAGACAGAACAGATAATCCGCAGGACTCGCCACATTCCAGTAGGATTTAGCCCTAGTTCAATCTTCATATTAATGCATAAAAACCACAAATCAGTACTTTTTGCACTAAATGTATGTAAAATACCTAGATGCCGGCTCCTATCTAGGTCCTCTATCTCTGTTGCTAACAGGGTCAGAGTTCCTCCCCAGCACACAGCCAGTATCCCCTCTCTCTAGTTTACTACTATCACAATAGTAAAATGTAAAATATATGAAAACCGCAAATAAACAAAAAGTACATTTCTCCCAGAGTAAAATGTGCTATAAATTACTTTTCTTCTATGTTACTGTCACTTACAGAAGATAGTAGAAATCTGGCAGAAGTGACAGGTTTGGGACTAGCCCATTGACAGGTTTGGGACTAGCCCATCTCTTCATGGGGATCTCAGGGTTTTCTTTATTTTTAAAAGCGCTTTTTCCACTACACAGCTGAATCACAAAATCACAAATCGCTAGTGATTTTTAAATCGCTAGGGTTGCTACTTTATCATAGAAATCATGAGAAGTATTTTCCACTATAGTAATTCGATTTGCAAATCGCAATCGCTTTCTGGAGCAATTTTAAGAGGGAAAATGCAATGCAAATGAAAAATTGCAAAACGCATAACAAAACGCAATCACTGGCGTTTGTGATTGCGATTGCTAGTGGAAAAGGGCCCTTAGTGAACGGCAATCGCTCAGTCCAACTACCAGAATAGTGTGCATACTGGTGGTGGAGGGTAGCATCTTTGTATAGATCCGTTCCAGGGAGTGCTTTTGTGAAGAATAAACGTAATGCTGAGAATCCCCCCAGAAAAGATGGACTAGTCAAAAACATGTCAGTTCCATCAGCGTTATACTAACTACTGTAAGTGACAGCAGCATAGGAGAAAAATAACTCATAGCTTATTTTACTCTGGAAGAAACATACTTATTTGTAAGTTTTAAATGTATTTTATATTTTACAATTGTTTATGATAGCGGTCCTTACTACAGAGACTCTGAAGCGAGTGAGCTAAGATTTGATTTGTGTAAAGCACCTTACATAGTGCTAAAACGCCACTATCCTGCAGCAAAAGGCGGGGTCTTTACCCCCCAAATCCCTTCTTCTAGGTCCGGGGAGCGTTTCCTGCTTGAGGCAGAGCTAATGGCTGTAGCTCTGCCTCTCAGCAAGTCAGTCCCGGCTGATCGCCGCCTCTCCCCGCCCCTCTCACTCTTCCTTCACAGAGAGGGGCGGGGGAGAGGCGGAGATCCGTGCGGCGATTGACACGCATGGAGGCAGAGCTACAGCTCATAGCTCTGCCTCCATGAGCAGCAAAATACACGACCAAGAAAGTCGTGGATTTTGCAGAGGGGATTTGGGGGGGGGGGGGTAAAGACCCCTTGTTTTGCCGCGGGATAGCGGCATTTTGGCACTGTGTAAGGTGCTTTACACGAATCAAATCCCAGCTCACTCGCTTCAGAGTCTCTTTAAAGGTCCAATCACAATAAGTGTGGATTTTTGCAATGCAGACACATCAGCACTGGCAGATGGTGTTAAATCAGTGAGCTCATTCCGTTCCAATGTGTTTTTATGCTCAAATTAAATAAATGAATAAAAGAAAAATACGAAAACCTGGCAGTATGCTGCTTTTTATGGGCAGTTGTGTTTTAAATGCATACAAATTCATATTATGCAAACCAATGGTAACTTAATGCTTTCAATGAGGCTCTCTGGTATGTTTACCGGCATTACTTCTGTGGCGAGAAGCAGAGTGGCAGCACCTGCATTGGTGGAGGAATGTGAAGGCAACAGGTAGCAAGCGGTTGGCAGAGAGGAAAAAACGGATGAAGAACTAAGACCACAATTTGATCCGTTCAAACAGAACATGGATCAGTTTCTACAGGATCAGTTTTCTCCTCTGGTACATTGTGAACCCAGCCTTAGATGTGGGCTTAAAGGGTCCTTTAAATGTATGTTGCATACTGTACAATGACAGAGCATATTTCATATTACTTAAGGCACACGATTCCGATTTTTACATCAGATTCTGATTTTTAATAGTTACTGTATGCTGCGTTTTTTTCCTCCATTTTTCTGTTGATAGCATTCAGGAAAAATCGGAATTGCAAATCGGAATCGCAAAACAAATTTGCAATGTGCAGGGAGCCTCACGCGGACTTTAAAATGTGACCAACACAGGGAAACTATCAAGGTCAACAAAGATGAAATACCACTCACTTTTAACCCAGGCTGTAGAGTCTGAGCAATTTTTGGGTACCTGGAGTCAGTGGTTTCATTAACTGGGGAGTCAGAGTTGTATGATCTATAGTTGCATGGATCTATAGTCCTGCCAGGGATGTGGAGACGGAGTCAAAAAGTCAGAGTGATCGATTTTTGTAGCGACTCCACAGCCCTGCTTTTAACCAGTCTGCAACCTGAACAGATGTTCTTTGGTAAAAATGGAACCTTGAGTAAATGTGGGGCCCTGTGCATACTTATACTGTCCCTGACCTAAGGAGCTGGGTGCCATAGACGATTGCCTAGTTGACGCTATGGAAGTACGTGCCTTGAACCTGAAGTTGCTCACCCAAGAAAACAAGAAAGCATGCGGCCCGGGGAATGATCTAAACTCCTGACATTGCAAGCATGCAAGATTCAGGTCCGTGACTACCTACGTGAAGGCACAGGATATTTATGACAGCCAATGAACTAGAAACTAACACAAAAGGTTGTGCATGGTAATAATGGTTTCCATTCTGGGTAGAGACGTCCCAAAATGCCCACCCTGGCCGAGAACCGTCTAGTGTGTGTACAGGGCTTAGAATGTTTTACACAAGAACAATGAAAATATGAAGCACAAGTTAGGCACAGTGCACAGCAAAGGGTTAACATTACCTGCAAACAACAATTGGCAAGGTTTGGCAAACCGATTACGCTATAGTGAGTCACTGCTTGCACACTGTTAGTCACTCAGCACGCCCCACACATCCCAATTACGATAGATTTGTGCGAAGACTGAGCTATTTTGGGGAATGTGACTCCATATACTAGAAACAGATCTGTGACAACACAGACAAAGCAGGAATCTGGTGCACTGAGCAGACACTGCAGAGATAAAGCTCCATGCATTCCCTGCTGTTTCTGGACATGATTTACTAGGATGGGATGGGGGAACCCATTCAGGACACATGCGTCAGTAGACATCTTTAATGAGGGTATGCTGACATTCCTCTGATTTATAGTTTCTCCAGAATAAAAGCTAAACCGTGCTGTGTAAATGCAGCATACAGGAGAATGCCCCATTGACCACCGACCACCGAACTCCCAAGAAGTCCCATTTCAACATATTTTTACAAAAAGTTTTATTGCTCTTTTATAGCTCAGTGATGAACAGGGAAGTCTGATGGGGAGGGGAGCACACAAGGATGTGTGAGGTTGTCTCAGTCACATTGTCAACAAGGTCATCAATACAGAGCCATTGCATGTATATGCTTCACTGGCTCTATATTACATCTGTAGTCAACCAATGTAATAATAATAATAATAATAATAATAATAATAATAATAATAATAATAAGTTTGTCATAGCTTGTCACTGGTCTGTAAAAGTTCTCATTTGTCCAGGTTATGATATGATATAGACCAAAGAAAGAAAAACAAAAAAACCCACACGTAGTGTGCTCTAAATAAGTTTTCTCTCTTGTACAACCTACTTCTTCATGCCAACTGAGGTTAAGGAAATGTACTGTATTTGTACAGATAATCCATTACTCCAGGCAACACACAGTCTAGCACCTCCATCTAACAGGGTTTTACGAGCAGAAGTGTTGCTTTACTGCTGCTGCCACAAAGAAGTCTAGAACATTACAAAAACCAAGTGTCTACCTTTAAAAACTAGCTAGGTTAAAAGCTAGGCCCTACTGTTCCTTACTGAGTGACAATCACACTATACCATATATTTCTTTGACAATACAAGGGACATAAGCAATGGCTAATCTATCCTGATATGTCACAGATTCCACAAGTTTTGCTTAGCAAGCCAATATAAAACCAGCTGTGAAGCAGACATTCAGAAATCCAAGTGCACAAGAAACTAGTGGCCATGGCAACCATTCGGAATCCTAGTTGTGGTCGCCTTGTCTGTGTAAAAATGAATTCTTCCAAAACTACTTGTTGCTAAACTTTAATGTAACTACCGGTATTTTGGGCCACATATTAAAGCCCAACAATGCTAATTTGAATAGCAATCAGATAATATAAAATGTGAACAAAAGTGATGGTTAGCAGTAAAAGCTGTACAAAGGCTCATTTGTATTTGTAGTTATTGCAGTGCAGTTGCATCTTCTCTCTGCATTCTGCTGATGTGTTGGTCAATCAGGTGTGTGGATCACAGTCATCCAAAGCAGGTCAACAAAATGCAAATAATTCTGAGTTAATGACATTTTATGCAGCTTGAAAACAGAAACAAGTTAGCCGTGTGTTACTATGGCGCTGTGATTGGTCTATCGTTAAAAGGTTATTTTGGCATTGTGCAGGCCCACTGCATTTCTTTTTACCACTGGGACTGGCTATCCTTCGTCAAACACTGCCTTTAAGCTTGTGGAGCGTAGCGGTACTCCACCTGACTCTTTATTGTGGCATTTGATTGGTTTATCTTCAAGTTGCATACATTTGCATAAAATCTGCATATAAAATTTGCAGCATCTTGGATTTGTATCCCATTGAAAATCACTAATTCAGTCATGAACACAGCTACAGGCAAACACAGCAGATAATGTTTATCATTTACATTAGCCAACATAATTGCTTTCAGAATTTGCCTTAACTAGGCGGTCAGGGTAGGAACACACTAGGCAGAATCGCATATGCGTTTTCCATAGCACATAATGGAAACTAATATGCCTAGTGTTCCTACCCACAGTTTTCTGTGCGCGTTTTTTCTGCACACCTGGTGCGTCTGTATGTGGGATAATGCATGCGTTTTTTTCACAGAAGCTAATGTGATTGATAGAGAAAATGCATGCAGTGCTTCACTGCCTTTCAGTGTTATCTGCATGGGAAAAACGCATTCAAGTGTACACTAGCCCATTGATTAGCATTGGTTCTCAGATAACACACAAAAGCAGACAAGTGCACTCCCAACCTTAGTTGGTGACTGTAGATCTGTTGCTATTCCTCTCACAGGAACAAACAAGGTGATAGGAAACACTGTGATGACTATTACTATATATCCTAAGTAGGTCATCTCTGGGGATGGTAATGAGATGCAAATAATTTTGAGTTGATGCAGCATTATGCAAACTTTTTATGCAAATTTTTTATGCAACTGTATGCAGCTTGAAAATGAACTAATCTTGCGGAGGTAAAATTTGATTGGTCCATTTTCAAGTTGCATAAATGTGCATACAAAATTTGAATAACCCCGCATTAACTCAAAATGATTTTCATATCATTGACCATCCCTAGTCATCACTTAGTTGAACCTTCCAGGGTAACAAGTACACTGCTTATGCTTCAACACACACAGCTGAGTGAAAAATACAGAATAAAACACACTAATGTACATTCAAAGTCTGCAATACTTTACACACTAAACCTCAGATACTAGTGTTACAGTGGACGTCATTGCTAAACAAGACTCTCTGACAGACAAGATTTTCTCAAGCAGAGACACTGGGAAAAATGGACGGAGTGGCTTTTATAGCTTTAGATGGTGTAATGTGCTTCCCTGGGAAATGCAAACCACATGCATGAGTCACCTTGTAGCACCACAAGCAAGAAGCTAGAATAAATTGTTCTTACACCCTGTGCAACGCCTGTTATTGTCTCCACCTTCAAACAGCATCACGCCTAAGACCACTGTACAGCACTTGACATAAGCACAAACAGCATGCAAGCCACATGTGTACCAAAGCTCCAGGTAGCAGGCATACATCAGAACTGCCACAATAATAGTCAGTCTAATCAAATGTCGTTGCTTAATTAAAAGCCGGCAATGTGATTTTTTTCTTTTTAATATCTCCATGTAGAGCACGCAGACTCAGACACAGTTTA
Source organism: Hyperolius riggenbachi (assembly GCF_040937935.1). Classification (NCBI taxonomy): domain Eukaryota; kingdom Metazoa; phylum Chordata; class Amphibia; order Anura; family Hyperoliidae; genus Hyperolius; species Hyperolius riggenbachi. The sequence continues at coordinate 182,257,299 of NC_090646.1, forward strand.
TGTATGGATAGCCTGTTAGTTCAGTATATTGAAAGAATAAAAAAAAAAAAAAATGTAATTAACAAAGCTTCCAGCCAAACTGATTGACATTCCATTGGACTTGGGTGTCTAAAGGTTACCTGAAATGAACTGTCATACAATGTTCTGTGCTCAGTTACAGTCCAAAAGTGTACTGGAAAGACCAGTTCACACTTGAGCGGATGCACAACTGGCACGGTAAGCTCCGTTCATTTTGCCTCATCTGGGCAGTCAGCTCCGCATATGTCCATCTACTTTGATTGCGCTGTATATGTGTCCCGCCACTAAACATCACCACTTGGTCCTTTGGTACACAACCTAGAGGCTGGTAGGGACATGGGATTCCTATAGGAGACAATAGACCAATTCTCCCTAGCAACAGGGAGAAATTTCATTGGTTAACTGTGAATCATTAAGAATTCTCCGTGTTGATGAGGATTCCCTATTGGTCTTTTGCAGCCCAATGGAGATCTCCATGCTTCTGCCAGCCACAATTCTGCTTCCGGGACCAAGCATCAGAACCAGGGAGACACGCAACAATTTACGTCAAGGCGGCTATCAAAGCAGACAGAATGGACTTGGCAACTAGTCAAGTGAGAATCAACACTATCCCTTCTTATAGGCTCTCATTGCATAAATTTCCCTGGCCGGTCCAGAAAAATGTACAAAAGTTCGGACTCTCTGCTCCATTTACCGCAACATAGAACACAGATTTTTTTTTTCTAAACAAGTGAAAGCGGATTCTATTTTTAGGTTTAGGATCCCCTTCCTGCGCTGAGCGGACCTTAAAACACCACATCCTGAATAGGTACGTTTGAAAGCTGGAACATCAACCCTACAAAGACTCTGTGAAAAGCAACTCTGCAGCTTGTAAGGAAAAGTGGAACTCTTCATTGAGGAAATGACAAGTAGGCCAATAACCAAGAGACCTGCTTAGTATTTTACTACAGTTATAATATCATGAAAGCTCCAACTAACTATGAGTTTTATTAGCAGTGAATTACTTTTCCAATGCTCCAATGAGTGCTCTTGTATGGATCGGGAAAGGCATACTTGTCTGCTCAGGTATGTCCACAACAAAAATGAAAGACCTGAGGCGCACCGTGAGCGCTGTCTGAGTGTTTTTTTAAAAAAGCACTCCCACTGACTTAAAAATCGCCAATCGCATTGTTTCAAAAAATTGTGATCACAGTAATTTTACTGCAATGTCAATGGGAGCTTTTTTTTTTTTTTTTTTTTTTTTTTTTTAAAGTTCAGACAGCGCTGATGGTCAGAAAAGAGCTCATTGTGTCTCAGGCCTTAATCACAATTTGTTTTTCGAAGAAACACACACTGGCCTAGTGGAAACCTTGTTGTTTAGTAGGAAAATGATAAGCAAAATAGCAATGAACTGAAATACTACTGAAAGCTGACTGGCTGTAATATGTCACTGCATATAAGTGTTCTCAAAGCTGTACTGAACATGTGTGGTTTCAATTATATACTAGGTGGTTTCTATTAAAAAAAATAAATACATAAAAAATGTATACTTACCCAAGTAGGAGGGAACCCTATGGATAGAACAAAGGCTTCCCATGTTCTCCTAACCCCCACTGTTGCCACGCATGGACCCTTTAAAACATATCCGACAAGATCTTGTCAGATATGTTCTCATGGTCACCCCAACTGCTCTGTACCAGAGCGTGGCCCTACTGTGCCCATTTATCTAAGTATTTTTTTTCTAAGTTCCAGTACCTTACTCTCATTTGTCACTAGGCATGGTAGGGTCTGATCCTGGCATTCTCCCCGACACTTCCATATGCACTGGGGTAGAGGACAGGACTGAAAATTTCCAGCAGCAAGGCAAGTCCAGAGACTTTCCTATATGCGGCATGTGATAATGATTAAATAAAAACTAAATTATAATAAAGTGACCTCACTGAACACCTGAGTGAGGAGATAATCAGCACATGGGCTGAAGGACACATCACTATGTTTGCACCACACCTAATGTTTCACATAAACAATGGCTTAAAAGACATGACAGAAAAAAACGTCATTTAGCAAAGTTACATAACTTCCGTCCTCCGGGGTGTCTATAAGAAGGATAGAGACATGCATAGGCAAACGCGCGTGTCTGGGGACAGGCTAAAGTTCAGACACCAGGATATCTGCAGGTATCCTGCAGCTCACAGCTCTACCCCCTTTCTTCTCCAGCTACAGTTCACTTTGAATGTAGCAGCAGCGTGTGCACAGAGTGTGGAGCAGCAGCACTGTGTACAGAGCGCTGAGCAGCTCTGCGGAACTTAACAGTCAGGTATGAGCACAGCCCTGTGCCCTGCTTCACTTTCCCCTTCATTACCACTGTCGGCTGTCCTCATTATCTGTATCCAAACTGCTCCTGATCGATCCCATTGTTGGTCGTTTGGGAAATATCATGTGCACCCAGCATGATGTCCTACCATATTGTATTATGCGTGGCTGAGGGAGACCTTTCAGGAATCTACCCCCTAGACAAACCTGGGTTTGCCCCTGACATGAGTGTAATAAAAGCACAAGTTCACAATATTTTATGGTGCTTGCAGGAACTAAAATGCCCACATCACTAAATCCCAGTGCAAGTTAAAGAAAATCACAAGAGACAAGTCGTAATTGCTCAGATAAAACAAAAAGCTTTTGTACCTGCCAGCTGAATCATGAATCATGTCCCCCCAAGCACCCTTACATGTGTGGGGTCCCCAACTGTACAGTAACCTGTCATCCCCATCCAAACCAAACCCTCCATCTCCTACAAGTTTTCAGGAGGGACGGCAACTGGTTTACATAGCTATGCCACCTGCTGTTTCCAATAATGGTGCACTAAGAAGCAGGAGTTACTCCCTTCCCTATTAGAGGGCACTGTGGGAGCCAGGTAATTATAGTAGTCAGTCTCTAGAACACAGCAAAACCCATGCTGAAAGCACCTACGCCATGCCAACATTTTCTAAATCTTCATGTATTTTTTAGGATGTTAGCCTCTACTATTTGTTCAGCTGGAAAGAAGGCAGGCGCACAGAGCTCTGGGGTTTATCAAGACAGGTGTACACAAAACAAGCAGCAGTAAAACTAGTTATATACAGAAAAACTGTTAAAGCACAATTCTGATTGGCTGTTCTGACAGCTGCCTCAAAATTTGGTTAGCCATTAGCCAATTTAATACCAGAACTATTTTTTTCCTGAAAAGCAGGATCATCAGTAGTAACCAGTAATATTTAGGACTACTCAAATTTAAGTTCCATTTACATACATGATGAATCTTGCACATCTGTCATTCTAACAGTCCATTAAAAAAGGAATTCCCTCTTAACACCAGAATGGCTGCTGTATAAAAAGCTAGACTAGATATACAATGGCTGCTGTGAACACACCTTACTTCCTGCTACTAACTCACATAAACAATGTATTCATCTTAGGAGGCTTTGTGATTTTCCATCATTACCGAGGAAGAACAGAACCAATTGTAGCCAAGTGTGTCACCATCCGTAGCAATACATAACACATGGCTACACTTACCAAAATGGCTGACATGAAACAGATCCTGCACTCTCTCTGGTCCATATGCAATTAACATTTTCTCCTGAGTTTTCTCTCAGGTAATATTTTAAAAACTTGTCAATAAAATGCCTTTAAAGCAACCAGAAAGCAAGAAATAAAAAAAAAAAAAAAAAAAAAAAATATAATAATAATAATAATAATAATAATAATAATAATAATAATAATAATAATAATTGCGATAGTAGTTTTTCACCAACTTTTTGGTACTTTTTCAGTTGAAAAGTGCTGGAAAGTAGTTTTAAAGTGGACCCAAATTAAAAATACAGATTTCAGAAATAAAAATCTATTTTCTAAAATTATAAAAATAAATAGCAGCCTTTTTTCAGCTGCATGATGACAAATAAAAAAATATTTTACATTTATTGGAGAAACCCCTCCCTTCCTTTCATATTGCCGGGACAGAATCTGGCAAACTGGTGGAGTAGAAGGTGTCTGGCAAAGGAGGAATTGCTAATGGCTGCCACCTGTATAACCCTATTTATGAAAATAGAAGGGTGAAAAGCAGGCACTGAAATGCTCATAGGCTTGAAGGGGTGTATTTGTATGTGTCAGAGTGGTGCAACTAAATATTTTGAATTAAAAAATGTTTGGTTCCGCTTTAAGTAGAAGATGAAAAATTATCTCCTAGGAGAAAACTTTTCCTAGGGGAAAAAGGTTATTGCATATGGGCCTCTGTTTCTTATTGTTGCCATACAGGTTTGAAGCATCACAAAAAGTTGGATTGTCAGAGAATGTGACAAGGCCTCATGAACCCCAAATAACATTCTCTATTGGCGATTACCAGCCAAGCAAAAAGTATTTAAACACCAAATAAGTGAAAATAATTACATTTTTACATAATTTGTGTAAAGAGCAAACATTTACCTCATCTTTTGGCTCTCGGAAAGATTGCCTGGAGCTCCCCGCTCTCTGGAAAACACCAGACTTCACCTCCTCCTGTTGACCAAACAGTTCCTCAATTGTCTTTGTATCAATTTGGTACTGCTGCCTCGCAGCCATAGTCCAAATGTTCTTTTTCCCTCTAACCTGCTCCTCAGGGATAGTTTTCCAAAAAAAGCTCCGCATCCGTTTTTTTTTGTTGTTACCATGTCCATGACCATGATGCAGAAAAGGTGGAGCTCCAGGAGGAGGAGGTGGAGGTGGTACAGAATGTAGTCCATTTTGCTGAAAAGGTAGTGGTGGCGGAGGTGGAGGAGGAGGAGGAGGTGGTGGAGGTGGAGGCGCTGGTGGCAATGAGTGATCTAGCATTAAGTTCGTGATAACCACATTGCAGTCACCATTTTCTTTATCAGTGACCAAAGAGACACAGTTCATAACATGCATGTTGGTGCAGGCCTATCTTCATACGATGCATCACTGATCACAGAAGCTAGAGCAGCAGAATAGCATCCCAGGAAGGGTCTGTCCTTTATTATTTGCAGGTCTAAAACCTGGAGGGGGAAAAAAAAAAAGAAGATATAGATTTAGTTGTTAAAGAATTAAAATGGATGAATTCACAGATCTGTTTATTTACTAAATACATAACCCACAAGCCGGACATAACGTGTCTGACTGGATAGAATGTAAAACGCATCAACAACAATGGGCTCTATTCACAAAACTTCTCATACGTGACTTCTCACCCAATTAACAAAAATAACCTTTCAGCACATTTACAAGATACAAAATAATCACTCAATATAAGTTGTTCCTGATTAATTTAATTTCAATAATACTTTTCTTACCGTAATTATATTATAATTTTTGCCCTTTGAGAACATAAAAATGTAACAAAGATAAGGTGAAAACAGATGATAAAGCTTAGTGAATCATTCCCATTAATATGCTTTAAAAGCATCAGTGCTGTAGGTCTGTCCACCTTGCATGACTGGACTACAAACGGTCATTCTGGCAGTTGCCATTGTATGTATACAAAGGGTTTTCCCTAGAGACACCCATGATTATTACCATTTCTAGAGTGTATATCTTATCCACAATGCTTTCCAGATCCACATGAAATCTTCAGAGAGGCAAACAATCCATTTGTCCCTATAGGTCCGTACACACGCCGGACTGGAGGCACCGACGGGTCCGTCACCTCCCGCTGGGTGGGCGTTCCAGCGACAGTCCGGCGTGTGTACAGTCTGTCTGCAGACTGATACGGCTGTTTCTGAGCGATCCGACCGGCGGATCGCTCAGAAACAGCCGTATCAGTCCGCCGACAGACTGTACACACGCCGGACTATCGCTGGAACGCCCACCCAGCGGGAGGTGACGACGGACCAGTCGTTGCCTCCAGTCCGGCGTGTGTACGGACCTTAACATAGTAATAGTCTTCAGCAACTACCACTGTCTAGCTGCTAGCACCATTTTGTAGGAGGCAACATAAGGACACAATGCATTCTGAAGCAGAAAGGTTAGTGCTACATAAGGTCAGCAGTATTGTCAACAGATTTAGAAAAGAGATCTCTGAACCAAATCCCAGGCTTTCACGGCAGATCTCAGTCTCACAGTGTTCATAATTAAAGAAACATGGAAATGGGCTAATGAATTGACTACTCCTTTACTGATGGGAAGAAAAAAAAAAAGTTACCTTCCAATCTCAATGAGATGTCAGATTTCAGCAGGAATGTGGAATCACTTAACTGCTTCTCACTCTTCTATTGTACTACTTAGTGCAGTACAAAGCTATGTTACCTTCAAATCCCTGATGTCCCATGACTGGCTGCTTGCTAATTTGCAGAAGAGTTCAGACACAAATTTAAAAGTGACTGGAAAGATATTGATCCAGTGTATGGCCAGCTGTACCTTTGGGTTCTCAAAAGACATACAAGGCAGGAAGAATCTTGTTACTATAAAATTATTTTCTAAATTACTTGGACTCTAGGTGACCACAAGTCATTTTTGGGGTGGGGCAGGTCCAATCACTGATTAAATTTGCCAGTGATCTACTCACCGCATCAGATTGATTCAATAAACTTCCACTTGATTTGGTACAGTTTGTTTTTTCTATTAAGTGTGATCAAGCTTGGTGGTAAGGTTTAGTGAAGCCGATGTGAGAGGGATATGAAGGCTGACATGCTCATTTCCTTTTAAATAATGCAGAATGCCTGGATATCCTGCTGATCCCCTGCCTCTAATACTTTAAGCCATAGACCCTGAACAAGCATGCAGATCAGATGTCTGAAAAAGCTGACAAGATTAGCTGCATGCTCATTTTAGGTGTGTGATTTAGGCCCTACTGACCAGAAAGATCAGCAGGACTGCCAGGCAACTGGTATGGCTTAAAAAGGAAAAAGAAAAAAAATAGCAGCCTCCATAGGTCTCCAACTTTGGGTTCCTTTTAAAAGGACAACTGTAGCAAGAGGGCTATGGAGGCTGCCATATTTTCTTTAAACCAATACCAGTTGCCTGGCTGTCCTGCTGATCTATTTGGCTGCAGTGGTGTCTGAATAACACCAGAAAAAAAAAGCATACGGCTAATCTTGTTAGATCTGACAATGTCAGAAACCCCTTATCTGCTGCATGCTTGTTCAGGGTCTATGGCTAAAAGTATTAGAGGCAGAGGATCCGCAGGATAATCAGGCAACTGGTGTTGCTTAAAAAGAAAATCAATATGGCAGCCACCACGTACTTTGCACTTCACTTGTCCTTTAAGTGTGCCAGGGTGGAATGGTGGGCGATCCAGTGAAACAAAGCTTTGTTCAGAGTCCAGCAGTACAACACCAGCAGGGATGGTAGTTCGCCAGAGTATTGATTACATCTGCTGAAATCAAGAAAGCAAGAACGCACATTGATCAGAACCGTCCTTATTGCTTAGCAGGTTGGGTCGTTCTTGACCCATGTATGGCGGAAACCTTACAATCTAGAAATATCAGGAATCAGCCATTAAAAGGTTACCCGAGGGCATATGGCAAAGCCTTACCTATCTTTCTGTTCAACTCAATCCAGTCCATGAATTGCTTCAGTAGCAGCCAGGACTTTTTTTTTAAGTCTGTGACCTTTGACCCATAGGTACTCGCCCCGCAAAGTTTGTCAATTTCAACTTGGTCCCTTTATGAAATGAATGCTCCAATGCCTCTCCTGCAGCCTGCGGTATGTGACGGCACGCACACCTACATCATAAAGATAGGCAAGTGCGGATATGGAAGTTGGGACTGACATACTGCACATGTGCAGAGCAAGTGCCTACAGGTCAAAGGTCACAGACTTAAGTCGCAGCTGCTACTGGAGCCACTCGGGATTGGATGTAAAGATAGGCAAGGCTCTGGATACATGCCAACACCCGTGCATGGACTCAACTTCCCCATCATTGTTTACCCTTGGGACTAGATTGTGAGCCCCTCTGAGGGACAGTTAGGGCCTGTTTCCACTACACGCAGATTCTGCATGCAGAAAACTGACTCCAATGAATGCCTATGGGAAATCTGCATCAGAAAAATAGCGTTCAGTGGAAACAGGCCCATATGCTTTCATTGGAGTCAGTTTTCTGCATGCAGAATCTGCGTGTAGTGGAACACAGGCCCTTAGTGACAATATACTCTGTACAGCGCTGCATAGTATGTCAGCGCCATATAAATGCTTAAATAAAAAAATAAATAACTGCACCGCTGAACCAGTCCATATCAAGAGGCTAAATGGGTATTTTCCACTACGCAGCAATCTTCCCATGCTTTCAGAGATAATCACCTGACATAACCCCTTTAGCTACTTAAACCATTGCCTATTGAAGGTAGTTCTACCTGCTCTGTAGTAGCAGGATACAAAGTGCAATGAACACAGCAACCAGTGTTTGAAAGCTGTTACCTTTCCATGATGTTAAACAGATCTTAGTATTTGTTGAAAACAAGCGTAGCCACACCTAGGTTAGCACTTCTGCATCCTGGAAACCTACCTGCTCCTGTGTTTTCTTGTCACTTGCTATGAATAATATGCAACGCACACAAGCCATCTCCTATGGGAGTTCATTGCAAGGACTACACACAGCACTGCTTTACGTAATATCAACTGGATATTACGTTTGCATTTCCATCACATATGTCCTGTTCTGTATAGTTCTTGCATTCCCGACAACTGATTCTTTTGCCAAAATCTCACTTTACACAAACCATATATTATTGACTTACACAATGCGAAAAATAAATAAATAAAATAAATAGTGCACAATACAGTATATAAAATCCCATGCACAAACAACTGCAAAATAGGTGATGTGAAGTTGAATGGCACATCTAAAATGTATCTTAAGAAGAGAAAGCAAAGTAGATACAGTAACACCGAGATACAATCGAGTGGAGACCCTTTCCCATATGAGTTTACAGTCTACGGAATTTAAAATAGAAATCCCACCACATTAATTTTTTAATCTGGACTTGTGAGACATTTCTCTGAGGTTTGCCCCTCTGAAGTTCATGGCATTGAACAGGAACAGTTTTACTACACCTCTGGAATACATAAGCTATATACTGTATATTCTCTTGTGGGGTCTACTAGGTTCTGGTGATAGCCTTCACAGTTATGCATCGAGAATATAATCATGCCCTATCTATCACAGCTCTTCAGTTCAAATATGTTCCTACACTAGCCTAGTGCCTCATACATACCATTCTTGTCAGTTTTTCTGATATCCTGCATCTGACTTAATTTTCAGGTAGCGCCACTGGGGCACCCAGCCCAAAAATGGTTGCTCTATTCACCTGCTATGAACGTGTTCCATGACTACATAAAAAGGATAAACCCACATTCAGCTACTGTTTATTTACCAGTAGCATAGAGGGGATTATCTACCAGTGACTGGAGCTTATAGTTTGCTGGTGCTACTAGTCATGGATTTGGATCTGCAGCAAATAAGTACAATCTGCTGCACATGCTAGTTTGTGGAAGCCAATCAATTGGACAATGCTTGTCACATCAGAAAACGTACGTGTGTGTGTGTGTGTGTGTGTGTGTGTGTGTGTGTGTGTGTGTGTGTGTGTGTGTGTGTGTGTGTGTGTGTGTGTGTGCTAGTGCACACCAGAGCGGTTCGGCTGCGGTTTGCGATTCGCTTGTGGGTGCGGATCCGCTTGGGTAATTTCAATGGGCTTGTGCACACCAGAGCGGGAGGAGTTTTGCAGAAACGCATACTCCCGGGCTGCTGCAGATTTTGGATTGCGGAGGCGTTTCTTCCTCAATGTTAAGTATAGGAAAAACGCAAACCGCTCTGAAAAACGGTACTTCAGAGCGGTTTGCCAGGGGTTTTTTGTTACAGTAGCTGTTCAGTAGCAGCTTTACTGTAACAATACATGAAATCTACTACACCAAAAACGCTTCACAAAACCGCAAAATGCTAGCTGAAACACTACAGAAAAATAAGAAGCGTTTCAAAATCTGCTAGCATTTTGCGGATCTGCTAGCGTTTTTTGGTGTGCACCAGGTGTGTGTGTGCGCACACACACACACACACACACACACACAGTATATATGTGAGCTGCAATAACCAATCAGATCCTTTCACTTCCTCATCTACAACAGACAAACAGAAAACTAATTTGCTGTTATGGACCACACAGATGCCCAATTAACCCCTTTAAAAGGCCTTGCCTGCTATATATACTCTGCAGTTGGCTGAAGGTGTAATGGTTAAGGGCTCTGCCTCTGACATAGGCGACCAGGGTTCGAATCTCGGCTCTGCCTGTTCAGTAAGCCAGCACTAATTCAGTAAGAGACCTTTGGCAAGTCTCCCTTACACTGCTACTGCCAATAGAGCGCGCCCTAGTAGCTGCTGCTCTGCTCTGGCGCTTTGAGTCCGCAAGGAGAAAAGCGCAATATAAATGTTATTTGTCTTGTCTATTTGTCATTTGTAGTTATCTTGGCATAGTCCTCTTTATAAAGAAAGAGAAAAATAAAAATCAGAAGAGTGTTGAGGGTGGGAGGCATCTGGAATACTAATTTGAAACCCAAACCATTTTGACACCAGGATGACTTCCAATGACTATAGCCTATGCAGCTGCTCAGATGCGCTCTTCTGATTCAGCGTCAGATGTTTTAGCACTTTATACTCTTGCTTTGATCAGTGTGTTGATGATGTGTGTGGTTATCTGCTGTCCAGAAATACAGGTGAGGAATTCCTATCCCTACCAGCAATATAAACATGACTTCTCTGAGAACATCTGGCCATACAGTCTTTCATCCAGCAAATAAGCTGTTCATCATATGCTGTCACTCTTCTCCAGAGTCCCTGTCAGTTCTCTCCCCTCTGTGTGTGGTCACACTGATCTTCCTAAAGCAATTGACAAATGGAAGTTCTATAGGAAATGTAAATAAGGATAATAACTTACCCTAACCAGCTCCTTAAAGGAGTCTGTAGAATATGCAAATGAGGCCTCAGCTTGAAAGCCCAGCAACAAGCACAGGTCAGCCCATCAAACAACTCATCAAGGTTTATGGCGTCTTTAAACAGATATTATCTCCATCCTAGTAACAAGCCTGATTACTTGTATCCTGCTAAACCAAATACTTGGGTCTTTTGTTATTCAAACATCTTAATTGCTGATGAGTATCTATTTGCCTAATGATGGAGTAATCAGTGTACCTGCAAATCACAAAAGCAGTTCACCTGTATAGTTCCAAACAAAATGCCACAAAACACTTCCTCCTTATCAGCAATCCCCTCTAGAAAAACAACTCTGTCTTATCTCAATAGTAATAGGAGGAAACTGGTATGTTATTAAAGTCACACACACAGAGGTCTCCAAAGCACAATAAAACAGCATACAAAGAGTTTGCCTGTGGGTGGGAATAAGGGGGTGGGGGTTGTAAACGTTCAATTGTGTCCAGTCCACTTCCATATACTGAGTTGCTGAACAATGCATTGTGGGCATGGTCTGTGGTTTTTGGATACATAGATAATATATCAAACCAAACTCTACATAGATCGTGCACCACAGAAAAAAAGTTTTATTTTGAACCACGTAGAAAAGAAAAAAAAAGAGGCAGTCGGCACTACTCGGAGGAATTGCCCTTCAGATATGCTGGGAATGACACAATAAGCACCTATATTCCAAATGCGTGCTCAGGATGGCAAAGTTCTATAGCATTTCATTGTCACTGGGAAGATTGAAAAACATCCGGCACTGCATTGAAAAAAATTATACATTTATTGTGGACTCGTGCTCAAGACATTTTTTAGAATGCATACAGCAAACAATTCAACAAGAAGAACAATACTGTCCTACCATAGGTGCTTGGATGGCAGTGGGTGCTGGGTGTGATACGGGCAGCCTGATGGCCGTTTCGCACGGCGGTGCTTCTTCTAAGGCTCAACCACAGCCTTAGAAGAAGCACCGCCGTGCGAAACGGCCGTCAGGCTGCCCGTATCACACCCAGCACCCACTGCCATCCAAGCACCTATGGTAGGACAGTATTGTTCTTCTTGTTGAATTGTTTGCTGTATGCATTCTAAAAAATTTCTTGAGCACGAGTCCACAATAAATGTGTAATTTTTTCAATGCAGTGCCAGATGTTTTTCAATCTTCCCAGTGACGACGAAAAAAAAGTTTTATGCTGGGTACACACGATGCAATTTCCCGCTCGATCAGTGGGATCTATCAAATTATTTCTGACATGTTCGATCAGGTTTCGATCGATACAGCCGTCGATTTTGCATACTTAACATGAGAAAAATCAACGGCTGTATCGATCGAGACCCGATCGAACATGTCGGAAATAATCGATCGACCTGGCGATCGAGTGGGAAATCTCATCGTGTGTACCCAGCATTAGAATACATTATTGAAGGTCTTCGCAGAGTAAAAATAGCCAGGAAAGGATGAGATCATTTTTTATTTCAAATAAGTCAAAAAGTTGTGAAAAAAAGTCTGTTCCATATAAATTGTTTATTTATACATTTACATGGTTCTGACATTTTTCTACATACTTTATAGAGAACATTGAACCATTCAGAGCAATGATTGTCCGTCAGGGAGGCTAACTAAGCTCACTACCACCCAGGTCCATTATGGGGAAGGGGAGTTAATTTCGAGACAGGCAAAAAGGGCTCTGGTAATTTGGGCGCAAACATGCGCTGCCATAGGCCGTAATGTGAGTTACGGCTATAGCGGCACTCAGACAGTAATTTAGGCGCTGTCAAAAGACGGCACTCGAATTACTATAAAAAAAACAGCGTAATTCAGTTGCCAGCAATAGCTGAAAGCCAAATTACGTATTTCCCACTGTGTCCTGGAAGGTGAATAGTAAATAATGCTGACGGGACTTTTGCAGGAGCAGGGTGAGCCATTTTCACTTCCAGTCCGCCGCACGTCATGGTAGGAGCCGGACAGCAACGTAGGTATGCACTCGTATTAAATAGGGCACTTCCAGCACAGCACACCGCACTGTGGGTAGTATGAACTACTCCATCGACTTTCATTGCCCTGCAGTGTGGTGCAGGGAAAATACTGCACCGCACCAGTGTGAAAGGGCTCTCAATGTTAAAGTGGACCCAAACTAAAAACACAACATTTCAGAAAAAATCTATTTTCTAAATTATAATAATAAATAGCAGCCTTTTTTTCAGCTGCATGATGACAGATATATAAAATATTTTACATTTATTGGAGAAACCCCTCCCTTCCTTTCATATTGCCGGCAAATAATCCGGCAAACTGGTGGAGTAGATGGTGTCCAGCAAAGGAGGAATTGCTAATGGCTGCCACCTGTATAACCCTAGTTATGCAAAGAGGGTGAAAAGCATGCACTGAAATGCTCATAGGCTTGAAGGAGTGTTTATTTATATTTGTATGTGTCAGAGTGGTGCAACTAAATATTTTGCATTAAAAAAATGTTCGGTTTGGGTCCGCTTTAATTCTATAAACAGATTGGGTAGGGAAGCTTTCAAGCTAAGTACCCATGTTGCGATTTTACCCGCCGATTGACGATTGGTTTGAGCGACAGTTATTTCCGCGACAATGTGACGTGGGTACAGACACACGACCATATAATGACGCTTAGCGTGGCAGCGCAATAACGACAGATCGGATCATTAAAACCCAGACTCCCGCGCAAAGTACCTTGATTGCTTGAAGTCTTATTTGTTCCAGGTGTGTAGCGTCGCATTACATCGTGCGCACCAGACTACAAGAAGTGTCAATGACGACCGTCATCAAGGGGACGCCGCAGGACCAGTCGTGTGGTGAGTACGCAGCTTCACACTACGTGTTTGTGAGTATTACATTTTGAATTACTTTGTAAATCTATCATTACCAGTACATACTACACTAAATTGGGCTCTTGGTGTTCTCTTCTCATCCCAGTGATTGTGTGTGTGTGCGTGCGTGCGTGCGTGCGTGCGTAGTGTGTAGTGTGTACCAGGCTTACTGTTTGCTGCTGTAGTTACCTGAGAAAAACTCTGGATAAACTCAGATGGGAAGCCGTAAAGAAAATTCTTCAGAGGAAAGAGAAGAAGGTAAACTTAAGCTGGCCACTAACGGTCCAATTTCTAGCAAAAAAAAAAAAAAAAAAAAAAAAAAAAAAAAAAAAAATCGTTCGAGCGAACAGACATTCTGATTGGACAAAAAGGTCAGTTTAGACTTACCTGGTAAAGATGTTTCTAAACATCTCAGTGTACGGCAGGAAAAGGAGAGACTCCAGGCTCCTCCTCCAAGGGAAACACAATTGACAAGAAGTTTAAAAGGCCCCCACCCCCTGCTACCCTCAGTATCTAGACAAGAAATCCGGCCAATGAGACACCCAAACGTGACCCAGACTCCTGTCTACAGCTCAATCCACACCAAAACAGTGCAAAAAAAGTCAGGAAGAAAGGATAGAAGGCAGCATAGAGGGAGGGATGTAGTATGCCGTACACTGAGATGTTTAGAAACATCTTTACCAGGTAAGTCTAAACTGACCTTTCTCTAACCATCTCAGTGTACGGCAGGAAAAGGAGAGATAGGCGAGTAACCCCCTACTCACATGAGGGAGGGACTGCTGCCTGAAGCACCTTTCAACCAAAATGTTGGCACTGACTGAAGAAGATTCCCATCTAAAATGCATATCTGGACCAATCAGTCTTTGGTTCTCCCAAAAAGCTTAATCGCTTCAATTCTCTGTAGATTGAAAATAATGCAAGGCTTAACAAGCCTGTGCGAATGAACGCAAGGCTTAACAAGCCTGTGCGAATGAACGCAAGGCTTAACAAGCCTGTGCGAATGAACGCAAGGCTTAACAAGCCTGTGCGAATGAACGCAAGGCTTAACAAGCCTGTGCGAATGAACGCAAGGCTTAACAAGCCTGTGCGAATGAACGCAAGGCTTAACAAGCCTGTGCGAATGAACGCAAGGCTTAACAAGCCTGTGCGAATGAACGCAAGGCTTAACAAGCCTGTGCGAATGAACGCAAGGCTTAACAAGCCTGTGCGAATGAACGCAAGGCTTAACAAGCCTGTGCGAATGAACGCAAGGCTTAACAAGCCTGTGCGAATGAACGCAAGGCTTAACAAGCCTGTGCGAATGAACGCAAGGCTTAACAAGCCTGTGCGAATGAACGCAAGGCTTAACAAGCCTGTGCGAATGAACGCAAGGCTTAACAAGCCTGTGCGAATGAACGCAAGGCTTAACAAGCCTGTGCGAATGAACGCAAGGCTTAACAAGCCTGTGCGAATGAACGCAAGGCTTAACACGCCTGTGCGAATGAACGCAAGGCTTAACACGCCTGTGCGAATGAACGCAAGGCTTAACACGCCTGTGCGAATGAACGCAAGGCTTAACACGCCTGTGCGAATGAACGCAAGGCTTAACACGCCTGTGCGAATGAACGCAAGGCTTAACACGCCTGTGCGAATGAACGCAAGGCTTAACACGCCTGTGCGAATGAACGCAAGGCTTAACACGCCTGTGCGAATGAACGCAAGGCTTAACACGCCTGTGCGAATGAACGCAAGGCTTAACACGCCTGTGCGAATGAACGCAAGGCTTAACACGCCTGTGCGAATGAACGCAAGGCTTAACACGCCTGTGCGAATGAACGCAAGGCTTAACACGCCTGTGCGAATGAACGCAAGGCTTAACACGCCTGTGCGAATGAACGCAAGGCTTAACACGCCTGTGCGAATGAACGCAAGGCTTAACACGCCTGTGCGAATGAACGCAAGGCTTAACACGCCTGTGCGAATGAACGCAAGGCTTAACACGCCTGTGCGAATGAACGCAAGGCTTAACACGCCTGTGCGAATGAACGCAAGGCTTAACACGCCTGTGCGAATGAACGCAAGGCTTAACACGCCTGTGCGAATGAACGCAAGGCTTAACACGCCTGTGCGAATGAACGCAAGGCTTAACACGCCTGTGCGAATGAACGCAAGGCTTAACACGCCTGTGCGAATGAACGCAAGGCTTAACACGCCTGTGCGAATGTACGCAAGGCTTAACACGCCTGTGCGAATGTACGCAAGGCTTAACACGCCTGTGCGAATGAACGCAAGGCTTAACAAGCCTGTGCGAATGAACGCAAGGCTTAACAAGCCTGTGCGAATGAACGCAAGGCTTAACAAGCCTGTGCGAATGAACGCAAGGCTTAACAAGCCTGTGCGAATGAACGCAAGGCTTAACAAGCCTGTGCGAATGAACGCAAGGCTAACAAGCCTGTGCGAATGAACGCAAGGCTAACAAGCCTGTGCGAATGAACGCAAGGCTAACAAGCCTGTGCGAATGAACGCAAGGCTAACAAGCCTGTGCGAATGAACGCAAGGCTAACAAGCCTGTGCGAATGAACGCAAGGCTAACAAGCCTGTGCGAATGAACGCAAGGCTAACAAGCCTGTGCGAATGAACGCAAGGCTAACAAGCCTGTGCGAATGAACGCAAGGCTAACAAGCCTGTGCGAATGAACGCAAGGCTAACAAGCCTGTGCGAATGAACGCAAGGCTAACAAGCCTGTGCGAATGAACGCAAGGCTAACAAGCCTGTGCGAATGAACGCAAGGCTAACAAGCCTGTGCGAATGAACGCAAGGCTAACAAGCCTGTGCGAATGAACGCAAGGCTAACAAGCCTGTGCGAATGAACGCAAGGCTAACAAGCCTGTGCGAATGAACGCAAGGCTAACAAGCCTGTGCGAATGAACGCAAGGCTAACAAGCCTGTGCGAATGAACGCAAGGCTAACAAGCCTGTGCGAATGAACGCAAGGCTAACAAGCCTGTGCGAATGAACGCAAGGCTAACAAGCCTGTGCGAATGAACGCAAGGCTAACAAGCCTGTGCGAATGAACGCAAGGCTAACAAGCCTGTGCGAATGAACGCAAGGCTAACAAGCCTGTGCGAATGAACGCAAGGCTAACAAGCCTGTGCGAATGAACGCAAGGCTAACAAGCCTGTGCGAATGAACGCAAGGCTAACAAGCCTGTGCGAATGAACGCAAGGCTAACAAGCCTGTGCGAATGAACGCAAGGCTAACAAGCCTATGCGAATGAACGCAAGGCTAACAAGCCTATGCGAATGAACGCAAGGCTAACAAGCCTATGCGAATGAACGCAAGGCTAACAAGCCTATGCGAATGAACGCAAGGCTAACAAGCCTATGCGAATGAACGCAAGGCTAACAAGCCTATGCGAATGAACGCAAGGCTAACAAGCCTATGCGAATGAACGCAAGGCTAACAAGCCTATGCGAATGAACGCAAAGCTAACAAGCCTATGCGAATGAACGCAAGGCTAACAAGCCTATGCGAATGAACGCAAGGCTAACAAGCCTATGCGAATGAACGCAAAGCTAACAAGCCTATGCGAAGGAACGCAAGGCTAACAAGCCTATGCGAATGAACGCAAGGCTAACAAGCCTATGCGAAGGAACGCAAGGCTACCAGGCCTATGCGAATGAAAGCAAAGCTATCAAGCGTCTGCAAAATGAAAGCAAAGCTATCAAGCATCTGCAAAATGAAAGCAAAGCTATCAAGCGTCTGCAAAATGAAAGCAAAGCTATCAAGCGTCTGCAAAATGAAAGCAAAGCTATCAAGCATCTGCAAAATGAAAGCAAAGCTATCAAGCATCTGCAAAATGAAAGCAAAGCTATCAAGCGTCTGCAAAATGAAAGCAAAGCTATCAAGCGTCTGCAAAATGAAAGCAAAGCTATCAAGCGTCTGCAAAATGAAAGCAAAGCTATCAAGCGTCTGCAAAATGAAAGCAAAGCTATCAAGCGTCTGCAAAATGAAAGCAAAGCTATCAAGCGTCTGCAAAATGAAAGCAAAGCTATCAAGCGTCTGCAAAATGAAAGCAAAGCTATCAAGCGTCTGCAAAATGAAAGCAAAGCTATCAAGCGTCTGCAAAATGAAAGCAAAGCTATCAAGCGTCTGCAAAATGAAAGCAAAGCTATCAAGCGTCTGCAAAATGAAAGCAAAGCTATCAAGCGTCTGCAAAATGAAAGCAAAGCTATCAAGCGTCTGCAAAATGAAAGCAAAGCTATCAAGCGTCTGCAAAATGAAAGCAAAGCTATCAAGCGTCTGCAAAATGAAAGCAAAGCTATCAAGCGTCTGCAAAATGAAAGCAAAGCTATCAAGCCTATGCATATAAATGCTAATGAATGCAAATGAATGCACGGCTGACAATCTTCTGTAAATTGAAGCAAAGCTATCATGCATATGTAAATAAAAGCAAAGCTGACAAGTATATGCAAATAAATGTAAGGCTTAACAAGCCTCTGCAAAAGAAATAAAGTCTTGCAAGCCTATGCAAAATGAAAACAAGGCTAACAAGCATATGCAAATAAAATCAAGGTTAATAAGTCTCAGCAAATAAATGCAGGGCTAAGCAGCCTAAGCAAATTATAATCTGCACACAAATGCAAATCAGGGGACCACCTGAAATTATTCAGAGATTTGTTGGGTGAAAGTTTCTATACCCCCAATTCTGCCAATCAACTTTATTCCTGTGCAGGCTTGACCAGCTAATTTGTTATAATCCCGGGGAAACCTATTGTTGCAAATGGCAACATTCCACCTTCATCCAGTCCTGCATCTATTGCTTGCTTGTTTGGACAAAGGAGAAGAAATAGCACAAAACATACAAGGGAAACCACTCTAATCTCAGCCATGTGAATGCATTTCCCCAGCAAATAATTATCAGTCCCCACAGCTAGCATGCAACAATCCTATGCAAATGCTAGACCTGAAAATTACTTCTGTAAACTCATAGGAATAGGATCAGGGGTAAGGGCTTTTAGCAATCGCTGAGCCCCATCTGGAGAAAAGAGACACTTGGGGATTCTAATCTTTGTACTGTCCCCTCAGATTCTCCCCCCAAGCAAATACATGGTAAACGCTACATCACCGTGTTGTCTGCCGACAGAGGATCCGCCATGACTTGCAACAGCAACCGCTCAGCCGGCGTCTCTGTCTCCTCCATTATACTGGAGTGATCCGGAAGTACCACATCCTTAAGCTTCTGCTGTGATCACTTCCTACGGCTGCTGGAGGACGGCGTTGTCCATATACACAAATCTTGGTGCCGTCTCATCCTAGCCATCTCCGCCTTGTCAGATGCCACTGTGCACCCGCGTGCACTCACCGCTCAAACTGCCCACCTGGCCGAGCTAAGTGAGATCATCTGCGACCCTTCAGGCTACCGAAGGGGGGAGATTCCCAGTGTCATAACACACACAGACATGATGACCACCTGGGAACAGAAGCACTATGTCTAACTATTGCAGGCAGGATAAACTTCCCAACGCCTGATCACAGGCCAGGATGGGATCTTATCCCAAACAAACTGCTCTGCATAGCTACACAAAGTCGCCAAATAGATAAATAAACTACAGCGGTCAACTGTGTCCTCGGCAGGCCGGAAACACAAGATACTGAGGGTAGCAGGGGGTGGGGGCCTTTTAAACTTCTTGTCAATTGTGTTTCCCTTGGAGGAGGAGCCTGGAGTCTCTCCTTTTCCTGCCGTACACTGAGATGGTTAGAGAAAAATCGTTCACTACACCATCAACTAACCAATCCTTGCTTCCTATCACGACCACCAAGAAAATCCAAATTTTTGTTCGACGAAAATTCATTCGGGCAACATTTTTTTCACTCGTTCATGTTTCATGATCGATTGTGTCCACCAATGGAGATTTACAACCAATCCGATCAGAATTACTGATCGCTCAAACAATTTTTTCGCTAGAAATTGGACCGTTAGTGGCCAGCTTTAGTTATGATTTTCCCTACCTACCAAGCAGGACTTGGGGACAAGCAAAAGGGAAAGCATCAAAACTGAGGATTATAGGATATAATATTGAAAACAATTTCTCCTCATAGGCCATTAGATTACACTGATCACACACCTTGCACTGAGTTATTTGAAGTCTATGTAGCATGGCTGCCTACCTAAACATTTGATGTGTTGATGCCTAAGCCTCCTACACACGCTGGATAATCCTTTGCCAAGACAATTGTTATGGGCAATCACAGCAAATCAGAAGCTTACAAATCAGTCACCTGATCAGAATAACATGCTTTTGTAAAAACAGTTCTGCTATACAGGAGCACCTCTAATTAACAGAATCATAAGCAGTTAATAAGTGTAATCCACGAAGGCAAACAATACACCATAAGAGTCAACAGGTCATCTATACCTTCAATTGTCATGTTATTACATGCTTTACAATCCTACTACATCATTTGAAATAACTTACAGTAATTATTACTTATTTGATTACAGGGATTACAAAATTCTTCCTTCAATAACATCTATAGAGCTATAATTCAAACACCAGTAAAGTTGTAACCACTATAAAGACAAGATCTAGGATTTTAGAAGACTATAGTTAAAGGGTTACTCCACATTAGTACAAAAATCCTAACGGTACAAGTCACTTTGTGATTGAAAACCAACTAATGTATTAACTTCATTCAATATATTTGCACCTTACAGCTTGACTGGTTGAGGCCTCAGATGGATGACTGAATTTCACAGCTTGTTGGGTAGTTCAGCCTTCCCTTTGTTACCCACGAGTACCATTTGGGTGCAATTAAAATGCTGTAATAACATGCGTGTCAGCGCTTGATATGCGGTGGCATTACCTGATGGCAGACACCGCAACATGTCACGTATAAGCACAGCAGCAGCCGCGTTCAGATGCAACTTTGGGGGGGTGGGGTTATGGTCTGTCCATCCCCAGTATCAAGCACTAAAAAAAGCACCTGGCCGATGCAGGAGAGCAGCTGACAGGCAGTGAATTCCCCACCAATCAGCTGTCAGCCGAAATGAGACCTTGCAGAAATGCGAAATTTATCCCAGAGGACAGAGGGAAACTCAACATGGAAAGGTATTTTGAGACACACACACACACACACACACACACACACACACACACACACACACACACACACACACACACACACACACACACACACACACACACACACACACACACACACACACACACACACACACACACGAGTAATTACTAGAACAAGAAAAAGGAGAAGGAGGAGAAGAAAAAGAAGTGCCCTGCCCCCAGGGCCGGTCCAAGTAAGAAGAAGGGGCCGGTCTAAGCAAGAAGAAGCAGTAGCGCCCTGCCCCCAGGGGCGGTCCTATACTTGCCGCCGAGCTGGAGGAGGTAGCGGGCAGGAAGGGGTTATTGGGCACAGCGGCAGGGAGTTCAAGCTAGCTCTACCTTAAGTTCAGCAGCAGTCGCCGCTATTAGTAAGAAGCAGTGGGCGGGGGATGACCCACCGCTTCCGTGTTCCAGCGTGCGTTCCACTGTCATCACTTTCTGCAATGCCGTCCACTTAGAATACAGTGGGCGGCATTGCAGGAAGTGACAAAAGTGGAACACGCTGGAACGCGGAAGAGGTGAGTCATCCCTGCCCACTGTCTCTTACTAATAGCGGCGGCGGCACTTAAGCTGGAGGGGGAGCGCAGATGGGGGACCCAGGTGAGGGAGGGGTGGTCCGACCCCCTCCCCGCCGCTGTGCCCAATACCCCCTTCCTGCCCGCTACCCTCTTATGTGGCGTATGCTATGCTGTGGGTCCACTAGTCACAGATAAAGCAACCAGTCTTAAGGTCCGTACACACGCCGGACTGCAGGCAACGACGGGTCCGTTGTCACCTCCCGCTGGGTGGGCGTTCCAGCGACAGTCCGGCGTGTGTACAGTCTGCAGACCGATACGGCTGTTTCTGAGCGATGCGCCGGGCGAATCGCTCAGAAACAGCCGTATCAGTCTGCAGACAGACCGTACACACGCCGGACTGTCGCTGGAACGCCCACTCAGCGGGAGGTGACAACGGACCCGTCGTTGCCTGCAGTCCGGCGTATGTACGGACCTTTAGGCCTGGGACCCACTAGCAGTGCTTGTGATTTGCAATGCTCTTACTAATGTAAGGCTATAGGGGATAAAAAAAATAATAATAATAATCCCATCCCTCAAGTGGGATCACACACATAGCATTAAATTAGCAAGAGCTTTTCAAATCTTAAGCGCTAACATAAAGCTTAGAAAAGTGCTGCTAGTGGCACTAGCAGCACTTCTCTAAGTAATTGTGATTTGAAAAGCGTGCGTGCGTGCGTGCCCGTCCTAGTGCACACCAGAGCGGTTCGGCTGCAGTTTGCGATTCGCTTGCGGGTGCGGATCCGCTTGGGTAATGTATTTCAATGGGCTTGTGCACACCAGAGCGGGAGGCGTTTTGCAGAAACGCATACTCCCGGGCTGCTGCAGATTTTGGATTGCGGAGGCGCTTCTTCCTCAATGTTAAGTATAGGAAAAACGCAAACCGCTCTGAAAAACGGTACTTCAGAGCGGTTTGCCAGGGTTTTTGTTACAGTAGCTGTTCAGTAGCAGCTTTACTGTAACAATACATGAAATCTACTACAGTGTGTGTGTGTGCGTGCGTGCGTGCGTGCGTGCGTGCGTGCAAAATCCCCCATTGCATTACATTAGCAACAGCTTTTCAGATCACAAGCACTTAGAAAAGTTCTAGTGGGTCCCAGAATGTATGCAGATTGTTAAAATTACTTTAACTATTTTTGCCTTAAACCTGCCATAAACAGTATTGCCATTAGTAGATTACTGCGGTCTCGCTACTTCATGTGAAAATGATGATGGAGGAGTATAAACTACTTTCTCACTCAGAATCGCGCTGTCAGTTCAACAGGAAATTATGGTTTAAAAAAGTATAAATATGGCAGCCTCCATAACCCTCTCAGTTCAGGTGTAATTTAAGCATCATTGGATTGCAGATAATTCTCCACAGAATACAGAAAAGCCTTCCCCACAGCTATACAACCACCATGAGGGGATAGGCGACAGTGCAGCCCTCACATTTCTATGCTGGCTGACACACAGGTTTAACAGCTGAGGAGAGCTCTGTCATATAAACACCAAAACACATGTTCTGCTTTTATAACAGCTCCGCCTAAAAGAAGATCCATGTCTACATTCATAACGACCATAATTAGTTAATTAATAAAATGGAAGACTTCACTGATCAATGAGATATCTCTGAAGCTTAGCTCACTTTATACTATATTACTCCTTCTGTTCCAATTATCCACAAAACTTCTCATAAAATGACTTATCACCTAATTGATAAACATAACCTTTCAGCACATTTACAAGCAAAATAATCACTCACAGTAAGTTGTTCCTGTAACTTAATTTCAGTATTGCTTTTCTTACCTTCATTAGATTTTTGCTCTTTGGGAGCTTAAATATGTAGCATAGATAAGATGAAAACAGGGGAAAAAAACAGGAGAACAAGTTTTATGAATCATGCCCATTCATGTCTACATCTACTGCACATTGAGAAAATGAGGTAAACACCAATGATACAAATAGTCATACGCCCATTAATAATGACAACATTATATACTGTGTAAAGTGCTGCAGAAGAGGTCAGCACTATATAAATACTAAATACATGATACTCTATTGCTTAGGCTTACTTCTGGAGTCATTTGAAAGAGGTTTGGATCTAAGGTAATGCATCTAAGCACTTTTGCTACTTCATGCCCCAAACACACAGACTGGTTACCAGTTGGCTTCTGTCAGCTATACCCTCCAATAGCAGAAAACATGCAACGCCTGAGTGACCTAAACATAAGCCAAGCCAGAAAGACTGCTCTTCCCATAGTCACATCCATGCATGCACATCAAGGGTCATCAGAGCTGCTGTATGGTCCCTTTATACTCCCAATCACAAAGAGGGGGCATTGATTAAGAGGAAGGAATAGAGGTAAATCCACTCACTTCCTTACTCAATCAGAGCTATCAAAGTGATTACAGGTCCGTCCATGAAATACACAATTGTCCAGGTAAAGGGAACAGCTTCTCATTCAGGTCCCAAAAGGCAATTAGAACATCCTTCCTTCAGATAAGGAACAAGTGCAGTATCAGGGAGTGGGCTGAAGAGCAAACAATGGAAAAACCATCAAGAGACACTTCACCAGGACTTGAGAAACAGGCTAATCTGTAAAGCCTTTGGAGATCACACATGAACTTGTGAGGAAACAATATCAATCTCCCTAATAAAAGGGAAAAGAAACGAATAGGCTAGAAAAGTGAATAGACGCTAATAAAGTAAAGCCATATACAATGAATGTTTTGCCCCGAGGGGCTTGCCAAGTATTGTTTTGATATTTCCACACGTTTTATTAACTCCCTACCCTTTAATAACACCACCATGGTAATTTAGTGAGCGTTACATAAAAGCGATCATCTTTGGAACAGGAAGTGGCAGCACAAGGAGTAGCTATACTGTGCTCCTGGCATGTCAAGGCTGGAATGCCCTCTGGGCACCTTCATATTACTCTAATCATAACTTAAAGGATAAGTAAACTCATAAAAAAGTTCTATCAAAGCCAAATGACTCCTTGATCAAAAGTGCAATTTATTACAGATTGTGTCCTCCTGAATAGATCTAAAGGATTTCCTGGCTGCATATTGTTTACATGTACTTGGTCTTGACATGAAACACAACTGTACCCTCTCAGTGTGTGATCTGATTTCCACACAGCCTGATAATTTCTCACCTGTCCGTAGATCAAACCTAACGCGAACACTGCACATCACACAGATGCTGCACAATTCAGATAAAGAGTATAGGAGTATGGTAAAGATAAACAATGGTGAAGGGTTTGGAGAAAAGATATAGGAGTTACCAAAACTGTAATACAGCAGGGAGCTGCAACGCTGATTGGCTATTAAGATCCCAAATCACTTCCACTTCTAACCAGACCGAAGTGACCCATGTTTGATTTAGGTATCTGTTTTGCTACCGTAGTTGTGACCTCAAGACTCAGTCATACTTGGGCATGTTTTGCCCACAATTTCATGTTTTGCTGATCGCCAACAATCAAAACGATGCTGTACGAATAATCCTACGAGATTACTTACACTGCAGAGATTGCAGCACATTGGCGATCTCCAACCATCGTAAACGTCCTATATGTATAATTTTCCCCACCTTTGTGTTACACAATTCAGCCTACAGGAGAAACTGGTTATTTTTTATTACCAGGAAGTTTAGTTTTCAATTATTTGCAATTTTTTGCAGTCATAACAACTGTATGCCGTGGTGTACAAAGCAACCCACAATGTTTATTATTACTAAAACTCTACCATTTCTAAAAAGGCAGCAACTTATTCAATTTACATATATACGATAAATGGCAAACCTTATTTAAAGTACACACGATGCAATCATTTCCAACAAGTCCCATCTGTTCCCGATCGATAACGGGATTGATTTTGTGAAGTTATGGGAAAAATTGATCCAGTTAAGGATCGGGAGCAGTTTGAACATGTACACACGATACAAGATTACCTATCAATTGGATAGTATATTGAATCGTGTGTACCTAGTATTACTTTAACTTCCTTACGTGGAAACATGGAGTTCACAAAAGAAACTGTAAAGTGGGAGATTTATATTTTCCTGCCCATCCACATATTGGCGCAAGTACAGATAATGAGTAGCTCCAAGGCAGTCCATAGAATTCAGACTTTTAAAGAGAAATACTTTTTCATCCTTGGTTTCGTAGAAACATAGCTGCTGCAAACAGGAATGCAAAGATATTTTGTAATATTCAAAATACAAAACATTTGCTACATTTGTAACAATTTTGTTTTTAAATCTTTATTGTGGCTCATAAACACCACATGACACAATTTGCTACTTTTTAGTTTCTTTTATTAAAGCTCCAGTTCAATGGTCAAGTTTAGCTAGGTTATATTTCCTGTAGCACTATAGACATATATTGAGATACATATATATGTTTGATATTGTCACATACTGGTAAAATCCGCTAATAATAATAATAATAATAATAATACCATATATCATCTACTTATTTTTAACAGTGCAGCTGTAACATATTACCATCCTAAAGGTGCATACACATCCAATTTTGATTGAATTTTACCACTTTGAGGGCCCAATCACACTAGAAGCGCTTTTCTGAGCATTTTGTGATTGATTATCGCTAAAAAAAACAAAAAAAAAAACACATCGCTCCCACTTTCATTGAAATCGCACTAAAAATCGCATCGATTTTGTGATCGCATATGCAAAAATCACTGATTTTTACCCGATTTTAAAGGCTACCCGAAGTGACATGTGACATGCTGAAATAGACATGTGTATGTACAGTGCCTAGCACACAAATAACGGGAATTTCTCATCAGTGAGGGTCACTCTAGTCTGTAGTCACTTTCCTGTCTGAGTCAGGACTGAGTCAGCCACTTACATACCTGATATTTAACTCTTTCAGGCAGAGAGAGAGAGAGAAAAAAAAAAAAAAAAAAAAGGAACACAGCATAGTTATTTGTGTGCTTGGCACTGTACAAACACGGCTAGCTCATGTCACATGTCACTTCGGGTATTCTTTAATGAAAGTGAATGGGAGTGTTTTAAAAAGCGCTAATCACAAAGTGCTCAGAAACGTGCTTCTAGTGTGAATGGGCCCTCATGTAGTATGAGGGTCAACAGACTTTAAATACTATGAACAGATTGTGTAGGTAAGCTCTCATACTACATAAAGGTGATAAAGTTGATAATTGATTGACCAATCAAAAATGCATGCGTGTACAAGGCTTTAGGCAAGCGGAGGTCACATTTATTTCAATGCACGTTTACAGGGAAATTATGGAATTTTTCGTTTTTGTTTTTGACTGAACATCAAGGTAACATTGTATTTCTCTTGCTTAGATTCTAGTTTTGCTTTAAAAGAAGCACATATATCACTTTGTTATAACCAAAGTTTTGTAGTTCAGTGGATGGTGTGCCTTATAAGCAAGCATAGTACCAGAAACACAAAATCAGTTAGCCATCCTTTCCTACAGGAAAGCTTGGTGTAATTTCCTTCTGTTTTAAGAAGGCAATTAAACCAAGCTTTGCTTTTTAACCACTTGAGGACTGCAGGGCTAAACCCCCCTAGTGACCAGGCAATTTTTAGCTAAATTGGCCACTGCAGCTTTAAGGCCAAGCTGCAGGGCCGCACAACTCAGCACACAAGTGATCCCCCCCCCCCCCCTTTTCTCCCCACCAACAGAGCTCTCTGTTGGTGGGGTCTGATCGCTCCCCCCATGTTTATTTTTTTTTTAATAAATATTATTGTTTTGTTTTGTTTAAAAAAAAACCCTGTTACTTTAAATTTCTACCCTCCCTCCCTCCCCACAGCCAGCCAATTATGGCGATCGGCTGTCATAGGCTTCTGCCGTGTCACACGGCTGTCCCCAGTGCAGCGCTGCTGCTCATCGCAGCGCTGCACCTAGTAAATAGACGGCGTGATCGCCGTCTAACAGTCTCCTGAGCGGCAATAGCCGCTCGGAGACTGAAGGCGGGGCGGAACTCCGCCCTCCGAGCATGAGATGCGCGCGCACCATGCGCGCGATCTCATGCAAAACAGAGCCCCAGGACTTTACGCCAATTGGCGTTAGATGGTCCTGGGGCTGCAGCCGCGGCCACGCCTACTGGCGTGACGCGGGCGGCAGAAGGTTAAGTAAGAGGGCTTTTTGGTCCCTTTTATCCCCCTACACATTCCTAGTAGTTTGGGTCACCCTGAGCTGCTTGGTTACTCTGTTGTGTCATACAACCTTATCAATCCCTGCCATGTACTGATGAGGACCAAAAGTCCGAAACAGGCTGTCTACATGTGGGTTTGATATGGCTGTGTAAAACTTAAAGCTATAGGCTTGCTATATACCAGCGGTTCTGGATGCTTGCTTGGCTTAACAAGGGCGAAAAGGGATAATTTGCATATTTAGTAGTAGTGCATTGTGGGTAACCACAAATGTTCATTTATAACCGAATTATTGCAAATTTCCTTCTGTTTTAAGAAGGCAATTACACCAAGCTTTGCTTTTTTAGTAAGAGGGCTTTTTGGTCCCTTTTATCCCCCTACACATTCCTAGTAGTTTGGGTCACCCTGAGCTGCTTGGTTACTCTGTTCCTACAGGAAGAGAGGTTTCATGAAGCGTGAGCTCTTCAGAAGTAGACAATCAAGCACCTCTGAAGTCATTCAAGTGATAAGGTAAATAATTAGCCTAGGTTATCACACAAAGAATATTTTCAATTTAACCAGCTTGAGGCCAACTGGGAAACCATTATGAAGACTATAGCTTAGTTCACAGTTATTCTTATAAAGATTTCAAAATATTTGCCTTTAGAGTTAATTAGATACTCTAGTGCAAATCCCAATTTTGGGGTTACTGTGAAGTATTTATATTCACTTGGCCTTACAGGGAAACAGGTTACATAAGTGTCCTTACATGTGCAGAAAAATCTATTTCTTTTGACAGATGGAGCAATATATGGGTAAATAGCAGCTTAATCTGACAAGCAATCCCACCCGGGGAGCAGAATATACACAAGGTTTTACAAGATTTCAGTAGGATTCTGATTTGGAGACGATCTACCTACCACCATCCAATGCATTACAAAGGAATGAGGCCATATATGTCCCAATCTCTCTTTCCATCAGAAAAATAAAAAGCAGTACTGCATTTAAAGGGAACCTGAAGTGAGAGACATATGGAGGCCGACATATTTATTTTTAAACAATGCACATTGCCTGGCTGTCCTGCTGATCCACTGCTCCATACTTAGACCCTAAGGCCTGGAACCCAACACAAATTGCTAGCGTTTTTTAATTAGAGTTTTGTAAGCAATTTGATGAGCGTTTTCCGGTGATTTTGGTAGCGATTTTAAAAAGTGTACGTTTCTGCCGGCGATTATGTAGGGATTTGAATTCTGATTGGTCTTTTTTTTTTTTTTTTTTTTTACAGTACAGGTAGTCCCCGACTTATGAATGCCCCGCCGATACGGCTTGGATTCTGTGTTTCCGTGGGAACAAGCAAAAAAAAAATATTTCAAATTTAACTTTATTTTGAGAAAATCGATTTTGAAAAATTCAAAGAAAAAATGGCTTTTAAGCTTGTATAAGCAGGTACAGAGGGCAGAGGGCAGAGGTGACACAGAGGGGGACACTGGAGTACAGAGGAGGTACAGGGGACAGAGATGGCACAGTGTTCCGACTTAAGAACAGATTCAGGTTAAGAACTAACCTACTGTCACTATCTTGTTCGTTAATCAGGGACTACCTGCAATTTAATATCGCACACAAATCACTGTGTGTAGCAATTCATGAGCGATTTGCCAGCGCTTCAATACTTTACATTGATATGCAAAATATGCAGATCAGACGTTTCTGACAGGATTAGCTGCATGCTTGCTTCAGAAGATCATCAGGACTGCTAGGTAACTGGTATTGTTTGAAAGGAAAAGAATATGGCAGCCTCCATGTGTCTGTCACCTTGTTCCTTTTAGGGCCTATTACCACTGGGTGCCGTGCTGAATTGTACGCAGCACCCGTGCTGTTGCGAAGCTGCGGTAAAATCAATATAGCCGTGGCCTGCACACCTATAGGTATTCGGATGCGATCTGTGGAAAACTGCAACCAGCACTATTGTTTTTGGCACAGGTAATTTTGGATGCAGCCCATTTCAATAGGCAGCGATTCTGCATCCGAAATCGCATGCAGAGAATGGCTGCAATTCATGGCTAGTGGAAATGGGCCCTTTGTCACACTTTTGATGAAAAAGCTGTCCAAAATCAGTCAGAAGTTTATAGATCAGGCTTGCAGGGATCAATAGCTCACTGGCAAAATCCTCTTGACAGTTTGCCAGCTTTTCAGATAGCTCCAACCACATCAACAGTCTAAATGTTGCACCAGACTATACTGTGGGTTTGAATTTTAGTAAATAACTGCTAAAAAGCCTGGTGGGCGCATTATATGGTGCTGTAATTACAGTTTTGCACTGATTGTAAATATAATCACCTGGTATGCCATGAGCCCCAGCACTACCTCTTGGTAGTGGTAGCAAAGGCCCCTCTAATGTCATCATCCAGCCTCTACACCAATGCACAAGTCAAGGTATGGTCATGTGACTGGAGGTGCAGGAGTATAAAACCCCTCAACTCCCTGCTACAATGGAGGCTTGTTATTACTACAAGCAGCCAGCAAGTGGAGGCAACTAAAACAGCAACTAGTACAACTTTAGGTCAAATAAAACCTGAAATATGAAAAATGACAATTTAATTACATTTAAAAATGCTACTTGTCTGGTTACATGTTTGTTCACATACCGAAAAGAAGCATGAAGTCAGTGGTGTTGAGAAAGCTGATCAGTATACTTGGTTTGAATCTCTTGTATTCTACTCCTAGATCAGCAGATTGGAAGG
This sequence comes from Hyperolius riggenbachi, assembly GCF_040937935.1. Classification (NCBI taxonomy): domain Eukaryota; kingdom Metazoa; phylum Chordata; class Amphibia; order Anura; family Hyperoliidae; genus Hyperolius; species Hyperolius riggenbachi. Next base: position 182,287,559 of record NC_090646.1, read on the forward strand.
GACTGGTGGCATTGAGAACAATTAGCATACAAGCAAGACAAGAGGCATAGGAAGACATCGTGCAGCAACTTCCATGCACATCTCACTGCCGGGGGCCTTTTAAACCTTTCCATGAAGCTTAACACTAATCTCAACTTTCAAACTTTCATCTGAGCCTGGCCTAAAAGAGAACCTTACATCCAAAACCATTGCACATAAGAATCAGAAGGGCACAGTCAGGGCCTGAGCCAACTAACGCAGTGGTGACCACTTTTCAGTTACATCTCAATGTTACAGATGCTAAAAAGCGGACAAAATTGCGTTAATGGGCTCAGGCCCGTGGGGACCCTGTCCCTAGTCTGTCTATTTGCAGCAGGCACACGAGTGAGTGTCATGGCCAGCAAACCTGCCTTATATAAGGGAGGGTAGGGCTCCAGGGCTTAGTGTAGCCTGAATGGCTACAATGTGCCTGCTGACTGTGATGCAGAGGGTCAAAGTTGACCCTCATAGTGCATTATGGGGAGAATCGAACTTCCGCAAAAGTTCGCTTGGTCCAGGCGAATGCGAACCCCCAAAGTTCGCCTGGAACCGGTCGCCGGCGAACCGCTCGCAACATCTCTAATTATAAGTAAGCAATTACTCAAATCAATGGCAAAAGATTATTTCAGGCAGCATTCAACCCTTGTCTAGTTCCCACAGATGGTATGATGTCTTTTCAATGCCGTTCCCAAGCAGGTCAGAGATGAATACGTTCACCCACCACTACCTCCTATTAAAGCCATCAAACAGGCGACTGGTTCTGTGGTTGTATGGCTGTGCAAGTAAAACATGGGAACCTTTCCTAGCCAGAAAGAGCAATTTCGTCTGGTCTCTTTAACCAAACAAAAGTTCTAACAACAATTACTTCAATGCAACAACTGACAGACAGCTACTATGACAACTGTGTACAGATTAGTAAATGTTGTTCTTGTCAGGTGGAGGTGCCCAACTGAAAAAGGGGATAACGGTCCTTAACAGCAGTTTTGCTGATAGATACAGAAATCATTTTTTGATGATGCAAATTGAATGCAGCTTAGTATTGGGACAATAATTAAATGCAGTTTCTGCCAATTTTGATTGACCCAATTCTGAGGAGCATACAAATTTAGATGCAATCTGGAATTTATTAGCTACTCACTGGCCATCTCCACATAAAAATGACCAAGGGGCAGACTGAATATTTTTGCTATAGTGTTCCTTTAATTGCTAGTTTGCATGGTGCTGCAGTCACATAAATACCTGAAAGACACATACAGCTTCAGCTACAAACAGATGAGGCAAATAAGAGCAGCCTATGTAAAACAGCTGGGCCAATAGACATCTGCGGTGTCATGTTGTGTGTAATGCAGACTGTGCGTGTGAGAGACTTTCCCTGACAAGAAACAATTACAATGCAGATGAAAATAACATACCATATAGAAAAGCCCACTGACTGTGACTACACAGATACCACCATGTGCCTGCCTTCTATCTACACCCAAGTATCAACAAAAGGCAAGGAATACAAACACCACATTCCTCAAAAGAAAACTTTCGCTTTAAAGACCTAGATATATAGATAGTTGCCAACTTTCACCAGCCTTTGCTTTTGTTTATTTTTTTGTGTATGGTTTTAAAACCACATGTCCCTGCACCACAAAAATGCCACGTTCCTGCAGTGTTGCACTGGAGGAGTTCAAATACCTGTCCAAAGGTAAATTACTGTGACATAACATTGCTCTTGTGAGGCCCATCAAGAACCCGCTGTGCACTGCACACTGCAATCACTGAGGGAAATAAACCCATCATCACAATGCAGTCTTTGGGCTCAAACCCACTAGCAGCCTCTAAGCGCTAGCGATTTGAAAATGCTACTACAATGCTAAGGCGGATTTTGATAAAATCACATCGCTGGAGTGGGATCACATCCATAGCATTACATTAGCAAGAGATTTTCAAATCACAACTGCTTAGTAACATACTGCTAGTGGGTTCCAGGCCTTTGAGTCAACTGAACAGATATTAGTAGCAGATGATTAGTAAAGGCTGAGCACACACTAGGCAGTGCAGAAAACCATGCACTTTCTGCCCTGTGCGTTCTAATTTTTTTTGCTGTGTTTCGAGTTTGCGTTTATGATTTTCCCTAATCAATGGAATAGAAAACAGTATTAACTTCTTTTTATTAACATTGCCACAGGAGATGCAGGGGATATGTAACAAATCAATTATACTAGTAACTGTTTATCAACTCCTGTCTTGTATGAAAAAAACATGACATCATGCAACATACAAAAACCTCACTTTATGACAGGCACCCATTATTCTCACCATAACTAAGGAGGAGTCACCTTTCTTCAGATAAAGATGCACAACAGGTTGCTGGACAGATTCCCTGGGAAAAGCAATTAGTAAAGCTTGTGGCTGGGATGAGCTCAGCCTTCTCCATCCTCCTCCCCCACCCATCCAGGAGTCTCTCTCTCATCCCCTCCCTGCGTTTTACAATGCAAACCTTATTTGAAGTCACTTGCCAGCTTTCCCATTGAATGATCATGGGTGGCGGTGAGCGCATCCAGCGTCCCTCCCCCTCCACCAAGCCACTCTACAGTCTCCAGGGCTGGGAGCACGGGGACTATACTTTATTGCTCCAACTCAGATTCAATGGGGAATAAAGAGTGGAAACCATGACTCCGGTCCGTCAGAGCCTCAGCATGCGGGTAGAATCAATCAGTGATCGCAGTGTGCGAACCTCACAGACTAGACAGGTCACACACAGCCCGACCAACAGCCCTATCAGATCTCAGCTCTGCAACAGTGCAGCTTAGTCTACAGAAGTAACTGCTGACACTTTCCAGGGAAGCAGCATTTTACCATGTTAGCCATCAGCAAATGCAATAAGTTCTAAATCAGTAGGATCCTTACTTTCCAGGAAAGTGGCATACCCATGATTGCACAAAAGCATGAATATTACTCATTGTACAGTGCAGGGATTGCATGTATAGGGGGTGGGCAGGACACTTGCAGCGTAGAGTATTCCTACTTGGGAACCATTGGATAAACACAAAACATACATAATATTCATTATTCAGAACATTAGTGCCTCACATGATAGCAGCCACCTATCCAAGCACTTAAGAAACATGTTCTATAAATGATTAATTACGCCTGATGTCATGGGAAATCGCCTCCTGCATAAGCTGGGTAACATCTCATGAGCAAATGCAGAGCTCTTCACACTAGCAAAGCCACTTTAGTATCAGGAAAGTTGGGTAGTGATGGGATTGCTTGCCTTGTGATCAGTAGATTGGGTGCAGCAGGCAGGGAAGCACCTGATATCCCAGCATGACGATGATAAGCAGCAGAAGTGTGATCAGGAGTTACCCCAGCTTCCCTGCAGCATTGGAGGATACGCTGATCAGGAGTTACCCCAGCTTCCCTGCAGCATTGGAGGATACGCTGCTCAGGAGTTACCCCAGCTTTCCTGCAGCATTGGAGGATACGCTGATCAGGAGTTACCCCAGCTTCCCTGCAGTGCTGGAGGATACGCTGATCAGGAGTTACCCCAGCTTCCCTGCAGTGCTGGAGGATACGCTGATCAGGAGTTACCCCAGCTTTCCTGCAGTACTGGAGGATACGCTGATCAGGAGTTACCCCAGCTTCCATGCAGTACCGGAGGATACACTTTCCCCCATCACACACATACACGATGAACTACCGCATCTAGACATACAGATCCGCAGCCAGAACTCCGTACAGCCCCATTCACCATCAGCAAGGTTAATTATAATGGAAAATAGGTTACCTGACTTTCCTCTGCATATCCATAGAAATAAGCCACAATAGTAGCTCCCGTCTGTAGTTATTGCTGCAGTGGAAGAGAGACGCTTAGGGCAAAGGTAAATAATCCAGCAATGATGGGTCTCCGGGGAGCAGCTCCCGTGTCACTGCTGGCAACCAGCGAGAGCTCCACTATCTATCTGCTCAGCAGCAGTCGCTGTCTTCTGAAGGCAGCAGAGCAGGAGATCCCGCGCATGCGTAGAGAGCATGGCAGGCACAGGTACACATCTCAATGTCCTTCCATGCACAGGTTCCATTGCCTCCTCCCACCGTTTCCACTATGACTAGCCTTTTCTGGCCCGTTGTTAGAGGAATGACGCTGCCTTCTTGAAGATTATAGTCATGGGACTGATTAAAGAAGGACTCTGGACATAAAAAAATGAATCTTAATTTCTGAATTGAAACAAAGTATACATTCCCTTACTCCACAGTGCGAGCTCTAATTTACTGCACTACACTACTTATTGTTATATACAATACATGAAAAGTAATAATGACATAAATAACTATTATATTCCGCTATTGCTAAATAGTAAAATTCCTTTGCTCACTAGTAGTGTAGAAGTAGCAGAGTAGAAGCAGAGGTAGGCAGCCATAGGGCTATGCAGCCCCCATAGTACCACAAAGTCTCTGGTGGGCAAACAATAGTCACAATTTGGGCACAATTTTTACGTTCTTCACTTAGGGGTGTACTCACTTTTGTTGCCAGTGATTTAGACATTAATTAGGTAACGCTGGAGTAAAGCCTAGTTCACACTAAATGGATCAAAACGGATCTATGTAAAAACAGTTTTTATTTGGCATTTGTTTTTGATGCATTCCGTGCGCGGTCAATGCAATGTGTTTGTCACTCCAGAATTAAACCAAACTTGTGTTCCGTTTGGGTTTTAAGCAATAACATTTTGGTATATAGTAATGGCACTGATTACTGAGATACTCTACATGCAATAAACCTCCAACAGACTTTAACATTTCGCAATACAGTATTTAATAGTTCTAAAGAACACCTAAACTGAGAGAGATATAGTGACTGACATATTTATTTCCTTTTAAACAATACTAATTGCCTGGCAGTATTGCTGATCTTTGGCTGTAGTAGTGTCAGAATCACACACCTGAAACAAGCATGTGGCTAATTCTAGTCAGACTTCAGTCAGAAACATCTAATGTGCATGTTTGTTCAGGGTCTATGGCTAATTTTTATTCAAGACAGAGGCTCAGCAGGACAGCCAGGCAATGTGCATTGTTTTACCACTTCACTTCTAAAGGTGCCCATACATTAGGCACCTTTTGTCGGCTGATCAACCAACCAATTTGATTATTATTATCAAATTGGTTGAAAATTGGTGCCGCCAAATGCAGGCCTGACCAACATTGTGACCAATCGGGAATAAATTGGTTGCATTTATCGATTGCGTCTGATGCAAGATGTCGGGCCGAAGTTGGTTGATCTGGTGTGTGACAGTCATTTTGGAACGAGCGACGAAACGGCAAACCCCCCGCCACTGCCCCCTAATGTATAAATGTGCTCCCCCCTTATGCATTTATACATTACCTGTTCTGTGTCAGCCTCCACATGGTGTCCGATCACCGGTGGGCTCAGCTACATACCCTCTTTCCCTGAAAATAGGCCCTAGTTGAAATTTTGAGCATGCTTGAAATATAAGCCCTACCCCGAAAATAAGCCCTAGCGGAAGCTTAAGAGGAGGAAGAGGCAGCCAGTAAGTGGGGACACAGGGGTGCAGTGCCAATCGGGCATTGATCCTGTCATCTCAGCACACATCCAGGTTATCAGCTGTGTGCAGGGATGACAGGGCAGGTGCCTAATCAGTACAGTAGCATACTTTCAAATCCATGAACATCACAGTACAAAGGAACAGGAAATGTTCTGCTGAGAGACACTTTCTAATAGAAATATAAGACATCTCCTGAAAATAAGCCCTAGCACATCTTTTAGAGCAAACATTAATATAAGACACTGTCTTATTTTCGGGGACAGACGGTACATGCTGGCGGCGGCGCATAGTGTCTGACGTCACACGCTATGGACGGACACCACGGGGAGGCTGACACAGGACAGGTAATGTATAAATGCACACACGGGGGGAACATTTATACATGGCAGGGGCAGCGGCATCGGGCTTAGCAGATTCCCTGAAGATGTCCTGCTGAAATCGGACGGGAATCGGCCTGCAGTATATGGGCATCTTCAACCAAGATGCAAATCTCTCACTAATCAGATTCGATTAGAGATACATTTTTCTGTTTGTCGAATCTGCCCATAATCTTCTGACGTATGGGCACCTTAAGGGCTTTCTCCATTAACCACTTGCCGACCGCGCACTCATAACGCGCGTCGGCAAAGTGGTAGCTGCAGGACCAGTGTCGCCGGCTGCAGGCTAATTAATCAGGAAGCAGCCGCTCGCGCGAGCGGCTGCTTCCTGTCAATTCACGGCGGGGGGCTCCGTGAATAGCCTGCGGGCCGCCGATCGCGGCTCGCAGGCTAAATGTAAACACAAGCGGAAATAATCCGCTTTGTTTACATTTGTACAACGCTGCTAACAGTAACAGCGTTGTACCAGATCAGCGATCCCCGGCCAATCAGCGGCCGGGGATCGCTGTCACATGACAGGCAGAAGCCTGTTAGAGGCTGCACAGGACAGATCCGTTCCTGTGCAGCCTCCGATCTCCGGGGCAGGGAGGGAGGAGAGGGGGAATCCTGCGGTGGAGGGGGCTTTGAGGTGCCCCCCCCCCCACACCAGCCACACGCAGGCAGGAGCGATCAGACCCCCCCAGCACATCATCCCCCTAGTGGGGAAAAAAGGGGGGGGCGATCTACTCGCTCTGCCTGTTGTTTGATCTGTGCTGGGGGCTATAGAGCCCACCCAGCACAGAATTTCTAAAACAGTGCTGGTCCTTAAGGGGGGGTAAAGGCTGGGTCCTCAAGTGGTTAAACACCAGAGCAATTTTCACATTTCAGAGCTGCGTCCATTCATTCGGCAATAACTTTATCACTACTTATCACAGTGAAACAGGGGCGTAACTAGAAATCACTGGGCCCCCCTGCGAAACTTTGGATAGGGCCCCCACCCGCCAAACGAAACCCCACTCTCTTGCTTTCTGCACAGGTAAACTGAGAACCAATGTTATTCGATTGGCTTTTGCACACTTGAATGTGTTTTCCCCATGCAGATAAAAACAGCAGTGAAGCACTGGGAGCATTTTCCCTATGAATTACATTAGCTTCCGTAATAAAACATGCATGTTTTCACACATGGTGTACAGAAAACACATACAGAAAATGTGTGTGCTCCAAGCCTCAGCTTATAACACTCACTCTGTCCATCTCTGATGGAGCAGAACTGGCTCTGCAGACTTCTCCAGAATCACTACAGTACTGAGCACTTGAGGAGAGGGAGGAGAAGCTGGGGGGCAGAGCTGGCTCTGCAGACTCCTCCAGCATCACTACAGTACACAGCAGTTGGAGAGGGGTAGAGAGGTTGGGGGCTGTGCACAAGAGCCTGCTGTACACTGGATAAGGACTGTCTACAAATCTTTGTCTACAAAACTTTGTATGATTCCTTATCAGTGGCTGAGCAGATGCAGTCATTAGAACAATTGTGCAGAGAGCAGAAAGCTTTTTCTCTCCATTCCCTTAGTTGTCAGTCTCTCAGTACAGGGAAAAGAAACTTCTCCCCCCATGGGGCCCCCTGTGGCTTCTGGGCACCCTGCGGCTGCATCCATTGCAGGGTCTATTGTTACGCCCTGCACTGAAATCATCTATACATGTTTTTTTTTCCCACAAATTAGACATTCTTTGGGTGGTACTTTTTGCTAAGAATTATTTTATTTGGTGTGCATTTTAACCACTTGAGGACCCACCCTTTACCCCCCCTTAAGGACCAGCGTTGTTTTAGCTGATCTGTGCTGGGTGGGCTGTGCAACCCCCAGCACAGATCAGGGTGCAGGCAGAGCGACCAGATCGCCCCCCTTTTTTCCCCACTAGGGGGATGATGTGCTGGGGGGGTCTGATCGCTCCTGCCTGCCTGGGTGTTGCGGGGGGGGGGGGCACCTCAAAGCCCCCCTCCGCGGCGAAATTCCCCCCCTCCCTCTCATCCCTGTCCCCCCTGGCAATCTGGGCTGCACAGGACGCTATCCGTCCTGTGCAGCCAGTGACAGGCTGTCCCCTGTCACATGGCGGCGATCCCTGG